>NW_024543840.1:202500-737903 GCF_018167655.1 Microtus oregoni | reverse complement strand
AATGGCTCTGTGTTGTGAATCTCTGTGAATCCAGACTATGTTATGTCCTTCAATGACATGAGTCTGAAGCATCAAGCACCCATCCCTATACTCCCTGAGGTCTCTGAAGTCACGGTGCATCCTTAAAGGCTTAGAAAGCTTTTCCCTGGTTCACCTTTGTGTGTGTGTGTGTGTGTGTGTGTGTGTGTGTGTGTGTTTTGTTCTATCTAGGAGAAGCACCATAGCAGTTGCATAGTGACTGAGAAATTTGATTTTTAGGAAATGATTTTTCATATCTGTGAGTGGTCTCTCCATAGCCACTCATCTTTTCTTAAACTTGAGTATAGGAATGAATGAATGAATGATCCCTCCCTCCCTCCCTCCCTCCCTCTCTCTTCATGGGAACGAGTATCTGGTCTTGCATTGAGGGCTCCCCAGTTCTTAGCATCTCCAGCCCAACCTGTCACAAGCTGATCACACATTTGCAAACTTGGGATATATTCTGCTGAATTTTTGGGATAATGAATTTCATCAACTATGGGACTAACTTTGTTCTGACAGGACACTCACAATCTCTCCTCATCACACCCACATAGTGTAACAACTTTGTGGTTCCTCCATAATGTGCTTATTTCTGTCAGGGAACTGAAAGCCAGCCAGCCAGCCAGCCAGCCAGCCAGCCAGCCAGCCAACACTATCTACAAAGCTACAGAGAAACCCTGTCGTGAAAAACCAAAAATAAATAAATAAATAGGCATGGATTTTTTTTAAAAAATCAAACGCAAACTAAGTAGAAATAACTACTTTCAGTATGCCATTCAAGAATTAGGGAACCCTTTATCCCAGCACGTGGGAGACACAGGCAGAAGGACATCTGTGAGTTAAAATCCAGACTCATCTACCAAGTGAAATCACAAGACTCGTGCACTGTCTTATAGGTCCTAAACTCCCATGGTCCAGTTTCTAGGGTTGGGGGCCTCTCTATAAAGCCTGGAAATTCACAGAGGTCCACCTGCCTCTGTCTCTTTGATGATAGAATAAAAGATGTGCACCACAATAACCAGGGTCAGTTTCTTGTAGATTTAGTTTAATTTCAAATTTTGTTTGTATCTCTTGGTCTGCACCAAGTGTGTCCCTGTGGGGGTGGGGGGCAGGGAAGTTGTCCTATTTTAGAACATTTTATTTTACTTTTATTTGAGACAGTCTTTCTGGTTGTGTAGAACTTATTTAATTTCAAATTTTTAAAGAATTTTTTTTATGATTTATTTAACTTTATTTTATGTGCAGTCGTGTGAAACTGGATTTACAATCACTTATGAGCTGCTGCCTTGTGGGGGTTACATCTCAGGAGCACAAGAACCCAAATCTGTGCTGTACTCCCTGTCACCAAAAGAGGTCACTAGATCCCCACCATGTGGTTTCTGGACATTCCAGAAATTCCATCTCTCCAGTTCTCATTCTTTCATTGTTCCTCCTGCATGCCTGCGTCTAGTGAGAGAGTGGGCAACTTTCCTCCCTGCTTCTCTGTGTCTGTGTCTGTCACATCCTGGATAGCCAGAGTGCCCGCCACCTCTGCCTGAGATAGATGTGGCTGGCAGCCCTGGGGCTGGGGGAAAGGGAGAGAGTGGGTTCCCTGGAGAGCCTTGGGCAGAGGCTCTGTGGATTCCCTGCCGGAGGCCTCACTGCCTCTGAGGAGCCCATGGGGGAGGGGGAAAGGGAAGGTCAACCAGAGAGTCCAGCCTGGCTTTTGCTTTGCTTTGTTCTTGTTTTTGTTTGTTTGTTTATTTTATTTTCAGGTACAGCTGTGACCAGGTCTGGATCCAGGACAGACTCAAAAGCTAGAGAGAAATCCTGTCTCAGAAAACAAAAATAAATAAATACATAAATAAACACATAAACAAATACATAAACTAATAAATGAATGGATAGATAGATAGATAGATAGCCAGACAGAGAGAGAGATGATAAAACACCTTCAAGATCAGGGAGACCAAGGCTGGCAGATCACTGTAAGTTTAAAGCTACCTTGTTCTGCAGATTGAGATTCAGGACAGGCAAAGTGACATAGAGAAACCCTGTTTTCAAAAAAAAGGTGGGGGCTGGAGAGTTGGCTCTGTGGTTAAGAGTGCTGACTGCTCTTCCAGAGGACCCAGGTTCAATTCCTACCACCCACATGGCAGTCAACAGCTGTCTGTAACTCCAAGATCTGACACCCTCAGATAGACATACATGCAGGCAAAACACCAATGCCGACAAAATAAATTATTAGGAAAATAAATATATAAAAAAGGTTGTTTAGCCTTTAATCCCAGCATTAGGAGGCAGAGGCAGATGGCTCTCTGTGAGTCTGAGGCCAGTTTTGTCTACAAAGTGAGTCCCAGGGCATACGCATACAAGGCCACACAACGAAACCCTATGTTGAACAACCACAAATAAACAAACAAATAAAGAGATAATAACAATAAAAATATTTGAGAGTTCAAATAATTGACTTCATCCACAATAAAAGAATATAAAAATAAAAATATCAAACGCATTTGAACGCATCAGCACAGGAGACCGCTTCCTAAATAGAACCCCAGTAGCACAGACACTGAGAGAAACAATTAATAAGTGAGAGAGACCTCCTGAAACTGAAAAGCTTCTGTAAAGCAAAGAACACGGCCAACAAGACAAAATGACGGCCTTACAGAATGGAAAAAGATCTTCACTAACCCCACATCAGACAGAGGTCTGTCTGATCTCCAAAACATACAAAGAACACAAGACATTGGTCATCTCAAGTACAAATAATCTAATTCACAAAATGGAGTACAGACTTAAACAGAGAACTCTCAACCGAGGAATCTAAAATGGCTGAAAGACACTTAAGGAAATGTTCAACATGCTTAGTCATCAGAGAAATGCAAATCAAAACAAGTTTCTAGAAACAAGGAGACAGTTCATAATGTTTCTTTCTTCTTTTCTTCCTTCTTTTTTTTTAAATTTGGGATGGGGGCCTCTCTCCAAAACCTGGGAATTCACAGAGGTACACCTGTCTCTGTCTCTTGGATGATAGAATAAAAGATGTGCACCACAGTGACAATCCAACTAAGTTTTTAGTATCTCATTCTGTTAATTTCATGTACATTTAGTTTTATTTCAAATTTTGTTTGTATCTCTTGGTCTGCACCCAAGTGTGTCCTTGGTGGGGGGGGGGCAGGGAAGGTGCCCTATTTCAGAACATTTTACTTAACTTTTATTTGAGACAGTCTTTCTAGTTGTGTAGAACTTAGTTTCATTTCAAATTTTTAATGACCAGGAAGGATGAAAGCATTCAAAAGGACTGGTTCCATATCTGGCAGAGAGGCAGGTGGATCTCTGGGAGTTTGAGGCCAGCCTGGTCGACGAGAGCTAGTTCCAAAGACAGGCTCCAAAGCAACAGAGAAAACCCTGCCTTGAAAATCAAAACAAAAACACAAACAAAAATAAAAAACATAAATTAAATCTGTTTGTGTGTGTGTGTGAGTGTGTGTGTGTGTGTGTGAGAGAGAGAGAGAGAAGAGAGAGAGAGAGAGAGAGAGAGAGAGAGAGAAATGATTAAACAGGAAATAAGAAAAAAACCAAAACCATAATGTCACCAAGATGACAGCCTGGTTTATATAGTGAGTTAAAGGTATTATACAGAGAAACCCTGTACCAAAAAAATAATAAAAGAAGAAAACAGAAAAAAAACAAGGAAGGAAGAAAAGAAGGAAAAAAGGAAAGAAGGAAGAAAAACTGGTGTTTTCCTTTTTTTCTTTGTTTATCTCAGGTTATTTTTTTTTTTTTTATTGCTGCCGCAGCAGCAGTATATTTTGGGCAGCTGCCTAGCTGGGTAATGGTGGCAGCACATTTCTTTATTCTCAGTTCTCAGCCCTCAGAGATCAGGAGAGGCAGAGGCAGGCAGATCGCTGTGAGTTTGAGGCTACCTTGTTCTGCAGGCAAAGCGACGACAGACACAGAGAAACTAAAAGTGTGTTTAGTACAGGCCTTTTATTCCGGCACTAGGAGGCAGAGGTAGAGGCAGGGGCAGCTAGATCTCTGTGAGTCTGAGGCCAGCCTTGTCTACAAAGTGAGTTCCAGGGCAAACAAGCATACAAAGGGAATCCCTATGTAGAAAAACCACAAATAAACAAATAATAATAATGATGATGATGATAATAATCTAAGAGCTCAATTAATTGACTTCACCCACAATTCAAAAATTAAAAAATAAAACAAAGAGTGTGTCTGACCGATCAGTGAAAGGACTATGTGGGCCAAGGGGCTGCCACAATTATGGATTGGTGAGAGGGAGGAAAGGAGGGAGGCAGCAAGGGCAGTTCCCAGTCACCTAAATGCCTTTCAAAGACATTTCACCATGGCAACCACTCGCTTGCTTTCTTGGGGTTTCTTTTCTTCAGTAGTTGTGTTTGTACAACCTACCCCACACCCCACTTCTCATCCTAAATACAGAGTCTGAGAAAATTAAAGCAGCTGTGGAAAAATTCCCACTTGGATATCTTTTCCTGCCCAGTAAAACAAAAACGACTATAACAGGGCTGGAGAGATGGCTCAGAGGTTAAGAGCACTGACTGCTTTTCCACAGGTCCTGAGTTCAATTCCCAGCAACCACATGGTGGCTTACAACCATCTATAATGAGACCTGGTGCCCCCTTCTGGCTTGCAGGCACACGTGGAAGGAATGCTATACACATAATATAATAAATAAATTTAAAAAAAAAAACGACTATAACAAAAATATGCATATCTAAAAAAACAAAAAAATAAAAAAAATACATATCTAAGCAGACCAATCAAGTTGTAGCCTCACCCTTTATATTATTTATTTATTTATTTATTTATTTATTTATTTATTTATTGGCTTTTCAAGACAAGTTTTCTCTGTAGCTTTGGTGCCTGTCCTGGAACTCCCAGTGATTTGCCTGCCTCTGCCTCCAGAGTGCTGGGATTAAAGGCGTGCGCCACCACTGCCCGCCTTAGACTCACCCTTTAATGGTTCAGCAAGGAGTTCTAGCTGTTAGGAAGGGCTGGTGACCTTGAACTTTACTAGTCTCTGAAATCTGCCTTCTCACTTTTACCAGGTGCCCTCAGGGACAGGAGTGGAGGCCAGGGCCTGTAGCTTTGGCTTGTACATATACTTCAATTTTAATTTTTTTGTCTTGTTTTTCGAAACAGGGTTTCCCTGGGTAACAGTCCTAGCTGATCTGGAACTAGCTCTTGTAGACCAGGCTGGCTTCCAACTCCCAAGAAATTCACCTGCCTCTGCCCCCTGTGTGCTGGGAATAAAGGCATGTGCCACCACCACATTTATTTAAACCTCTCTCTCGGTGTGCCTGTGTATGTGGGGGAGACAGGGAAGGTGTCATATTTCCAAACATTTTCATAACTGCACTTAGCACTGCACTCTTTTACATTTTATTTTACTTTTAGTTGAGACAGTGTTTCCAGTTGTGTAGTTTAATTTCAATTTCTTAAAGAATTTTTTTTTATGATTTATTTAACCATGCAGGTGCTGGGAATTGAACCCAATTTCTCAGGAAGAGCCAAGAAACTAGCTCTCCAGGCTCTTAATTTAAAAGTTTATTTATGTGTCTCTGGGTGTGCCTGTGCCTGTGATTGTGTTTGTTGTGTGTGTGGGGGGGTATAATTTGACCTCACCAGATGAAGGCATTCAAGAGCACTGGCTCCATATCTGGCAGAGGCAGGATCACTGGGAGTTTTAGGCCAGCGTGGTCTACAAAAAGGAGCTAGTTCCAAGAACAGTCTCCAAATCAGCAGAGAAACCCTGTCTCATAAAGCAAAACACAAAACCAAACAAGAAATAAATAAATTGAGAGAGAGAGAGAAAGCGAGAGAGAGAGAGAGAGAGAGAGAGAGAGAGAGAAGAAATGTGGATTTACAGATAGGAAATAAGAATAAAAAGAGAACGTTACCAACAAGACAGCCTGGACTATAAACTGAGTTCCAGGACAGCTAGGGCTGTTACACAGAGAAATCGTGCCTCAAAAAATACTAAAAGAAGAGAAAAAAAAAAAAAGCAAGCAAGCAAGAAAATGCAGGGTTTTTTTCCCCTTTTTTGTCTTTGTTAATTCCAGGCCATTCATTTTAATTTTACTTTTTCTTTTAAGATTATATTTTCAGGGGCTGTAGAGATGGCTCAGAGGTTAAGAGCACTGACTGTTCTTCCACAGGTCCTGATTTCAATTCCTAGCAACAATATGGTGGCTCACAACCATCTGTAATGGGGTCTTCTGGCCTGCAGTCATGCATGGAAGGAGTGCTGTTTACATAATAAATAATTAATTTAAAAAAAAGATTGTATTTGCAGCATAAGTGTTCAGAAAGAAGAAGTCCTGGGCCATGTAGTAAAATAGTTTGTCTGAAACACAAATAAAAAGACAGGTCCTGTCTCAAAAACCAAAAAAAAAAAAAAAAAAACAAGTTAAAATGTGAAATAAAACAAAGAAGGGGCTTTTTTTTTGTTTTGTTTTGTTTTCTATGAAACCTGAAAATGGCTGAATTCAACAATTATCCAACTTCAGCAAGAAGGTACTGTTTCCCAGCTTCAACCAGAAAACAGCAAATATGCACATCTAGGCCCTGTCAACAGAAGAGAGCACTAGATTTCCACCATGTGGTTTCTGGAAAGTCCAGAAATTCCATCTCTCCATTTCTGATTCTTTCAATCACTGCAGGCAGGCCTGCATTTAGTGAGAGAGTGGACACCACTCCTCGTTCCTTCCTGTTTCTCACGTGTTCATGTCTCACGTGTTCATGTCATAAACACGCGCACATGTGTTTATGGGGTGGCTTTTGAACTAACCAAGATGACTGGTTCCATATCTGGCAGAGAGGCAGTTGGATCTCTGGGAGTTTGAGGACAGCCTGGTCGACAAGAGCTAGTTCTAAGACAACAGAGAAACCATGCCTTGAAAATCAAAACCAAAACACAAACAAAAATAAATAAATAAATAAATGAATAAATACATAAAATAAAACATGAATTAAATGAGAAAGAGAGAGGGAGAAGAAATGTCAATTTGTCAATTTTCAGACCAGAAATAAGAAAAAACAAAACCATAATGTCACCAAGATGACAGCCTGGTTCATATAGTGAGTTAAAAGTATTATACAGAGAAACCAAAAATAAAAAATAATAAAAGAAGAAAACAGGAAGGAAGGAAGGAAGGAAGGAAGGAAGGAAGGAAAAATAGGTGCTTTCCTTTTTTTCTTTGTTTATCTCAGGTTATTTATTTTTATTTAATTTTTTTCTAAAATTGCAGCAGCAGCAGTATATTTGGGCAGCTGACTACTATCATGGAAGCGTTCAGAAAGAAGTCCTGGGCCATGTAGTGAGATAGATTGTCTGGAGCATAAATAAAAAGCCAATTCCTGTCTCAAAAAAAGAAAAAAAATCAAGTTAAAATGTGAAATAATAAAATAAATAAGGAAGGTTTTTTTTTGTTTCTTGTTTTTTTTTGTTTGTTTTTTGATTTTGTTTTTTGTTTTTTTTTTTTTTTTGCAATGAGTGAATTCAAGTCAACAACTTTCAGTTTCCCAACTCCAACAGGAAAGGCTGCAGATATCCATATCAAAGAGGTCCAGTGGAGCTGTAGCCACACCCTTTAATGCTTGTGTCCCAAGGACACAGAGTTTAGGAAAGAAATGATCTTGATCTTTTTTTCAGGAGATCTGAAAACTCAAAACAGCAACCAAACACACACCAAGTAGGAAGAAATGACAGAGAGGCAGGGGGAGTTCAAGGCCAGCCTCACCTACCAAGGACATTCCAGGACTGTTCCCTAGATAAACCCTGTCTCACAAAACCAACCAAACACACACACACACACACAAACACACACACACACACAAAACCCAGAAGAATAAGGAAAGTGTTCCTGAAACACCACAAACCAGCTAGATTGCACTTAATAGCAATCAAAAGTGGGTGAAATATAAAATGGAGAGAAATTCTTTGATGAAATCCAACCCTCTTTCTTGGTCAAAGCTGTACAGCCAATAGAACTAGAGGGAGGGAACATGTGTCCATCTCTCAATATAAAAAGAAAAAAGGCTAGAATCTCACTGTGAGCGTAAAAGATGAAAATCTTACAGCTGACACCATCCAGTCTCAAGTTAGAAAAACTTGAAACGATGCAACAGGAGACAGACAGTTTCCCAATGAACTCTTGCTGTTCTCCAGGGGAAGTTTTGTTCCTGAGGGTTTTTTTTTTTTTTTGATTTTTCGAGACAGGGTTTCTCTGTAGCTTTGGAGCCTGTCCTGGCACTAGCTCTTCTAGACCAGGCTGGCCTCGAACTCACAGAGATCCACCTGCCTCTGCCTCCCAAGTGTTGGGATTAAAGGCATGCGCCACCACCGCCCGGCTCTGAGGGTTTTTGGAACAACTAAAATCCCTCTTATCTTTTTGTTTTGTTTTGTTTTCCATGCCCCCTCAGAGGACACCTGGATGTTTTTTAAGGATTTGGTTTTATTTTATTTAAGTATTTTGTTCCTCAGACATAACTCTGAAAACACTAATACGTAATAGCCAGTTTCTATTCAGTTCAGTTCAGATTTTTACCAAAACCTCCTGTCTGGCATGTCTCTGTCTTTGTTGAGTTCCTGTACTTACAGAAGCCAAGAGATAGCTGGCAGCCATCCATAGAAAATGCCCTCTCCCTTTGAACACGGCCCTCCTTTGGTCTGAGTTTCTCACACAGCTCTGATGATGCAGGAGGATGCCAAGGGCCCAGTTGGTGCCTCAGCCCGATGCCTGCATCTGTGCCTTGGCAGCAGCTATTCATGTCTTGCCACTCAGAGTCAAATTCCCTTAAGTTTAGCCTTCCCTAAGTGCTTGTTCACTTCAGAGGACTCAACCCTCATCTTCCGTGTCCTCCTGGCCTAATTTCTCATATTACTGATTTACTGAGTATGAATCAGTAATATGAGATGTTCCGGAGAGGGAGGAAGGGACATTCATGAAAAAAGTGAGTGTTCAACTAACTAACTCCCCATGGGTGAAGGAAGTAGTGAAAAGATTTTAATGAAGCAGAGAGAAATTTCTGGTTTTGGAAGGAGGAAATCCTGAATGGCTCCCTCTGTGTCGCAGGAGAGACTCCTGGAAAGGAAACCTCAGGTTCCGGTCAGTCGGTCGGTTGGTCAGTTCGGGGAGAAATATTAGCAAGGAGGTAAAGGCCGTGCCTCACGACATCAGCAGTCCCTTCTCTGGAAATTCTACGGTATCCCGGAGAGCTCTCGGAATTTTGTGATGTCACTCGTGTCCTAGAAATGCCAAGTGCCCTCAAGATACACTCTCTCGGTGCCTATAAGACTCAGTTCTAGACATGTTGTCTAGAGAATGGAGATCATGGAGAGGCCAGAGGGAGGAAGAAGAAAGCTGACCTCAGATCTCAGAGGAAAACACGGAGAAATAATTAGTGGTCCTGGGGAAGACGAAGTGAGTTCACCACTAGCAGGGACTAGAGAGATTTCTGGATGTGATGGCTTTGAGACTTCCAGGGCTAGGGCTCAGGAACTGGGAGGTTTCTGGAATGAAATAGGTCTGTCTTGTTTCTCTGAGTTCCTAAAGGGCCAACCCACATCAAAGATTCACGATAGTTGATTTGACAAAGTCGGGAATTGACAAGGAGTGCGGAAGGAGTCAGTGAGATTTCAATACCAGCACTTCACATCACGCCCCCCCCCCCCCCCCCCCCGGTCCTTTTCTTTGTGTAGCAATAATAATAGAGAAAGGGGAGTAGCGCTCTGCCAAAGCCCGTATTTTTTTTTAAATATTTATTTATTTATTTATTAAGTATACAATATTCTGTCTGTGTGTATGTCTGCAGGCCAGAAGAGGGCACCAGACCTCTTTACAGATGGTTGTGAGCCACCATGTGGTTGCCGGGAATTGAACTCAGGACCTTTGGAAGAGCAGGCAATGCTCTTAACCACTGAGCCATCTCTCCAGCCCCCCGTATTTTTTTTTTTTAATAGTCCAGGTGTGTTATTTCTTTTTGTACATCAGGCCATGAATTCGTAGGGAATGGGCTCCAGCAGCTCAGGCTCCTTCCTGTTAGTCCTCGCGAAGTGTGCTTCTCTGGGTTCGCTTGAGCTGAACCCAGGTGCCCTTCTCTTTGTCTTCCTTTTCCTTCTGGTTGTTCTCCTTCACCCGCTTCAGAAAGCTGTCTCTGCTCTTCGAGTGCTTGATGTGTTCAATCCGCACATTAATTCTCTTGGCAAGAATCTTGCCCTTAACTGGCTTGTTTACAATGATGCCCACAGCATGCTGGGTGACATTGTAGACTCTTCCGGTTTTGCCGTGGTAACATTTATGGGGCATTCCTTTTTGAACAGTGCCCATTCCCTTGATGTCTATAATATCGCCCTTCTTGTAGTTTCGTGGCCAAAGGAACAACTCCATGTTTCCTAAAGGGCCTAGAGAACATATAGCGAGTGCCCCTCCTCTTTCCCTTTGTGTTTGTCATTTTGGCGAGTTACTGAAAGATGGCTACCGCGGCCGAAAGGCCCAAAGCCCATATTTTACCATGCCTTATATCACAGCCATTAGCAGGGTTGAGGCATCAAGTGCTGCAGTCAGTCTGACTCCTGTGGTCCCCTAAGGTTTCTAGCTTCCCAGTTATGAATGACACCCTGGTCTCCAGTTCAGCTTGAGAGCTCTTTAAGAGCCAATGGATGAGAGAGTAGGAAGAGACTGCCTTTTTTTTTTCTTTTTCCATTTCTTTCTTTCTTTCTTTCTTTTGCTGTTTTGTTTTGTTTTTCAAGAAAGGGTTTCTTTGTGTATCTTGGGCTGTCCTAAAACTCACTCTGTAAATCAGGCCATCTTTGAATTCACAGAGATCTGTGTGTGTGCTGTGATTAAAGGCATGCACACACCACAGCCCGGCTGAGACTGCAATTTCTTGTTAGCTTTGGGTAAGTGACAATGGCTCTGTGTTGTGAATCTCTGTGAATCCAGACTATGTTATGTCCTTCAATGACATGAGTCTGAAGCATCAAGCACCCATCCCTATACTCCCTGAGGTCTCTGAAGTCACGGTGCATCCTTAAAGGCTTAGAAAGCTTTTCCCTGGTTCACCTTTGTGTGTGTGTGTGTGTGTGTGTGTGTGTGTGTGTGTTTTGTTCTATCTAGGAGAAGCACCATAGCAGTTGCATAGTGACTGAGAAATTTGATTTTTAGGAAATGATTTTTCATACCTGTGAGTGGTCTCTCCATAGCCACTCATCTTTTCTTAAACTTGAGTATAGGAATGAATGAATGAATGATCCCTCCCTCCCTCCCTCCCTCCCTTCCTCTCTCTTCATGGGAATGAGTATCTGGTCTTGCATTGAGGGCTCCCCAGTTCTCAGCATCTCCAGCCCAACCTGTCACAAGCTGATCACACATTTGCAAACTTGGGATATATTCTGCTGAATTTTTGGGATAATGAATTTCATCAACTATGGGACTAACTTTGTTCTGACAGGACACTCACAATCTCTCCTCATCACACCCACATAGTGTAACAACTTTGTGGTTCCTCCATAATGTGCTTATTTCTGTCAGGGAACTGAAGGCCAGCCAGCCAGCCAGCCAGCCAGCCAGCCAGCCAACACTATCTACAAAGCTACAGAGAAACCCTGTCGTGAAAAACCAAAAATAAATAAATAAATAGGCATGGATTTTTTTTAAAAAATCAAACACAAACTAAGTAGAAATAACTACTTTCAGTATGCCATTCAAGAATTAGGGAACCCTTTATCCCAGCACGTGGGAGACACAGGCAGAAGGACATCTGTGAGTTAAAATCCAGACTCATCTACCAAGTGAAATCACAAGACTCGTGCACTGTCTTATAGGTCCTAAACTCCCATGGTCCAGTTTCTAGGGTTGGGGGCCTCTCTATAAAGCCTGGAAATTCACAGAGGTCCACCTGCCTCTGTCTCTTTGATGATAGAATAAAAGATGTGCACCACAATAACCAGGGTCAGTTTCTTGTAGATTTAGTTTAATTTCAAATTTTGTTTGTATCTCTTGGTCTGCACCAAGTGTGACCCTGTGGGGGTGGGGGGCAGGGAAGTTGTCCTATTTTAGAACATTTTATTTTACTTTTATTTGAGACAGTCTTTCTGGTTGTGTAGAACTTATTTTAATTTCAAATTTTTAAAGAATTTTTTTATGATTTATTTAACTTTATTTTATGTGCAGTCGTGTGAAACTGGATTTACAATCACTTATGAGCTGCTGCCTTGTGGGGGTTACATCTCAGGAGCACAAGAACCCAAATCTGTGCTGTACTCCCTGTCACCAAAAGAGGTCACTAGAACCCCACCATGTGGTTTCGGGACATTCCAGAAATTCCATCTCTCCAGTTCTCATTCTTTCATTGTTCCTCCTGCATGCCTGCGTCTAGTGAGAGAGTGGGCAACTTTCCTCCCTGCTTCTCTGTGTCTGTGTCTGTCACATCCTGGATAGCCAGAGTGCCCGCCACCTCTGCCTGAGATAGATGTGGCTGGCAGCCCTGGGGCTGGGGGAAAGGGAGAGAGTGGGTTCCCTGGAGAGCCTTGGGCAGAGGCTCTGTGGATTCCCTGCCGGAGGCCTCACTGCCTCTGAGGAGCCCATGGGGGAGGGGGAAAGGGAAGGTCAACCAGAGAGTCCTGCCTGGCTTTTGCTTTGCTTTGTTCTTGTTTTTGTTTGTTTGTTTATTTTATTTTCAGGTACAGCTGTGACCAGGTCTGGATCCAGGACAGACTCAAAAGCTAGAGAGAAATCCTGTCTCAGAAAACAAAAATAAATAAATACATAAATAAACACATAAACAAATACATAAACTAATAAATGAATGGATAGATAGATAGATAGATAGATAGCCAGACAGAGAGAGAGATGATAAAACACCTTCAAGATCAGGGAGACCAAGGCTGGCAGATCACTGTAAGTTTAAAGCTACCTTGTTCTGCAGATTGAGATTCAGGACAGGCAAAGTGACATAGAGAAACCCTGTTTTCAAAAAAAAGGTGGGGGCTGAAGAGATGGCTCTGCGGTTAAGAGTGCTGACTGCTCTTCCAGAGGACCCAGGTTCAATTCCTACCACCCACATGGCAGTCAACAGCTGTCTGTAACTCCAAGATCTGACACCCTCAGATAGACATACATGCAGGCAAAACACCAATGCCGACAAAATAAATTATTAGGAAAATAAATATATAAAAAAGGTTGTTTAGCCTTTAATCCCAGCATTAGGAGGCAGAGGCAGATGGCTCTCTGTGAGTCTGAGGCCAGTTTTGTCTACAAAGTGAGTCCCAGGGCATACGCATACAAGGGCACACAACGAAACCCTATGTTGAACAACCACAAATAAACAAACAAATAAAGAGATAATAACAATAAAAATATTTGAGAGTTCAAATAATTGACTTCATCCACAATAAAAGAATATAAAAATAAAAATATCAAACGCATTTGAACGCATCAGCACAGGAGACCGCTTCCTAAATAGAACCCCAGTAGCACAGACACTGAGAGAAACAATTAATAAGTGAGAGAGACCTCCTGAAACTGAAAAGCTTCTGTAAAGCAAAGAACACGGCCAACAAGACAAAATGACGGCCTTACAGAATGGAAAAAGATCTTCACTAACCCCACATCAGACAGAGGTCTGTCTGATCTCCAAAACATACAAAGAACACAAGACATTGGTCATCTCAAGAACAAATAATCTAATTCACAAAATGGAGTACAGACTTAAACAGAGAACTCTCAACCGAGGAATCTAAAATGGCTGAAAGACACTTAAGGAAATGTTCAACATGCTTAGTCATCAGAGAAATGCAAATCAAAACAAGTTTCTAGAAACAAGGAGACAGTTCATAATGTTTCTTTCTTCTTTTTTTTTTAATTTGGGATGGGGGCCTCTCTCCAAAACCTGGGAATTCACAGAGGTACACCTGTCTCTGTCTCTTGGATGATAGAATAAAAGATGTGCACCACAGTGACAATCCAACTAAGTTTTTAGTATCTCATTCTGTTAATTTCATGTACATTTAGTTTCATTTCAAATTTTGTTTGTATCTCTTGGTCTGCACCCAAGTGTGTCCTTGGTGGGGGAGGGGCAGGGAAGGTGCCCTATTTCAGAACATTTTACTTAACTTTTATTTGAGACAGTCTTTCCAGTTGTGTAGAACTTAGTTTCATTTCAAATTTTTAATGACCAGGAAGGATGAAAGCATTCAAAAGGACTGGTTCCATATCTGGCAGAGAGGCAGGTGGATCTCTGGGAGTTTGAGGCCAGCCTGGTCGACGAGAGCTAGTTCCAAAGACAGGCTCCAAAGCAACAGAGAAAAACCCTGCCTTGAAAATCAAAACAAAAACACAAACAAAAATAAAAAACATAAATTAACTCTGTGTGTGTGTGTGTGTGTGAGTGTGTGTGTGTGTGTGTGTGTGAGAGTGAAGAGAGAGAGAGAGAGAGAGAGAGAAATGATTGGACAGGAAATAAGAAAAAACCAAAACCATAATGTCACCAAGATGACAGCCTGGTTTATATAGTGAGTTAAAGGTATTATACAGAGAAACCCTGTACCAAAAAAATAATAAAAGAAGAAAACAGAAAAAAAACAAGGAAGGAAGAAAAGAAGGAAAAAAGGAAAGAAGGAAGAAAAACTGGTGTTTTCCTTTTTTTCTTTGTTTATCTCAGGTTATTTTTTTTTTTTTATTGCTGCCGCAGCAGCAGTATATTTTGAGCAGCTGCCTAGCTGGGTAATGGTGGCAGCACATTTCTTTATTCTCAGTTCTCAGCCCTCAGAGATCAGGAGAGGCAGAGGCAGGCAGATCGCTGTGAGTTTGAGGCTACCTTGTTCTGCAGGCAAAGCGACGACAGACACAGAGAAACTAAAAGTGTGTTTAGTACAGGCCTTTTATTCCGGCACTAGGAGGCAGAGGTAGAGGCAGGGGCAGCTAGATCTCTGTGAGTCTGAGGCCAGGCTTGTCTACAAAGTGAGTTCCAGGGCAAACAAGCATACAAAGGGAATCCCTATGTAGAAAAAACACAAATAAACAAATAATAATAATGATGATGATGATGATAATCTAAGAGCTCAATTAATTGACTTCACCCACAATTCAAAAATTAAAAAATAAAACAAAGAGTGTGTCTGACCGATCAGTGAAAGGACTATGTGGGCCAAGGGGCTGCCACAATTATGGATTGGTGAGAGGGAGGAAAGGAGGGAGGCAGCAAGGGCAGTTCCCAGTCACCTAAATGCCTTTCAAAGACATTTCACCATGGCAACCACTCGCTTGCTTTCTTGGGGTTTCTTTTCTTCAGTAGTTGTGTTTGTACAACCTACCCCACACCCCACTTCTCATACTAAATACAGAGTCTGAGAAAATTAAAGCAGCTGTGGAAAAATTCCCACTTGGATATCTTTTCCTGCCCAATAAAACAAAAACGACTATAACAGGGCTGGAGAGATGGCTCAGAGGTTAAGAGCACTGACTGCTTTTCCACAGGTCCTGAGTTCAATTCCCAGCAACCACATGGTGGCTTACAACCATCTATAATGAGACCTGGTGCCCCCTTCTGGCTTGCAGGCACACGTGGAAGGAATGCTATACACATAATATAATAAATAAATTAAAAAAAAAAACGACTATAACAAAAATATGCATATCTAAAAAAAACAAAAAAATAAAAAAATACATATCTAAGCAGACCAATCAAGTTGTAGCCTCACC
The DNA here is from genome assembly GCF_018167655.1 of Microtus oregoni. Taxonomy (NCBI): domain Eukaryota; kingdom Metazoa; phylum Chordata; class Mammalia; order Rodentia; family Cricetidae; genus Microtus; species Microtus oregoni. The sequence continues at coordinate 722,163 of NW_024543840.1, read as the reverse complement.
CATTATATTATTTATTTATTTATTTATTTATTGGCTTTTCAAGACAAGTTTTCTCTGTAGCTTTGGTGCCTGTCCTGGAACTCCCAGAGATTTGCCTGCCTCTGCCTCCAGAGTGCTGGGATTAAAGGCGTGCACCACCACTGCCCGCCTTAGACTCACCCTTTAATGGTTCAGCAAGGAGTTCTAGCTGTTAGGAAGGGCTGGTGACCTTGAACTTTACTAGTCTCTGAAATCTGCCTTCTCACTTTTACCAGGTGCCTTCAGGGACAGGAGTGGAGGCCAGGGCCTGTAGCTTTGGCTTGTACATTTACTTCAATTTTAATTTTTTTGTCTTGTTTTTCGAAACAGGGTTTCCCTGGGTAACAGTCCTAGCTGATCTGGAACTAGCTCTTGTAGACCAGGCTGGCTTCCAACTCCCAAGAAATTCACCTGCCTCTGCCCCCTGTGTGCTGGGAATAAAGGCATGTGCCACCACCACATTTATTTAAACCTCTATCTCGGTGTGCCTGTGTATGTGGGGGAGACAGGGAAGGTGTCATATTTCCAAACATTTTCATAACTGCACTTAGCACTGCACTCTTTTACATTTTATTTTACTTTTAGTTGAGACAGTGTTTCCAGTTGTGTAGTTTAATTTCAATTTCTTAAAGAATTTTTTTTTATGATTTATTTAACCATGCAGGTGCTGGGAATTGAACCCAATTTCTCAGGAAGAGCCAAGAAACTAGCTCTCCAGGCTCTTAATTTAAAAGTTTATTTATGTGTCTCTGGGTGTGCCTGTGCCTGTGATTGTGTTTGTTGTGTGTGTGGGGGGGTATATTTTGACCTCACCAGATGAAGGCATTCAAGAGCACTGGCTCCATATCTGGCAGAGGCAGGATCTCTGGGAGTTTTAGGCCAGCGTGGTCTACAAAAAGGAGCCAGTTCCAAGAACAGTCTCCAAATCAGCAGAGAAACCCTGTCTCATAAAGCAAAACACAAAACCAAACAAGAAATAAATAAATTGAGAGAGAGAGAGAAAGCGAGAGAGAGAGAGAGAGAGAGAGAGAGAGAGAGAGAGAGAGAGAGAGAAGAAATGTGGATTTACAGATAGGAAATAAGAATAAAAAGAGAACGTTACCAACAAGACAGCCTGGTCTATAAACTGAGTTCCAGGACAGCTAGGGCTGTTACACAGAGAAATCGTGCCTCAAAAAATACTAAAAGAAGAGAAAAAAATAAAAGCAAGCAAGCAAGAAAATGCAGGGTTTTTTTCCCCTTTTTTGTCTTTGTTAATTCCAGGCCATTCATTTTAATTTTACTTTTTCTTTTAAGATTATATTTTCAGGGGCTGTAGAGATGGCTCAGAGGTTAAGAGCACTGACTGTTCTTCCAAAGGTCCTGAGTTCAATTCCTAGCAACAATATGGTGGCTCACAACCATCTGTAATGGGGTCTTCTGGCCTGCAGTCATGCATAGAAGGAGTGCTGTATACATAATAAATAATTAATTAAAAAAAAAAAGATTGTATTTGCAGCATAAGTGTTCAGAAAGAAGAAGTCCTGGGCCATGTAGTAAAATAGTTTGTCTGAAACACAAATAAAAAGACAGGTCCTGTCTCAAAAAACAAAAAAAACAAAACAAAAAAAAAAAACAAATTATAATGTGAAATAAAACCAAGAAGGGGCTTTTTGTTTTGTTTTGTTTTGTTTTCTATGAAACCTGAAAATGGCTGAATTCAACAATTATCCAACTTCAGCAAGAAGGTACTGTTTCCCAGCTTCAACCAGAAAACAGCAAATATGCACATCTAGGCCCTGTCAACAGAAGAGAGCACTAGATTTCCACCATGTGGTTTCTGGAAAGTCCAGAAATTCCATCTCTCCATTTCTGATTCTTTCAATCACTGCAGGCAGGCCTGCATTTAGTGAGAGAGTGGACACCACTCCTCGTTCCTTCCTGTTTCTCACGTGTTCATGTCTCACGTGTTCATGTCATAAACACGCGCACATGTGTTTATGGGGTGGCTTTTGAACTAACCAAGATGACTGGTTCCATATCTGGCAGAGAGGCAGTTGGATCTCTGGGAGTTTGAGGACAGCCTGGTCGACAAGAGCTAGTTCTAAGACAACAGAGAAACCATGCCTTGAAAATCAAAACCAAAACACAAACAAAAATAAATAAATAAATAAATAAATACATACATAAAATAAAACATGAATTAAATGAGAAAGAGAGAGGGAGAAGAAATGTCAATTTGTCAATTTTCAGACCAGAAATAAGAAAAAACAAAACCATAATGTCACCAAGATGACAGCCTGGTTTATATAGTGAGTTAAAGGTATTATACAGAGAAACCAAAAATAAAAAATAATAAAAGAAGAAAACAGGAAGGAAGGAAGGAAGGAAGGAAGGAAGGAAGGAAAAATAGGTGCTTTCCTTTTTTTCTTTGTTTATCTCAGGTTATTTATTTTTAGTTAATTTTTTTCTAAAATTGCAGCAGCAGCAGTATATTTTGGGCAGCTGACTACTATCATGGAAGCGTTCAGAAAGAAGTCCTGGGCCATGTAGTGAGATAGATTGTCTGGAGCATAAATAAAAAGCCAATTCCTGTCTCAAAAAAAGAAAAAAAAATCAAGTTAAAATGTGAAATAATAAAATAAATAAGGGTGTTTTTTTTTTTTGTTTCTTGTTTTTTTTTTTTTTTTTTTGCAATGAGTGAATTCAAGTCAACAACTTTCAGTTTCCCAACTCCAACAGGAAAGGCTGCAGATATCCATATCAAAGAGGTCCAGTGGAGCTGTAGCCACACCCTTTAATGCTTGTGTCCCAAGGACACAGAGTTTAGGAAAGAAATGATCTTGATCTTTTTTTCAGGAGATCTGAAAACTCAAAACAGCAACCAAACACACACCAAGTAGGAAGAAATGACAGAGAGGCAGGGGGAGTTCAAGGCCAGCCTCACCTACCAAGGACATTCCAGGACTGTTCCCTAGATAAACCCTGTCTCACAAAACCAACCAAACACACACACACACACACACACACACACACACAACCCAGAAGAATAAGGAAAGTGTTCCTGAAACACCACAAACCAGCTAGATTGCACTTAATAGCAATCAAAAGTGGGTGAAATATAAAATGGAGAGAAATTCTTTGATGAAATCCAACCCTCTTTCTTGGTCAAAGCTGTACAGCCAATAGAACTAGAGGGAGGGAACATGTGTCCATCTCTCAATAAAAAAAGAAAAAAGGCTAGAATCTCACTGTGAGCGTAAAAGATGAAAATCTTACAGCTGACACCATCCAGTCTCAAGTTAGAAAAACTTGAAACGATGCAACAGGAGACAGACAGTTTCCCAATGAACTCTTGCTATTCTCCAGGGGAAGTTTTGTTCCTGAGGGTTTTTTTTTTTTTTGATTTTTCGAGACAGGGTTTCTCTGTAGCTTTGGAGCCTGTCCTGGCACTAGCTCTTCTAGACCAGGCTGGCCTCGAACTCACAGAGATCCACCTGCCTCTGCCTCCCAAGTGTTGGGATTAAAGGCATGCGCCACCACCGCCCGGCTCTGAGGGTTTTTGGAACAACTAAAATCCCTCTTATCTTTTTGTTTTGTTTTGTTTTCCATGCCCCCTCAGAGGACACCTGGATGTTTTTTAAGGATTTGGTTTTATTTTATTTAAGTATTTTGTTCCTCAGACATAACTCTGAAAACACTAATACGTAATAGCCAGTTTCTATTCAGTTCAGTTCAGATTTTTACCAAAACCTCCTGTCTGGCATGTCTCTGTCTTTGTTGAGTTCCTGTACTTACAGAAGCCAAGAGATAGCTGGCAGCCATCCATAGAAAATGCCCTCTCCCTTTGAACATGGCCCTCCTTTGGTCTGAGTTTCTCACACAGCTCTGATGATGCAGGAGGATGCCAAGGGCCCAGTTGGTGCCTCAGCCCGATGCCTGCATCTGTGCCTTGGCAGCAGCTATTCATGTCTTGCCACTCAGAGTCAAATTCCCTTAAGTTTAGCCTTCCCTAAGTGCTTGTTCACTTCAGAGGACTCAACCCTCATCTTCCGTGTCCTCCTGGCCTAATTTCTCATATTACTGATTTACTGAGTATGAATCAGTAATATGAGATGTTCCGGAGAGGGAGGAAGGGACATTCATGAAAAAAGTGAGTGTTCAACTAACTAACTCCCCATGGGAGAAGGAAGTAGTGAAAAGATTTTAATGAAGCAGAGAGAAATTTCTGGTTTTGGAAGGAGGAAATCCTGAATGGCTCCCTCTGTGTCGCAGGAGAGACTCCTGGAAAGGAAACCTCAGGTTCCGGTCAGTCGGTCGGTTGGTCAGTTCGGGGAGAAATATTAGCAAGGAGGTAAAGGCCGTGCCTCACGACATCAGCAGTCCCTTCTCTGGAAATTCTACGGTATCCCGGAGAGCTCTCGGAATTTTGTGATGTCACTCGTGTCCTAGAAATGCCAAGTGCCCTCAAGATACACTCTCTCGGTGCCTATAAGACTCAGTTCTAGACATGTTGTCTAGAGAATGGAGATCATGGAGAGGCCAGAGGGAGGAAGAAGAAAGCTGACCTCAGATCTCAGAGGAAAACACGGAGAAATAATTAGTGGTCCTGGGGAAGACGAAGTGAGTTCACCACTAGCAGGGACTAGAGAGATTTCTGGATGTGATGGCTTTGAGACTTCCAGGGCTAGGGCTCAGGAACTGGGAGGTTTCTGGAATGAAATAGGTCTGTCTTGTTTCTCTGAGTTCCTAAAGGGCCAACCCACATCAAAGATTCACGATAGTTGATTTGACAAAGTCGGGAATTGACAAGGAGTGCGGAAGGAGTCAGTGAGATTTCAATACCAGCACTGCACATCACCCCCCCTCCCCCCCCCCCCCCGGTCCTTTTCGTTGTGTAGCAATAATAATAGAGAAAGGGGAGTAGCGCTCTGCCAAAGCCCGTATTTTTTTTTAAATATTTATTTATTTATTAAGTATACAATATTCTGTCTGTGTGTATGTCTGCAGGCCAGAAGAGGGCACCAGACCTCTTTACAGATGGTTGTGAGCCACCATGTGGTTGCCGGGAATTGAACTCAGGACCTTTGGAAGAGCAGGCAATGCTCTTAACCACTGAGCCATCTCTCCAGCCCCCCGTATTTTTTTTTTAATAGTCCAGGTGTGTTATTTCTTTTTGTACATCAGGCCATGAATTCGTAGGGAATGGGCTCCAGCAGCTAAGGCTCCTTCCTGTTAGTCCTCGCGAATTGTGCTTCTCTGGGTTCGCTTGAGCTGAACCCAGGTGCCCTTCTCTTTGTCTTCCTTTTCCTTCTGGTTGTTCTCCTTCACCCGCTTCAGAAAGCTGTCTCTGCTCTTCGAGTGCTTGATGTGTTCAATCCGCACATTAATTCTCTTGGCAAGAATCTTGCCCTTAACTGGCTTGTTTACAATGATGCCCACAGCATGCTGGGTGACATTGTAGACTCTTCCGGTTTTGCCGTGGTAACATTTATGGGGCATTCCTTTTTGAACAGTGCCCATTCCCTTGATGTCTATAATATCGCCCTTCTTGTAGATTCGTGGCCAAAGGAACAACTCCATGTTTCCTAAAGGGCCTAGAGAACATATAGCGAGTGCCCCTCCTCTTTCCCTTTGTGTTTGTCATTTTGGCGAGTTACTGAAAGATGGCTACCGCGGCCGAAAGGCCCAAAGCCCATATTTTACCATGCCTTATATCACAACCATTAGCAGGGTTGAGGCATCAAGTGCTGCAGTCAGTCTGACTCCTGTGGTCCCCTAAGGTTTCTAGCTTCCCAGTTATGAATGACACCCTGGTCTCCAGTTCAGCTTGAGAGCTCTTTAAGAGCCAATGGATGAGAGAGTGGGAAGAGACTGCCTTTTTTTTTCTTTTTCCATTTCTTTCTTTCTTTCTTTTGCTGTTTTGTTTTGTTTTTCAAGAAAGGGTTTCTTTGTGTATCTTGGGCTGTCCTAAAACTCACTCTGTAAATCAGGCCATCTTTGAATTCACAGAGATCTGTGTGTGTGCTGTGATTAAAGGCATGCACACACCACAGCCCGGCTGAGACTGCAATTTCTTGTTAGCTCTGGGTAAGTGACAATGGCTCTGTGTTGTGAATCTCTGTGAATCCAGACTATGTTATGTCCTTCAATGACATGAGTCTGAAGCATCAAGCACCCATCCCTATACTCCCTGAGGTCTCTGAAGTCACGGTGCATCCTTAAAGGCTTAGAAAGCTTTTCCCTGGTTCACCTTTGTGTGTGTGTGTGTGTGTGTGTGTGTGTGTGTGTGTTTTGTTCTATCTAGGAGAAGCACCATAGCAGTTGCATAGTGACTGAGAAATTTGATTTTTAGGAAATGATTTTTCATATCTGTGAGTGGTCTCTCCATAGCCACTCATCTTTTCTTAAACTTGAGTATAGGAATGAATGAATGAATGATCCCTCCCTCCCTCCCTCCCTCCCTCTCTCTTCATGGGAACGAGTATCTGGTCTTGCATTGAGGGCTCCCCAGTTCTTAGCATCTCCAGCCCAACCTGTCACAAGCTGATCACACATTTGCAAACTTGGGATATATTCTGCTGAATTTTTGGGATAATGAATTTCATCAACTATGGGACTAACTTTGTTCTGACAGGACACTCACAATCTCTCCTCATCACACCCACATAGTGTAACAACTTTGTGGTTCCTCCATAATGTGCTTATTTCTGTCAGGGAACTGAAAGCCAGCCAGCCAGCCAGCCAGCCAGCCAGCCAGCCAGCCAGCCAACACTATCTACAAAGCTACAGAGAAACCCTGTCGTGAAAAACCAAAAATAAATAAATAAATAGGCATGGATTTTTTTTAAAAAATCAAACGCAAACTAAGTAGAAATAACTACTTTCAGTATGCCATTCAAGAATTAGGGAACCCTTTATCCCAGCACGTGGGAGACACAGGCAGAAGGACATCTGTGAGTTAAAATCCAGACTCATCTACCAAGTGAAATCACAAGACTCGTGCACTGTCTTATAGGTCCTAAACTCCCATGGTCCAGTTTCTAGGGTTGGGGGCCTCTCTATAAAGCCTGGAAATTCACAGAGGTCCACCTGCCTCTGTCTCTTTGATGATAGAATAAAAGATGTGCACCACAATAACCAGGGTCAGTTTCTTGTAGATTTAGTTTAATTTCAAATTTTGTTTGTATCTCTTGGTCTGCACCAAGTGTGTCCCTGTGGGGGTGGGGGGCAGGGAAGTTGTCCTATTTTAGAACATTTTATTTTACTTTTATTTGAGACAGTCTTTCTGGTTGTGTAGAACTTATTTTAATTTCAAATTTTTAAAGAATTTTTTTTATGATTTATTTAACTTTATTTTATGTGCAGTCGTGTGAAACTGGATTTACAATCACTTATGAGCTGCTGCCTTGTGGGGGTTACATCTCAGGAGCACAAGAACCCAAATCTGTGCTGTACTCCCTGTCACCAAAAGAGGTCACTAGATCCCCACCATGTGGTTTCTGGACATTCCAGAAATTCCATCTCTCCAGTTCTCATTCTTTCATTGTTCCTCCTGCATGCCTGCGTCTAGTGAGAGAGTGGGCAACTTTCCTCCCTGCTTCTCTGTGTCTGTGTCTGTCACATCCTGGATAGCCAGAGTGCCCGCCACCTCTGCCTGAGATAGATGTGGCTGGCAGCCCTGGGGCTGGGGGAAAGGGAGAGAGTGGGTTCCCTGGAGAGCCTTGGGCAGAGGCTCTGTGGATTCCCTGCCGGAGGCCTCACTGCCTCTGAGGAGCCCATGGGGGAGGGGGAAAGGGAAGGTCAACCAGAGAGTCCAGCCTGGCTTTTGCTTTGCTTTGTTCTTGTTTTTGTTTGTTTGTTTATTTTATTTTCAGGTACAGCTGTGACCAGGTCTGGATCCAGGACAGACTCAAAAGCTAGAGAGAAATCCTGTCTCAGAAAACAAAAATAAATAAATACATAAATAAACACATAAACAAATACATAAACTAATAAATGAATGGATAGATAGATAGATAGATAGCCAGACAGAGAGAGAGATGATAAAACACCTTCAAGATCAGGGAGACCAAGGCTGGCAGATCACTGTAAGTTTAAAGCTACCTTGTTCTGCAGATTGAGATTCAGGACAGGCAAAGTGACATAGAGAAACCCTGTTTTCAAAAAAAAGGTGGGGGCTGGAGAGTTGGCTCTGTGGTTAAGAGTGCTGACTGCTCTTCCAGAGGACCCAGGTTCAATTCCTACCACCCACATGGCAGTCAACAGCTGTCTGTAACTCCAAGATCTGACACCCTCAGATAGACATACATGCAGGCAAAACACCAATGCCGACAAAATAAATTATTAGGAAAATAAATATATAAAAAAGGTTGTTTAGCCTTTAATCCCAGCATTAGGAGGCAGAGGCAGATGGCTCTCTGTGAGTCTGAGGCCAGTTTTGTCTACAAAGTGAGTCCCAGGGCATACGCATACAAGGCCACACAACGAAACCCTATGTTGAACAACCACAAATAAACAAACAAATAAAGAGATAATAACAATAAAAATATTTGAGAGTTCAAATAATTGACTTCATCCACAATAAAAGAATATAAAAATAAAAATATCAAACGCATTTGAACGCATCAGCACAGGAGACCGCTTCCTAAATAGAACCCCAGTAGCACAGACACTGAGAGAAACAATTAATAAGTGAGAGAGACCTCCTGAAACTGAAAAGCTTCTGTAAAGCAAAGAACACGGCCAACAAGACAAAATGACGGCCTTACAGAATGGAAAAAGATCTTCACTAACCCCACATCAGACAGAGGTCTGTCTGATCTCCAAAACATACAAAGAACACAAGACATTGGTCATCTCAAGTACAAATAATCTAATTCACAAAATGGAGTACAGACTTAAACAGAGAACTCTCAACCGAGGAATCTAAAATGGCTGAAAGACACTTAAGGAAATGTTCAACATGCTTAGTCATCAGAGAAATGCAAATCAAAACAAGTTTCTAGAAACAAGGAGACAGTTCATAATGTTTCTTTCTTCTTTTCTTCCTTCTTTTTTTTTAAATTTGGGATGGGGGCCTCTCTCCAAAACCTGGGAATTCACAGAGGTACACCTGTCTCTGTCTCTTGGATGATAGAATAAAAGATGTGCACCACAGTGACAATCCAACTAAGTTTTTAGTATCTCATTCTGTTAATTTCATGTACATTTAGTTTTATTTCAAATTTTGTTTGTATCTCTTGGTCTGCACCCAAGTGTGTCCTTGGTGGGGGGGGGGGCAGGGAAGGTGCCCTATTTCAGAACATTTTACTTAACTTTTATTTGAGACAGTCTTTCTAGTTGTGTAGAACTTAGTTTCATTTCAAATTTTTAATGACCAGGAAGGATGAAAGCATTCAAAAGGACTGGTTCCATATCTGGCAGAGAGGCAGGTGGATCTCTGGGAGTTTGAGGCCAGCCTGGTCGACGAGAGCTAGTTCCAAAGACAGGCTTCAAAGCAACAGAGAAAACCCTGCCTTGAAAATCAAAACAAAAACACAAACAAAAATAAAAAACATAAATTAAATCTGTTTGTGTGTGTGTGTGAGTGTGTGTGTGTGTGTGTGAGAGAGAGAGAGAGAAGAGAGAGAGAGAGAGAGAGAGAGAGAGAGAGAAATGATTAAACAGGAAATAAGAAAAAAACCAAAACCATAATGTCACCAAGATGACAGCCTGGTTTATATAGTGAGTTAAAGGTATTATACAGAGAAACCCTGTACCAAAAAAATAATAAAAGAAGAAAACAGAAAAAAAACAAGGAAGGAAGAAAAGAAGGAAAAAAGGAAAGAAGGAAGAAAAACTGGTGTTTTCCTTTTTTTCTTTGTTTATCTCAGGTTATTTTTTTTTTTTTATTGCTGCCGCAGCAGCAGTATATTTTGGGCAGCTGCCTAGCTGGGTAATGGTGGCAGCACATTTCTTTATTCTCAGTTCTCAGCCCTCAGAGATCAGGAGAGGCAGAGGCAGGCAGATCGCTGTGAGTTTGAGGCTACCTTGTTCTGCAGGCAAAGCGACGACAGACACAGAGAAACTAAAAGTGTGTTTAGTACAGGCCTTTTATTCCGGCACTAGGAGGCAGAGGTAGAGGCAGGGGCAGCTAGATCTCTGTGAGTCTGAGGCCAGCCTTGTCTACAAAGTGAGTTCCAGGGCAAACAAGCATACAAAGGGAATCCCTATGTAGAAAAACCACAAATAAACAAATAATAATAATGATGATGATGATAATAATCTAAGAGCTCAATTAATTGACTTCACCCACAATTCAAAAATTAAAAAATAAAACAAAGAGTGTGTCTGACCGATCAGTGAAAGGACTATGTGGGCCAAGGGGCTGCCACAATTATGGATTGGTGAGAGGGAGGAAAGGAGGGAGGCAGCAAGGGCAGTTCCCAGTCACCTAAATGCCTTTCAAAGACATTTCACCATGGCAACCACTCGCTTGCTTTCTTGGGGTTTCTTTTCTTCAGTAGTTGTGTTTGTACAACCTACCCCACACCCCACTTCTCATCCTAAATACAGAGTCTGAGAAAATTAAAGCAGCTGTGGAAAAATTCCCACTTGGATATCTTTTCCTGCCCAGTAAAACAAAAACGACTATAACAGGGCTGGAGAGATGGCTCAGAGGTTAAGAGCACTGACTGCTTTTCCACAGGTCCTGAGTTCAATTCCCAGCAACCACATGGTGGCTTACAACCATCTATAATGAGACCTGGTGCCCCCTTCTGGCTTGCAGGCACACGTGGAAGGAATGCTATACACATAATATAATAAATAAATTTAAAAAAAAAAACGACTATAACAAAAATATGCATATCTAAAAAAACAAAAAAATAAAAAAAATACATATCTAAGCAGACCAATCAAGTTGTAGCCTCACCCTTTATATTATTTATTTATTTATTTATTTATTTATTTATTTATTGGCTTTTCAAGACAAGTTTTCTCTGTAGCTTTGGTGCCTGTCCTGGAACTCCCAGTGATTTGCCTGCCTCTGCCTCCAGAGTGCTGGGATTAAAGGCGTGCGCCACCACTGCCCGCCTTAGACTCACCCTTTAATGGTTCAGCAAGGAGTTCTAGCTGTTAGGAAGGGCTGGTGACCTTGAACTTTACTAGTCTCTGAAATCTGCCTTCTCACTTTTACCAGGTGCCCTCAGGGACAGGAGTGGAGGCCAGGGCCTGTAGCTTTGGCTTGTACATATACTTCAATTTTAATTTTTTTGTCTTGTTTTTCGAAACAGGGTTTCCCTGGGTAACAGTCCTAGCTGATCTGGAACTAGCTCTTGTAGACCAGGCTGGCTTCCAACTCCCAAGAAATTCACCTGCCTCTGCCCCCTGTGTGCTGGGAATAAAGGCATGTGCCACCACCACATTTATTTAAACCTCTCTCTCGGTGTGCCTGTGTATGTGGGGGAGACAGGGAAGGTGTCATATTTCCAAACATTTTCATAACTGCACTTAGCACTGCACTCTTTTACATTTTATTTTACTTTTAGTTGAGACAGTGTTTCCAGTTGTGTAGTTTAATTTCAATTTCTTAAAGAATTTTTTTTTATGATTTATTTAACCATGCAGGTGCTGGGAATTGAACCCAATTTCTCAGGAAGAGCCAAGAAACTAGCTCTCCAGGCTCTTAATTTAAAAGTTTATTTATGTGTCTCTGGGTGTGCCTGTGCCTGTGATTGTGTTTGGTGTGTGTGTGGGGGGGTATAATTTGACCTCACCAGATGAAGGCATTCAAGAGCACTGGCTCCATATCTGGCAGAGGCAGGATCACTGGGAGTGTTAGGCCAGCGTGGTCTACAAAAAGGAGCTAGTTCCAAGAACAGTCTCCAAATCAGCAGAGAAACCCTGTCTCATAAAGCAAAACACAAAACCAAACAAGAAATAAATAAATTGAGAGAGAGAGAGAAAGCGAGAGAGAGAGAGAGAGAGAGAGAGAGAGAGAGAGAGAGAGAAGAAATGTGGATTTACAGATAGGAAATAAGAATAAAAAGAGAACGTTACCAACAAGACAGCCTGGACTATAAACTGAGTTCCAGGACAGCTAGGGCTGTTACACAGAGAAATCGTGCCTCAAAAAATACTAAAAGAAGAGAAAAAAAAAAAAAGCAAGCAAGCAAGAAAATGCAGGGTTTTTTTCCCCTTTTTTGTCTTTGTTAATTCCAGGCCATTCATTTTAATTTTACTTTTTCTTTTAAGATTATATTTTCAGGGGCTGTAGAGATGGCTCAGAGGTTAAGAGCACTGACTGTTCTTCCACAGGTCCTGATTTCAATTCCTAGCAACAATATGGTGGCTCACAACCATCTGTAATGGGGTCTTCTGGCCTGCAGTCATGCATGGAAGGAGTGCTGTTTACATAATAAATAATTAATTTAAAAAAAAGATTGTATTTGCAGCATAAGTGTTCAGAAAGAAGAAGTCCTGGGCCATGTAGTAAAATAGTTTGTCTGAAACACAAATAAAAAGACAGGTCCTGTCTCAAAAACCAAAAAAAAAAAAAAAAAAACAAGTTAAAATGTGAAATAAAACAAAGAAGGGGCTTTTTTTTTGTTTTGTTTTGTTTTCTATGAAACCTGAAAATGGCTGAATTCAACAATTATCCAACTTCAGCAAGAAGGTACTGTTTCCCAGCTTCAACCAGAAAACAGCAAATATGCACATCTAGGCCCTGTCAACAGAAGAGAGCACTAGATTTCCACCATGTGGTTTCTGGAAAGTCCAGAAATTCCATCTCTCCATTTCTGATTCTTTCAATCACTGCAGGCAGGCCTGCATTTAGTGAGAGAGTGGACACCACTCCTCGTTCCTTCCTGTTTCTCACGTGTTCATGTCTCACGTGTTCATGTCATAAACACGCGCACATGTGTTTATGGGGTGGCTTTTGAACTAACCAAGATGACTGGTTCCATATCTGGCAGAGAGGCAGTTGGATCTCTGGGAGTTTGAGGACAGCCTGGTCGACAAGAGCTAGTTCTAAGACAACAGAGAAACCATGCCTTGAAAATCAAAACCAAAACACAAACAAAAATAAATAAATAAATAAATGAATAAATACATAAAATAAAACATGAATTAAATGAGAAAGAGAGAGGGAGAAGAAATGTCAATTTGTCAATTTTCAGACCAGAAATAAGAAAAAACAAAACCCTAATGTCACCAAGATGACAGCCTGGTTTATATAGTGAGTTAAAGGTATTATACAGAGAAACCAAAAATAAAAAATAATAAAAGAAGAAAACAGGAAGGAAGGAAGGAAGGAAGGAAGGAAGGAAGGAAGGAAAAATAGGTGCTTTCCTTTTTTTCTTTGTTTATCTCAGGTTATTTATTTTTATTTAATTTTTTTCTAAAATTGCAGCAGCAGCAGTATATTTTGGGCAGCTGACTACTATCATGGAAGCGTTCAGAAAGAAGTCCTGGGCCATGTAGTGAGATAGATTGTCTGGAGCATAAATAAAAAAGCCAATTCCTGTCTCAAAAAAAGAAAAAAAATCAAGTTAAAATGTGAAATAATAAAATAAATAAGGAAGGTTTTTTTATGTTTCTTGGTTTTTTTTGTTTGTTTTTTGTTTTTTGTTTTTTTTTTTTTTTTTTTTTTTTTGCAATGAGTGAATTCAAGTCAACAACTTTCAGTTTCCCAACTCCAACAGGAAAGGCTGCAGATATCCATATCAAAGAGGTCCAGTGGAGCTGTAGCCACACCCTTTAATGCTTGTGTCCCAAGGACACAGAGTTTAGGAAAGAAATGATCTTGATCTTTTTTTCAGGAGATCTGAAAACTCAAAACAGCAACCAAACACACACCAAGTAGGAAGAAATGACAGAGAGGCAGGGGGAGTTCAAGGCCAGCCTCACCTACCAAGGACATTCCAGGACTGTTCCCTAGATAAACCCTGTCTCACAAAACCAACCAAACACACACACACACACACACACAACCCAGAAGAATAAGGAAAGTGTTCCTGAAACACCACAAACCAGCTAGATTGCACTTAATAGCAATCAAAAGTGGGTGAAATATAAAATGGAGAGAAATTCTTTGATGAAATCCAACCCTCTTTCTTGGTCAAAGCTGTACAGCCAATAGAACTAGAGGGAGGGAACATGTGTCCATCTCTCAATAAAAAAAGAAAAAAAGCTAGAATCTCACTGTGAGCGTAAAAGATGAAAATCTTACAGCTGACACCATCCAGTCTCAAGTTAGAAAAACTTGAAACGATGCAACAGGAGACAGACAGTTTCCCAATGAACTCTTGCTATTCTCCAGGGGAAGTTTTGTTCCTGAGGGTTTTTTTTTTTTTTTTTTTTTTTTTTTTGATTTTTCGAGACAGGGTTTCTCTGTAGCTTTGGAGCCTGTCCTGGCACTAGCTCTTCTAGACCAGGCTGGCCTCGAACTCACAGAGATCCACCTGCCTCTGCCTCCCAAGTGTTGGGATAAAGGCATGCGCCACCACCGCCCGGCTCTGAGGGTTTTTGGAACAACTAAAATCCCTCTTATCTTTTTGTTTTGTTTTGTTTTCCATGCCCCCTCAGAGGACACCTGGATGTTTTTTAAGGATTTGGTTTTATTTTATTTAAGTATTTTGTTCCTCAGACATAACTCTGAAAACACTAATACGTAATAGCCAGTTTCTATTCAGTTCAGTTCAGATTTTTACCAAAACCTCCTGTCTGGCATGTCTCTGTCTTTGTTGAGTTCCTGTACTTACAGAAGCCAAGAGATAGCTGGCAGCCATCCATAGAAAATGCCCTCTCCCTTTGAACACGGCCCTCCTTTGGTCTGAGTTTCTCACACAGCTCTGATGATGCAGGAGGATGCCAAGGGCCCAGTTGGTGCCTCAGCCCGATGCCTGCATCTGTGCCTTGGCAGCAGCTATTCATGTCTTGCCACTCAGAGTCAAATTCCCTTAAGTTTAGCCTTCCCTAAGTGCTTGTTCACTTCAGAGGACTCAACCCTCATCTTCCGTGTCCTCCTGGCCTAATTTCTCATATTACTGATTTACTGAGTATGAATCAGTAATATGAGATGTTCCGGAGAGGGAGGAAGGGACATTCATGAAAAAAGTGAGTGTTCAACTAACTAACTCCCCATGGGAGAAGGAAGTAGTGAAAAGATTTTAATGAAGCAGAGAGAAATTTCTGGTTTTGGAAGGAGGAAATCCTGAATGGCTCCCTCTGTGTCGCAGGAGAGACTCCTGGAAAGGAAACCTCAGGTTCCGGTCAGTCGGTCGGTTGGTCAGTTCGGGGAGAAATATTAGCAAGGAGGTAAAGGCCGTGCCTCACGACATCAGCAGTCCCTTCTCTGGAAATTCTACGGTATCCCGGAGAGCTCTCGGAATTTTGTGATGTCACTCGTGTCCTAGAAATGCCAAGTGCCCTCAAGATACACTCTCTCGGTGCCTATAAGACTCAGTTCTAGACATGTTGTCTAGAGAATGGAGATCATGGAGAGGCCAGAGGGAGGAAGAAGAAAGCTGACCTCAGATCTCAGAGGAAAACACGGAGAAATAATTAGTGGTCCTGGGGAAGACGAAGTGAGTTCACCACTAGCAGGGACTAGAGAGATTTCTGGATGTGATGGCTTTGAGACTTCCAGGGCTAGGGCTCAGGAACTGGGAGGTTTCTGGAATGAAATAGGTCTGTCTTGTTTCTCTGAGTTCCTAAAGGGCCAACCCACATCAAAGATTCACGATAGTTGATTTGACAAAGTCGGGAATTGACAAGGAGTGCGGAAGGAGTCAGTGAGATTTCAATACCAGCACTGCACATCACCCCCCCTCCCCCCCCCCCCCCCCCCCCCCGGTCCTTTTCGTTGTGTAGCAATAATAATAGAGAAAGGGGAGTAGCGCTCTGCCAAAGCCCGTATTTTTTTTTAAATATTTATTTATTTATTTATTAAGTATACAATATTCTGTCTGTGTGTATGTCTGCAGGCCAGAAGAGGGCACCAGACCTCTTTACAGATGGTTGTGAGCCACCATGTGGTTGCCGGGAATTGAACTCAGGACCTTTGGAAGAGCAGGCAATGCTCTTAACCACTGAGCCATCTCTCCAGCCCCCCGTATTTTTTTTTTAATAGTCCAGGTGTGTTATTTCTTTTTGTACATCAGGCCATGAATTCGTAGGGAATGGGCTCCAGCAGCTAAGGCTCCTTCCTGTTAGTCCTCGCGAATTGTGCTTCTCTGGGTTCGCTTGAGCTGAACCCAGGTGCCCTTCTCTTTGTCTTCCTTTTCCTTCTGGTTGTTCTCCTTCACCCGCTTCAGAAAGCTGTCTCTGCTCTTCGAGTGCTTGATGTGTTCAATCCGCACATTAATTCTCTTGGCAAGAATCTTGCCCTTAACTGGCTTGTTTACAATGATGCCCACAGCATGCTGGGTGACATTGTAGACTCTTCCGGTTTTGCCGTGGTAACATTTATGGGGCATTCCTTTTTGAACAGTGCCCATTCCCTTGATGTCTATAATATCGCCCTTCTTGTAGATTCGTGGCCAAAGGAACAACTCCATGTTTCCTAAAGGGCCTAGAGAACATATAGCGAGTGCCCCTCCTCTTTCCCTTTGTGTTTGTCATTTTGGCGAGTTACTGAAAGATGGCTACCGCGGCCGAAAGGCCCAAAGCCCATATTTTACCATGCCTTATATCACAACCATTAGCAGGGTTGAGGCATCAAGTGCTGCAGTCAGTCTGACTCCTGTGGTCCCCTAAGGTTTCTAGCTTCCCAGTTATGAATGACACCCTGGTCTCCAGTTCAGCTTGAGAGCTCTTTAAGAGCCAATGGATGAGAGAGTGGGAAGAGACTGCCTTTTTTTTTTCTTTTTCCATTTCTTTCTTTCTTTCTTTTGCTGTTTTGTTTTGTTTTTCAAGAAAGGGTTTCTTTGTGTATCTTGGGCTGTCCTAAAACTCACTCTGTAAATCAGGCCATCTTTGAATTCACAGAGATCTGTGTGTGTGCTGTGATTAAAGGCATGCACACACCACAGCCCGGCTGAGACTGCAATTTCTTGTTAGCTCTGGGTAAGTGACAATGGCTCTGTGTTGTGAATCTCTGTGAATCCAGACTATGTTATGTCCTTCAATGACATGAGTCTGAAGCATCAAGCACCCATCCCTATACTCCCTGAGGTCTCTGAAGTCACGGTGCATCCTTAAAGGCTTAGAAAGCTTTTCCCTGGTTCACCTTTGTGTGTGTGTGTGTGTGTGTGTGTGTGTGTGTGTGTTTTGTTCTATCTAGGAGAAGCACCATAGCAGTTGCATAGTGACTGAGAAATTTGATTTTTAGGAAATGATTTTTCATATCTGTGAGTGGTCTCTCCATAGCCACTCATCTTTTCTTAAACTTGAGTATAGGAATGAATGAATGAATGATCCCTCCCTCCCTCCCTCCCTCCCTCTCTCTTCATGGGAACGAGTATCTGGTCTTGCATTGAGGGCTCCCCAGTTCTTAGCATCTCCAGCCCAACCTGTCACAAGCTGATCACACATTTGCAAACTTGGGATATATTCTGCTGAATTTTTGGGATAATGAATTTCATCAACTATGGGACTAACTTTGTTCTGACAGGACACTCACAATCTCTCCTCATCACACCCACATAGTGTAACAACTTTGTGGTTCCTCCATAATGTGCTTATTTCTGTCAGGGAACTGAAAGCCAGCCAGCCAGCCAGCCAGCCAGCCAGCCAGCCAGCCAACACTATCTACAAAGCTACAGAGAAACCCTGTCGTGAAAAACCAAAAATAAATAAATAAATAGGCATGGATTTTTTTTAAAAAATCAAACGCAAACTAAGTAGAAATAACTACTTTCAGTATGCCATTCAAGAATTAGGGAACCCTTTATCCCAGCACGTGGGAGACACAGGCAGAAGGACATCTGTGAGTTAAAATCCAGACTCATCTACCAAGTGAAATCACAAGACTCGTGCACTGTCTTATAGGTCCTAAACTCCCATGGTCCAGTTTCTAGGGTTGGGGGCCTCTCTATAAAGCCTGGAAATTCACAGAGGTCCACCTGCCTCTGTCTCTTTGATGATAGAATAAAAGATGTGCACCACAATAACCAGGGTCAGTTTCTTGTAGATTTAGTTTAATTTCAAATTTTGTTTGTATCTCTTGGTCTGCACCAAGTGTGTCCCTGTGGGGGTGGGGGGCAGGGAAGTTGTCCTATTTTAGAACATTTTATTTTACTTTTATTTGAGACAGTCTTTCTGGTTGTGTAGAACTTATTTTAATTTCAAATTTTTAAAGAATTTTTTTTATGATTTATTTAACTTTATTTTATGTGCAGTCGTGTGAAACTGGATTTACAATCACTTATGAGCTGCTGCCTTGTGGGGGTTACATCTCAGGAGCACAAGAACCCAAATCTGTGCTGTACTCCCTGTCACCAAAAGAGGTCACTAGATCCCCACCATGTGGTTTCTGGACATTCCAGAAATTCCATCTCTCCAGTTCTCATTCTTTCATTGTTCCTCCTGCATGCCTGCGTCTAGTGAGAGAGTGGGCAACTTTCCTCCCTGCTTCTCTGTGTCTGTGTCTGTCACATCCTGGATAGCCAGACTGCCCGCCACCTCTGCCTGAGATAGATGTGGCTGGCAGCCCTGGGGCTGGGGGAAAGGGAGAGAGTGGGTTCCCTGGAGAGCCTTGGGCAGAGGCTCTGTGGATTCCCTGCCGGAGGCCTCACTGCCTCTGAGGAGCCCATGGGGGAGGGGGAAAGGGAAGGTCAACCAGAGAGTCCAGCCTGGCTTTTGCTTTGCTTTGTTCTTGTTTTTGTTTGTTTGTTTATTTTATTTTCAGGTACAGCTGTGACCAGGTCTGGATCCAGGACAGACTCAAAAGCTAGAGAGAAATCCTGTCTCAGAAAACAAAAATAAATAAATACATAAATAAACACATAAACAAATACATAAACTAATAAATGACTGGATAGATAGATAGATAGATAGCCAGACAGAGAGAGAGATGATAAAACACCTTCAAGATCAGGGAGACCAAGGCTGGCAGATCACTGTAAGTTTAAAGCTACCTTGTTCTGCAGATTGAGATTCAGGACAGGCAAAGTGACATAGAGAAACCCTGTTTTCAAAAAAAAGGTGGGGGCTGGAGAGTTGGCTCTGTGGTTAAGAGTGCTGACTGCTCTTCCAGAGGACCCAGGTTCAATTCCTACCACCCACATGGCAGTCAACAGCTGTCTGTAACTCCAAGATCTGACACCCTCAGATAGACATACATGCAGGCAAAACACCAATGCCGACAAAATAAATTATTAGGAAAATAAATATATAAAAAAGGTTGTTTAGCCTTTAATCCCAGCATTAGGAGGCAGAGGCAGATGGCTCTCTGTGAGTCTGAGGCCAGTTTTGTCTACAAAGTGAGTCCCAGGGCATACGCATACAAGGCCACACAACGAAACCCTATGTTGAACAACCACAAATAAACAAACAAATAAAGAGATAATAACAATAAAAATATTTGAGAGTTCAAATAATTGACTTCATCCACAATAAAAGAATATAAAAATAAAAATATCAAACGCATTTGAACGCATCAGCACAGGAGACCGCTTCCTAAATAGAACCCCAGTAGCACAGACACTGAGAGAAACAATTAATAAGTGAGAGAGACCTCCTGAAACTGAAAAGCTTCTGTAAAGCAAAGAACACGGCCAACAAGACAAAATGACGGCCTTACAGAATGGAAAAAGATCTTCACTAACCCCACATCAGACAGAGGTCTGTCTGATCTCCAAAACATACAAAGAACACAAGACATTGGTCATCTCAAGTACAAATAATCTAATTCACAAAATGGAGTACAGACTTAAACAGAGAACTCTCAACCGAGGAATCTAAAATGGCTGAAAGACACTTAAGGAAATGTTCAACATGCTTAGTCATCAGAGAAATGCAAATCAAAACAAGTTTCTAGAAACAAGGAGACAGTTCATAATGTTTCTTTCTTCTTTTCTTCCTTCTTTTTTTTTAAATTTGGGATGGGGGCCTCCCTCCAAAACCTGGGAATTCACAGAGGTACACCTGTCTCTGTCTCTTGGATGATAGAATAAAAGATGTGCACCACAGTGACAATCCAACTAAGTTTTTAGTATCTCATTCTGTTAATTTCATGTACATTTAGTTTTATTTCAAATTTTGTTTGTATCTCTTGGTCTGCACCCAAGTGTGTCCTTGGTGGGGGGGGGGGGCAGGGAAGGTGCCCTATTTCAGAACATTTTACTTAACTTTTATTTGAGACAGTCTTTCTAGTTGTGTAGAACTTAGTTTCATTTCAAATTTTTAATGACCAGGAAGGATGAAAGCATTCAAAAGGACTGGTTCCATATCTGGCAGAGAGGCAGGTGGATCTCTGGGAGTTTGAGGCCAGCCTGGTCGACGAGAGCTAGTTCCAAAGACAGGCTTCAAAGCAACAGAGAAAACCCTGCCTTGAAAATCAAAACAAAAACACAAACAAAAATAAAAAACATAAATTAAATCTGTTTGTGTGTGTGTGTGAGTGTGTGTGTGTGTGTGTGAGAGAGAGAGAGAGAAGAGAGAGAGAGAGAGAGAGAGAGAGAGAGAGAAATGATTAAACAGGAAATAAGAAAAAAACCAAAACCATAATGTCACCAAGATGACAGCCTGGTTTATATAGTGAGTTAAAGGTATTATACAGAGAAACCCTGTACCAAAAAAATAATAAAAGAAGAAAACAGAAAAAAAACAAGGAAGGAAGAAAAGAAGGAAAAAAGGAAAGAAGGAAGAAAAACTGGTGTTTTCCTTTTTTTCTTTGTTTATCTCAGGTTATTTTTTTTTTTTTTATTGCTGCCGCAGCAGCAGTATATTTTGGGCAGCTGCCTAGCTGGGTAATGGTGGCAGCACATTTCTTTATTCTCAGTTCTCAGCCCTCAGAGATCAGGAGAGGCAGAGGCAGGCAGATCGCTGTGAGTTTGAGGCTACCTTGTTCTGCAGGCAAAGCGACGACAGACACAGAGAAACTAAAAGTGTGTTTAGTACAGGCCTTTTATTCCGGCACTAGGAGGCAGAGGTAGAGGCAGGGGCAGCTAGATCTCTGTGAGTCTGAGGCCAGCCTTGTCTACAAAGTGAGTTCCAGGGCAAACAAGCATACAAAGGGAATCCCTATGTAGAAAAACCACAAATAAACAAATAATAATAATGATGATGATGATAATAATCTAAGAGCTCAATTAATTGACTTCACCCACAATTCAAAAATTAAAAAATAAAACAAAGAGTGTGTCTGACCGATCAGTGAAAGGACTATGTGGGCCAAGGGGCTGCCACAATTATGGATTGGTGAGAGGGAGGAAAGGAGGGAGGCAGCAAGGGCAGTTCCCAGTCACCTAAATGCCTTTCAAAGACATTTCACCATGGCAACCACTCGCTTGCTTTCTTGGGGTTTCTTTTCTTCAGTAGTTGTGTTTGTACAACCTACCCCACACCCCACTTCTCATCCTAAATACAGAGTCTGAGAAAATTAAAGCAGCTGTGGAAAAATTCCCACTTGGATATCTTTTCCTGCCCAGTAAAACAAAAACGACTATAACAGGGCTGGAGAGATGGCTCAGAGGTTAAGAGCACTGACTGCTTTTCCACAGGTCCTGAGTTCAATTCCCAGCAACCACATGGTGGCTTACAACCATCTATAATGAGACCTGGTGCCCCCTTCTGGCTTGCAGGCACACGTGGAAGGAATGCTATACACATAATATAATAAATAAATTTAAAAAAAAAAAACGACTATAACAAAAATATGCATATCTAAAAAAACAAAAAAATAAAAAAAATACATATCTAAGCAGACCAATCAAGTTGTAGCCTCACCCTTTATATTATTTATTTATTTATTTATTTATTTATTTATTGGCTTTTCAAGACAAGTTTTCTCTGTAGCTTTGGTGCCTGTCCTGGAACTCCCAGTGATTTGCCTGCCTCTGCCTCCAGAGTGCTGGGATTAAAGGCGTGCGCCACCACTGCCCGCCTTAGACTCACCCTTTAATGGTTCAGCAAGGAGTTCTAGCTGTTAGGAAGGGCTGGTGACCTTGAACTTTACTAGTCTCTGAAATCTGCCTTCTCACTTTTACCAGGTGCCCTCAGGGACAGGAGTGGAGGCCAGGGCCTGTAGCTTTGGCTTGTACATATACTTCAATTTTAATTTTTTTGTCTTGTTTTTCGAAACAGGGTTTCCCTGGGTAACAGTCCTAGCTGATCTGGAACTAGCTCTTGTAGACCAGGCTGGCTTCCAACTCCCAAGAAATTCACCTGCCTCTGCCCCCTGTGTGCTGGGAATAAAGGCATGTGCCACCACCACATTTATTTAAACCTCTCTCTCGGTGTGCCTGTGTATGTGGGGGAGACAGGGAAGGTGTCATATTTCCAAACATTTTCATAACTGCACTTAGCACTGCACTCTTTTACATTTTATTTTACTTTTAGTTGAGACAGTGTTTCCAGTTGTGTAGTTTAATTTCAATTTCTTAAAGAATTTTTTTTTATGATTTATTTAACCATGCAGGTGCTGGGAATTGAACCCAATTTCTCAGGAAGAGCCAAGAAACTAGCTCTCCAGGCTCTTAATTTAAAAGTTTATTTATGTGTCTCTGGGTGTGCCTGTGCCTGTGATTGTGTTTGGTGTGTGTGGGGGGGGGTATAATTTGACCTCACCAGATGAAGGCATTCAAGAGCACTGGCTCCATATCTGGCAGAGGCAGGATCACTGGGAGTTTTAGGCCAGCGTGGTCTACAAAAAGGAGCTAGTTCCAAGAACAGTCTCCAAATCAGCAGAGAAACCCTGTCTCATAAAGCAAAACACAAAACCAAACAAGAAATAAATAAATTGAGAGAGAGAGAGAAAGCGAGAGAGAGAGAGAGAGAGAGAGAGAGAGAGAGAGAGAGAGAAGAAATGTGGATTTACAGATAGGAAATAAGAATAAAAAGAGAACGTTACCAACAAGACAGCCTGGACTATAAACTGAGTTCCAGGACAGCTAGGGCTGTTACACAGAGAAATCGTGCCTCAAAAAATACTAAAAGAAGAGAAAAAAAAAAAAAGCAAGCAAGCAAGAAAATGCAGGGTTTTTTTCCCCTTTTTTGTCTTTGTTAATTCCAGGCCATTCATTTTAATTTTACTTTTTCTTTTAAGATTATATTTTCAGGGGCTGTAGAGATGGCTCAGAGGTTAAGAGCACTGACTGTTCTTCCACAGGTCCTGATTTCAATTCCTAGCAACAATATGGTGGCTCACAACCATCTGTAATGGGGTCTTCTGGCCTGCAGTCATGCATGGAAGGAGTGCTGTTTACATAATAAATAATTAATTTAAAAAAAAGATTGTATTTGCAGCATAAGTGTTCAGAAAGAAGAAGTCCTGGGCCATGTAGTAAAATAGTTTGTCTGAAACACAAATAAAAAGACAGGTCCTGTCTCAAAAACCAAAAAAAAAAAAAAAAAAAAACAAGTTAAAATGTGAAATAAAACAAAGAAGGGGCTTTTTTTTTGTTTTGTTTTGTTTTCTATGAAACCTGAAAATGGCTGAATTCAACAATTATCCAACTTCAGCAAGAAGGTACTGTTTCCCAGCTTCAACCAGAAAACAGCAAATATGCACATCTAGGCCCTGTCAACAGAAGAGAGCACTAGATTTCCACCATGTGGTTTCTGGAAAGTCCAGAAATTCCATCTCTCCATTTCTGATTCTTTCAATCACTGCAGGCAGGCCTGCATTTAGTGAGAGAGTGGACACCACTCCTCGTTCCTTCCTGTTTCTCACGTGTTCATGTCTCACGTGTTCATGTCATAAACACGCGCACATGTGTTTATGGGGTGGCTTTTGAACTAACCAAGATGACTGGTTCCATATCTGGCAGAGAGGCAGTTGGATCTCTGGGAGTTTGAGGACAGCCTGGTCGACAAGAGCTAGTTCTAAGACAACAGAGAAACCATGCCTTGAAAATCAAAACCAAAACACAAACAAAAATAAATAAATAAATAAATGAATAAATACATAAAATAAAACATGAATTAAATGAGAAAGAGAGAGGGAGAAGAAATGTCAATTTGTCAATTTTCAGACCAGAAATAAGAAAAAACAAAACCCTAATGTCACCAAGATGACAGCCTGGTTTATATAGTGAGTTAAAGGTATTATACAGAGAAACCAAAAATAAAAAATAATAAAAGAAGAAAACAGGAAGGAAGGAAGGAAGGAAGGAAGGAAGGAAAAATAGGTGCTTTCCTTTTTTTCTTTGTTTATCTCAGGTTATTTATTTTTATTTAATTTTTTTCTAAAATTGCAGCAGCAGCAGTATATTTTGGGCAGCTGACTACTATCATGGAAGCGTTCAGAAAGAAGTCCTGGGCCATGTAGTGAGATAGATTGTCTGGAGCATAAATAAAAAAGCCAATTCCTGTCTCAAAAAAAGAAAAAAAATCAAGTTAAAATGTGAAATAATAAAATAAATAAGGAAGGTTTTTTTATGTTTCTTGTTTTTTTTTGTTTGTTTTTTGTTTTTTGTTTTTTGTTTTTTTTTTTTTTTTGCAATGAGTGAATTCAAGTCAACAACTTTCAGTTTCCCAACTCCAACAGGAAAGGCTGCAGATATCCATATCAAAGAGGTCCAGTGGAGCTGTAGCCACACCCTTTAATGCTTGTGTCCCAAGGACACAGAGTTTAGGAAAGAAATGATCTTGATCTTTTTTTCAGGAGATCTGAAAACTCAAAACAGCAACCAAACACACACCAAGTAGGAAGAAATGACAGAGAGGCAGGGGGAGTTCAAGGCCAGCCTCACCTACCAAGGACATTCCAGGACTGTTCCCTAGATAAACCCTGTCTCACAAAACCAACCAAACACACACACACACACACACACAACCCAGAAGAATAAGGAAAGTGTTCCTGAAACACCACAAACCAGCTAGATTGCACTTAATAGCAATCAAAAGTGGGTGAAATATAAAATGGAGAGAAATTCTTTGATGAAATCCAACCCTCTTTCTTGGTCAAAGCTGTACAGCCAATAGAACTAGAGGGAGGGAACATGTGTCCATCTCTCAATAAAAAAAGAAAAAAAGCTAGAATCTCACTGTGAGCGTAAAAGATGAAAATCTTACAGCTGACACCATCCAGTCTCAAGTTAGAAAAACTTGAAACGATGCAACAGGAGACAGACAGTTTCCCAATGAACTCTTGCTATTCTCCAGGGGAAGTTTTGTTCCTGAGGGTTTTTTTTTTTTTTTTTTTTTTTTTTTTTTGATTTTTCGAGACAGGGTTTCTCTGTAGCTTTGGAGCCTGTCCTGGCACTAGCTCTTCTAGACCAGGCTGGCCTCGAACTCACAGAGATCCACCTGCCTCTGCCTCCCAAGTGTTGGGATAAAGGCATGCGCCACCACCGCCCGGCTCTGAGGGTTTTTGGAACAACTAAAATCCCTCTTATCTTTTTGTTTTGTTTTGTTTTCCATGCCCCCTCAGAGGACACCTGGATGTTTTTTAAGGATTTGGTTTTATTTTATTTAAGTATTTTGTTCCTCAGACATAACTCTGAAAACACTAATACGTAATAGCCAGTTTCTATTCAGTTCAGTTCAGATTTTTACCAAAACCTCCTGTCTGGCATGTCTCTGTCTTTGTTGAGTTCCTGTACTTACAGAAGCCAAGAGATAGCTGGCAGCCATCCATAGAAAATGCCCTCTCCCTTTGAACACGGCCCTCCTTTGGTCTGAGTTTCTCACACAGCTCTGATGATGCAGGAGGATGCCAAGGGCCCAGTTGGTGCCTCAGCCCGATGCCTGCATCTGTGCCTTGGCAGCAGCTATTCATGTCTTGCCACTCAGAGTCAAATTCCCTTAAGTTTAGCCTTCCCTAAGTGCTTGTTCACTTCAGAGGACTCAACCCTCATCTTCCGTGTCCTCCTGGCCTAATTTCTCATATTACTGATTTACTGAGTATGAATCAGTAATATGAGATGTTCCGGAGAGGGAGGAAGGGACATTCATGAAAAAAGTGAGTGTTCAACTAACTAACTCCCCATGGGAGAAGGAAGTAGTGAAAAGATTTTAATGAAGCAGAGAGAAATTTCTGGTTTTGGAAGGAGGAAATCCTGAATGGCTCCCTCTGTGTCGCAGGAGAGACTCCTGGAAAGGAAACCTCAGGTTCCGGTCAGTCGGTCGGTTGGTCAGTTCGGGGAGAAATATTAGCAAGGAGGTAAAGGCCGTGCCTCACGACATCAGCAGTCCCTTCTCTGGAAATTCTACTGTATCCCGGAGAGCTCTCGGAATTTTGTGATGTCACTCGTGTCCTAGAAATGCCAAGTGTCCTCAAGATACACTCTCTTGGTGCCTATAAGACTCAGTTCTAGACATGTTGTCTAGAGAATGGAGATCATGGAGAGGCCAGAGGGAGGAAGAAGAAAGCTGACCTCAGATCTCAGAGGAAAACACGGAGAAATAATTAGTGGTCCTGGGGAAGACGAAGTGAGTTCACCACTAGCAGGGACTAGAGAGATTTCTGGATGTGATGGCTTTGAGACTTCCAGGGCTAGGGCTCAGGAACTGGGAGGTTTCTGGAATGAAATAGGTCTGTCTTGTTTCTCTGAGTTCCTAAAGGGCCAACCCACATCAAAGATTCACGATAGTTGATTTGACAAATTCGGGAATTGACAAGGAGTGCGGAAGGAGTCAGTGAGATTTCAATACCAGCACTGCACATCACCCCCCCCCTCCCCCCCCCCCCCCCGGTCCTTTTCGTTGTGTAGCAATAATAATAGAGAAAGGGGAGTAGCGCTCTGCCAAAGCCCGTATTTTTTTTTAAATATTTATTTATTTATTTATTAAGTATACAATATTCTGTCTGTGTGTATGTCTGCAGGCCAGAAGAGGGCACCAGACCTCTTTACAGATGGTTGTGAGCCACCATGTGGTTGCCGGGAATTGAACTCAGGACCTTTGGAAGAGCAGGCAATGCTCTTAACCACTGAGCCATCTCTCCAGCCCCCCGTATTTTTTTTTTAATAGTCCAGGTGTGTTATTTCTTTTTGTACATCAGGCCATGAATTCGTAGGGAATGGGCTCCAGCAGCTCAGGCTCCTTCCTGTTAGTCCTCGCGAAGTGTGCTTCTCTGGGTTCACTTGAGCTGAACCCAGGTGCCCTTCTCTTTGTCTTCCTTTTCCTTCTGGTTGTTCTCCTTCACCCGCTTCAGAAAGCTGTCTCTGCTCTTCGAGTGCTTGATGTGTTCAATCCGCACATTAATTCTCTTGGCAAGAATCTTGCCCTTAACTGGCTTGTTTACAATGATGCCCACAGCATGCTGGGTGACATTGTAGACTCTTCCGGTTTTGCCGTGGTAACATTTATGGGGCATTCCTTTTTGAACAGTGCCCATTCCCTTGATGTCTATAATATCGCCCTTCTTGTAGATTCGTGGCCAAAGGAACAACTCCATGTTTCCTAAAGGGCCTAGAGAACATATAGCGAGTGCCCCTCCTCTTTCCCTTTGTGTTTGTCATTTTGGCGAGTTACTGAAAGATGGCTACCCCGGCCGAAAGGCCCAAAGCCCATATTTTACCATGCCTTATATCACAGCCATTAGCAGGGTTGAGGCATCAAGTGCTGCAGTCAGTCTGACTCCTGTGGTCCCCTAAGGTTTCTAGCTTCCCAGTTATGAATGACACCCTGGTCTCCAGTTCAGCTTGAGAGCTCTTTAAGAGCCCATGGATGAGAGAGTGGGAAAAGACTGCCTTTTTTTTTTCTTTTTCCATTTCTTTCTTTCTTTCTTTTGCTGTTTTGTTTTGTTTTTCAAGAAAGGGTTTCTTTGTGTATCTTGGGCTGTCCTAAAACTCACTCTGTAAATCAGGCCATCTTTGAATTCACAGAGATCTGTGTGTGTGCTGTGATTAAAGGCATGCACACACCACAGCCCGGCTGAGACTGCAATTTCTTGTTAGCTCTGGGTAAGTGACAATGGCTCTGTGTTGTGAATCTCTGTGAATCCAGACTATGTTATGTCCTTCAATGACATGAGTCTGAAGCATCAAGCACCCATCCCTATACTCCCTGAGGTCTCTGAAGTCACGGTGCATCCTTAAAGGCTTAGAAAGCTTTTCCCTGGTTCACCTTTGTGTGTGTGTGTGTGTGTGTGTGTGTGTGTGTGTGTGTGTGTTTTGTTCTATCTAGGAGAAGCACCATAGCAGTTGCATAGTGACTGAGAAATTTGATTTTTAGGAAATGATTTTTCATATCTGTGAGTGGTCTCTCCATAGCCACTCATCTTTTCTTAAACTTGAGTATAGGAATGAATGAATGATCCCTCCCTCCCTCCCTCCCTCCCTCCCTCCCTCCCTCTCTCTTCATGGGAATGAGTATCTGGTCTTGCATTGAGGGCTCCCCAGTTCTCAGCATCTCCAGCCCAACCTGTCACAAGCTGATCACACATTTGCAAACTTGGGATATATTCTGCTGAATTTTTGGGATAATGAATTTCATCAACTATGGGACTAACTTTGTTCTGACAGGACACTCACAATCTCTCCTCATCACACCCACATAGTGTAACAACTTTGTGGTTCCTCCATAATGTGCTTATTTCTGTCAGGGAACTGAAAGCCAGCCAGCTGGCCAGCCAGCCAGCCAGCCAGCCAGCCAGCCAACACTATCTACAAAGCTACAGAGAAACCCTGTCGTGAAAAACCAAAAATAAATAAATAAATAGGCATGGATTTTTTTTAAAAAATCAAACGCAAACTAAGTAGAAATAACTACTTTCAGTATGCCATTCAAGAATTAGGGAACCCTTTATCCCAGCACGTGGGAGACACAGGCAGAAGGACATCTGTGAGTTAAAATCCAGACTCATCTACCAAGTGAGATCACAAGACTCGTGCACTGTCTTATAGGTCCTAAACTCCCATGGTCCAGTTTCTAGGGTTGGGGGCCTCTCTATAAAGCCTGGAAATTCACAGAGGTCCACCTGCCTCTGTCTCTTTGATGATAGAATAAAAGATGTGCACCACAATAACCAGGGTCAGTTTCTTGTAGATTTAGTTTAATTTCAAATTTTGTTTGTATCTCTTGGTCTGCACCAAGTGTGTCCCTGTGGGGGTGGGGGGCAGGGAAGTTGTCCTATTTTAGAACATTTTATTTTACTTTTATTTGAGACAGTCTTTCTGGTTGTGTAGAACTTATTTTAATTTCAAATTTTTAAAGAATTTTTTTATGATTTATTTAACTTTATTTTATGTGCAGTCGTGTGAAACTGGATTTACAATCACTTATGAGCTGCTGCCTTGTGGGGGTTACATCTCAGGAGCACAAGAACCCAAATCTGTGCTGTACTCCCTGTCACCAAAAGAGGTCACTAGATCCCCACCATGTGGTTTCTGGACATTCCAGAAATTCCATCTCTCCAGTTCTCATTCTTTCATTGTTCCTCCTGCATGCCTGCGTCTAGTGAGAGAGTGGGCAACTTTCCTCCCTGCTTCTCTGTGTCTGTGTCTGTCACATCCTGGATAGCCAGAGTGCCCGCCACCTCTGCCTGAGATAGATGTGGCTGGCAGCCCTGGGGCTGGGGGAAAGGGAGAGAGTGGGTTCCCTGGAGAGCCTTGGGCAGAGGCTCTGTGGATTCCCTGCCGGAGGCCTCACTGCCTCTGAGGAGCCCATGGGGGAGGGGGAAAGGGAAGGTCAACCAGAGAGTCCTGCCTGGCTTTTGCTTTGCTTTGTTTTTGTTTTTGTTTGTTTGTTTATTTTATTTTCAGGTACAGCTGTGACCAGGTCTGGATCCAGGACAGACTCAAAAGCTAGAGAGAAATCCTGTCTCAGAAAACAAAAATAAATAAATACATAAATAAACACATAAACAAATACATAAACTAATAAATGAATGGATAGATAGATAGATAGATAGCCAGACAGAGAGAGAGATGATAAAACACCTTCAAGATCAGGGAGACCAAGGCTGGCAGATCACTGTAAGTTTAAAGCTACCTTGTTCTGCAGATTGAGATTCAGGACAGGCAAAGTGACATAGAGAAACCCTGTTTTCAAAAAAAAGGTGGGGGCTGGAGAGATGGCTCTGCGGTTAAGAGTGCTGACTGCTCTTCCAGAGGACCCAGGTTCAATTCCTACCACCCACATGGCAGTCAACAGCTGTCTGTAACTCCAAGATCTGACACCCTCAGATAGACATACATGCAGGCAAAACACCAATGCCGACAAAATAAATTATTAGGAAAATAAATATATAAAAAAGGTTGTTTAGCCTTTAATCCCAGCATTAGGAGGCAGAGGCAGATGGCTCTCTGTGAGTCTGAGGCCAGTTTTGTCTACAAAGTGAGTCCCAGGGCATACGCATACAAGGCCACACAACGAAACCCTATGTTGAACAACCACAAATAAACAAACAAATAAAGAGATAATAACAATAAAAATATTTGAGAGTTCAAATAATTGACTTCATCCACAATAAAAGAATATAAAAATAAAAATATCAAACGCATTTGAACGCATCAGCACAGGAGACCGCTTCCTAAATAGAACCCCAGTAGCACAGACACTGAGAGAAACAATTAATAAGTGAGAGAGACCTCCTGAAACTGAAAAGCTTCTGTAAAGCAAAGAACACGGCCAACAAGACAAAATGACGGCCTTACAGAATGGAAAAAGATCTTCACTAACCCCACATCAGACAGAGGTCTGTCTGATCTCCAAAACATACAAAGAACACAAGACATTGGTCATCTCAAGAACAAATAATCTAATTCACAAAATGGAGTACAGACTTAAACAGAGAACTCTCAACCGAGGAATCTAAAATGGCTGAAAGACACTTAAGGAAATGTTCAACATGCTTAGTCATCAGAGAAATGCAAATCAAAACAAGTTTCTAGAAACAAGGAGACAGTTCATAATGTTTCTTTCTTCTTTTCTTCCTTCTTTTTTTTTAAATTTGGGATGGGGCCTCTCTCCAAAACCTGGGAATTCACAGAGGTACACCTGTCTCTGTCTCTTGGATGATAGAATAAAAGATGTGCACCACAGTGACAATCCAACTAAGTTTTTAGTATCTCATTCTGTTAATTTCATGTACATTTAGTTTCATTTCAAATTTTGTTTGTATCTCTTGGTCTGCACCCAAGTGTGTCCTTGGTGGGGTGGGGGGGCAGGGAAGGTGCCCTATTTCAGAACATTTTACTTAACTTTTATTTGAGACAGTCTTTCCAGTTGTGTAGAAATTAGTTTCATTTCAAATTTTTAATGACCAGGAAGGATGAAAGCATTCAAAAGGACTGGTTCCATATCTGGCAGAGAGGCAGGTGGATCTCTGGGAGTTTGAGGCCAGCCTGGTCGACGAGAGCTAGTTCCAAAGACAGGCTCCAAAGCAACAGAGAAAACCCTGCCTTGAAAATCAAAACAAAAACACAAACAAAAATAAAAAACATAAATTAAATCTCTGTATGTGTGTGTGTGTGTGTGTGAGAGAGAGAGAGAGAGAGAGAGAGAGAGAGAGAGAGAGAGAGAAATGATTAAACAGGAAATAAGAAAAAACACAAAACCATAATGTCACCAAGATGACAGCCTGTTTTATATAGTGAGTTAAAGGTATTATACAGAGAAACCCTGTACCAAAAAAATAATAAAAGAAGAAAACAGAAAAAAAACAAGGAAGGAAGAAAAGAAGGAAAAAAGGAAAGAAGGAAGAAAAACTGGTGTTTTCCTTTTTTTCTTTGTTTATCTCAGGTTTTTTTTTTTTTTTTTATTGCTGCCGCAGCAGCAGTATATTTTGGGCAGCTGCCTAGCTGGGTAATGGTGGCAGCACATTTCTTTATTCTCAGTTCTCAGCCCTCAGAGATCAGGAGAGGCAGAGGCAGGCAGATCGCTGTGAGTTTGAGGCTACCTTGTTCTGCAGGCAAAGCGACGACAGACACAGAGAAACTAAAAGTGTGTTTAGTACAGGCCTTTTATTCCGGCACTAGGAGGCAGAGGTAGAGGCAGGGGCAGCTAGATCTCTGTGAGTCTGAGGCCAGCCTTGTCTACAAAGTGAGTTCCAGGGCAAACAAGCATACAAAGGGAATCCCTATGTAGAAAAACCACAAATAAACAAATAATAATAATGATGATGATGATAATAATCTAAGAGCTCAATTAATTGACTTCACCCACAATTCAAAAATTAAAAAATAAAACAAAGAGTGTGTCTGACCGATCAGTGAAAGGACTATGTGGGCCAAGGGGCTGCCACAATTATGGATTGGTGAGAGGGAGGAAAGGAGGGAGGCAGCAAGGGCAGTTCCCAGTCACCTAAATGCCTTTCAAAGACATTTCACCATGGCAACCACTCGCTTGCTTTCTTGGGGTTTCTTTTCTTCAGTAGTTGTGTTTGTACAACCTACCCCACACCCCACTTCTCATCCTAAATACAGAGTCTGAGAAAATTAAAGCAGCTGTGGAAAAATTCCCACTTGGATATCTTTTCCTGCCCAGTAAAACAAAAACGACTATAACAGGGCTGGAGAGATGGCTCAGAGGTTAAGAGCACTGACTGCATTTCCACAGGTCCTGAGTTCAATTCCCAGCAACCACATGGTGGCTTACAACCATCTATAATGAGACCTGGTGCCCCCTTCTGGCTTGCAGGCACACGTGGAAGGAATGCTATACACATAATATAATAAATAAATTTAAAAAAAAAACGACTATAACAAAAATATGCATATCTAAAAAAAAACAAAAAAAATAAAAAAAATACATATCTAAGCAGACCAATCAAGTTGTAGCCTCACCCTTTATATTATTTATTTATTTATTTATTTATTTATTTATTTATTTATTTATTGGCTTTTCAAGACAAGTTTTCTCTGTAGCTTTGGTGCCTGTCCTGGAACTCCCAGAGATTTGCCTGCCTCTGCCTCCAGAGTGCTGGGATTAAAGGCGTGCGCCACCACTGCCCGCCTTAGACTCACCCTTTAATGGTTCAGCAAGGAGTTCTAGCTGTTAGGAAGGGCTGGTGACCTTGAACTTTACTAGTCTCTGAAATCTGCCTTCTCACTTTTACCAGGTGCCCTCAGGGACAGGAGTGGAGGCCAGGGCCTGTAGCTTTGGCTTGTACATTTACTTCAATTTTAATTTTTTTGTCTTGTTTTTCGAAACAGGGTTTCCCTGGGTAACAGTCCTAGCTGATCTGGAACTAGCTCTTGTAGACCAGGCTGGCTTCCAACTCCCAAGAAATTCACCTGCCTCTGCCCCCTGTGTGCTGGGAATAAAGGCATGTGCCACCACCACATTTATTTAAACCTCTCTCTCGGTGTGCCTGTGTATGTGGGGGAGACAGGGAAGGTGTCATATTTCCAAACATTTTCATAACTGCACTTAGCACTGCACTCTTTTACATTTTATTTTACTTTTAGTTGAGACAGTGTTTCCAGTTGTGTAGTTTAATTTCAATTTATTAAAGAATTTTTTTTATGATTTATTTAACCATGCAGGTGCTGGGAATTGAACCCAATTTCTCAGGAAGAGCCAAGAAACTAGCTCTCCAGGCTCTTAATTTAAAAGTTTATTTATGAGTCTCTGGGTGTGCCTGTGCCTGTGTTTGTGTTTGGTGTGTGTGTGGGGAGGGTATATTTTGACCTCACCAGATGAAGGCATTCAAGAGCACTGGCTCCATATCTGGCAGAGGCAGGATCTCTGGGAGTTTTAGGCCAGCGTGGTCTACAAGAAAGGAGCTAGTTCCAAGAACAGTCTCCAAATCAGCAGAGAAACCCTGTCTCATAACGCAAAACACAAAACCAAACAAGAAATAAATAAATTGAGAGAGAGAGAGAAAGCGAGAGAGAGAGAGAGAGAGAGAGAGAGAGAGAGAGAAGAAATGTGGATTTACAGATAGGAAATAAGAATAAAAATAAGAATAAAAAGAGAACGTTACCAACAAGACAGCCTGGTCTATAAACTGAGTTCCAGGACAGCTAGGGCTGTTACACAGAGAAATCGTGCCTCAAAAAATACTAAAAGAAGAGAAAAAAAAAAAAAAGCAAGCAAGCAAGAAAATGCAGGGGTTTTTCCCCCTTTTTTGTCTTTGTTAATTCCAGGCCATTCATTTTAATTTTACTTTTTCTTTTAAGATTATATTTTCAGGGGCTGTAGAGATGGCTCAGAGGTTAAGAGCACTGACTGTTCTTCCAAAGGTCCTGAGTTCAATTCCTAGCAACAATATGGTGGCTCACAACCATCTGTAATGGGGTCGTCTGGCCTGCAGTCATGCATGGAAGGAGTGCTGTATACATAATAAATAATTAATTTTAAAAAAAAGATTGTATTTGCAGCATAAGTGTTCAGAAAGAAGAAGTCCTGGGCCATGTAGTAAAATAGTTTGTCTGAAACACAAATAAAAAGACAGGTCCTGTCTCAAAAAACAAAAAAAAAAAAAAAAAAACAAATTAAAATGTGAAATAAAACAAAGAAGGGGCTTTTTTTTTGTTTTGTTTTGTTTTCTATGAAACCTGAAAATGGCTGAATTCAACAATTATCCAACTTCAGCAAGAAGGTACTGTTTCCCAGCTTCAACCAGAAAACAGCAAATATGCACATCTAGGCCCTGTCAACAGAAGAGAGCACTAGATTTCCACCATGTGGTTTCTGGAAAGTCCAGAAATTCCATCTCTCCATTTCTGATTCTTTCAATCACTGCAGGCAGGCCTGCATTTAGTGAGAGAGTGGACACCACTCCTCGTTCCTTCCTGTTTCTCACGTGTTCATGTCTCACGTGTTCATGTCATAAACACGCGCACATGTGTTTATGGGGTGGCTTTTGAACTAACCAAGATGACTGGTTCCATATCTGGCAGAGAGGCAGTTGGATCTCTGGGAGTTTGAGGACAGCCTGGTCGACAAGAGCTAGTTCTAAGACAACAGAGAAACCATGCCTTGAAAATCAAAACCAAAACACAAACAAAAATAAATAAATAAATGAATAAATACATAAAATAAAACATGAATTAAATGAGAAAGAGAGAGGGAGAAGAAATGTCAATTTGTCAATTTTCAGACCAGAAATAAGAAAAAACAAAACCATAATGTCACCAAGATGACAGCCTGGTTTATATAGTGAGTTAAAAGTATTATACAGAGAAACCAAAAATAAAAAATAATAAAAGAAGAAAACAGGAAGGAAGGAAGGAAGGAAGGAAGGAAGGAAAAATAGGTGCTTTCCTTTTTTTCTTTGTTTATCTCAGGTTATTTATTTTTATTTAATTTTTTCTAAAATTGCAGCAGCAGCAGTATATTTGGGCAGCTGACTACTATCATGGAAGCGTTCAGAAAGAAGTCCTGGGCCATGTAGTGAGATAGATTGTCTGGAGCATAAATAAAAAGCCAATTCCTGTCTCAAAAAAAGAAAAAAAATCAAGTTAAAATGTGAAATAATAAAATAAATAAGGAAGGTTTTTTTTTGTTTCTTGTTTTTTTTTTTGTTTGTTTTTTGATTTTGTTTTTTTTTTTTTTTTTTTTTTTACAATGAGTGAATTCAAGTCAACAACTTTCAGTTTCCCAACTCCAACAGGAAAGGCTGCAGATATCCATATCAAAGAGGTCCAGTGGAGCTGTAGCCACACCCTTTAATGCTTGTGTCCCAAGGACACAGAGTTTAGGAAAGAAATGATCTTGATCTTTTTTTCAGGAGATCTGAAAACTCAAAACAGCAACCAAACACACACCAAGTAGGAAGAAATGACAGAGAGGCAGGGGGAGTTCAAGGCCAGCCTCACCTACCAAGGACATTCCAGGACTGTTCCCTAGATAAACCCTGTCTCACAAAACCAACCAAACACACACACACACACACACAAACACACACACACAAAAAAAACAGAAGAATAAGGAAAGTGTTCCTGAAACACCACAAACCAGCTAGATTGCACTTAATAGCAATCAAAAGTGGGTGAAATATAAAATGGAGAGAAATTCTTTGATGAAATCCAACCCTCTTTCTTGGTCAAAGCTGTACAGCCAATAGAACTAGAGGGAGGGAACATGTGTCCATCTCTCAATAAAAAAAGAAAAAAGGCTAGAATCTCACTGTGAGCGTAAAAGATGAAAATCTTACAGCTGACACCATCCAGTCTCAAGTTAGAAAAACTTGAAACGATGCAACAGGAGACAGACAGTTTCCCAATGAACTCTTGCTATTCTCCAGGGGAAGTTTTGTTCCTGAGGGTTTTTTTTTTTTTTTTGATTTTTCGAGACAGGGTTTCTCTTTAGCTTTGGAGCCTGTCCTGGCACTAGCTCTTCTAGACCAGGCTGGCCTCGAACTCACAGAGATCCACCTGCCTCTGCCTCCCAAGTGTTGGGATTAAAGGCATGCGCCACCACCACCCGGCTCTGAGGGTTTTTGGAACAACTAATATCCCTCTTATCTTTTTGTTTTGTTTTGTTTTCCATGCCCCCTCAGAGGACACCTGGATATTTTTTAAGGATTTGGTTTTATTTTATTTAAGTATTTTGTTCCTCAGACATAACTCTGAAAACACTAATACGTAATAGCCAGTTTCTATTCAGTTCAGTTCAGATTTTTACCAAAACCTCCTGTCTGGCATGTCTCTGTCTTTGTTGAGTTCCTGTACTTACAGAAGCCAAGAGATAGCTGGCAGCCATCCATAGAAAATGCCCTCTCCCTTTGAACACGGCCCTCCTTTGGTCTGAGTTTCTCACACAGCTCTGATGATGCAGGAGGATGCCAAGGGCCCAGTTGGTGCCTCAGCCCGATGCCTGCATCTGTGCCTTGGCAGCAGCTATTCATGTCTTGCCACTCAGAGTCAAATTCCCTTAAGTTTAGCCTTCCCTAAGTGCTTGTTCACTTCAGAGGACTCAACCCTCATCTTCCGTGTCCTCCTGGCCTAATTTCTCATATTACTGATTTACTGAGTATGAATCAGTAATATGAGATGTTCCGGAGAGGGAGGAAGGGACATTCATGAAAAAAGTGAGTGTTCAACTAACTAACTCCCCATGGGTGAAGGAAGTAGTGAAAAGATTTTAATGAAGCAGAGAGAAATTTCTGGTTTTGGAAGGAGGAAATCCTGAATGGCTCCCTCTGTGTCGCAGGAGAGACTCCTGGAAAGGAAACCTCAGGTTCTGGTCAGTCGGTCGGTTGGTCAGTTCGGGGAGAAATATTAGCAAGGAGGTAAAGGCCGTGCCTCACGACATCAGCAGTCCCTTCTCTGGAAATTCTACGGTATCCCGGAGAGCTCTCGGAATTTTGTGATGTCACTCGTGTCCTAGAAATGCCAAGTGCCCTCAAGATACACTCTCTCGGTGCCTATAAGACTCAGTTCTAGACATGTTGTCTAGAGAATGGAGATCATGGAGAGGCCAGAGGGAGGAAGAAGAAAGCTGACCTCAGATCTCAGAGGAAAACACGGAGAAATAATTAGTGGTCCTGGGGAAGACGAAGTGAGTTCACCACTAGCAGGGACTAGAGAGATTTCTGGATGTGATGGCTTTGAGACTTCCAGGGCTAGGGCTCAGGAACTGGGAGGTTTCTGGAATGAAATAGGTCTGTCTTGTTTCTCTGAGTTCCTAAAGGGCCAACCCACATCAAAGATTCACGATAGTTGATTTGACAAAGTCGGGAATTGACAAGGAGTGCGGAAGGAGTCAGTGAGATTTCAATACCAGCACTGCACATCACGCCCCCCCCCCCCCCCCGGTCCTTTTCATTGTGTAGCAATAATAATAGAGAAAGGGGAGTAGCGCTCTGCCAAAGCCCGTATTTTTTTTTAAATATTTATTTATTTATTTATTAAGTATACAATATTCTGTCTGTGTGTATGTCTGCAGGCCAGAAGAGGGCACCAGACCTCTTTACAGATGGTTGTGAGCCACCATGTGGTTGCCGGGAATTGAACTCAGGACCTTTGGAAGAGCAGGCAATGCTCTTAACCACTGAGCCATCTCTCCAGCCCCCCGTATTTTTTTTTTAATAGTCCAGGTGTGTTATTTCTTTTTGTACATCAGGCCATGAATTCGTAGGGAATGGGCTCCAGCAGCTCAGGCTCCTTCCTGTTAGTCCTCGCGAAGTGTGCTTCTCTGGGTTCGCTTGAGCTGAACCCAGGTGCCCTTCTCTTTGTCTTCCTTTTCCTTCTGGTTGTTCTCCTTCACCCGCTTCAGAAAGCTGTCTCTGCTCTTCGAGTGCTTGATGTGTTCAATCCGCACATTAATTCTCTTGGCAAGAATCTTGCCCTTAACTGGCTTGTTTACAATGATGCCCACAGCATGCTGGGTGACATTGTAGACTCTTCCGGTTTTGCCGTGGTAACATTTATGGGGCATTCCTTTTTGAACAGTGCCCATTCCCTTGATGTCTATAATATCGCCCTTCTTGTAGATTCGTGGCCAAAGGAACAACTCCATGTTTCCTAAAGGGCCTAGAGAACATATAGCGAGTGCCCCTCCTCTTTCCCTTTGTGTTTGTCATTTTGGCGAGTTACTGAAAGATGGCTACCCCGGCCGAAAGGCCCAAAGCCCATATTTTACCATGCCTTATATCACAGCCATTAGCAGGGTTGAGGCATCAAGTGCTGCAGTCAGTCTGACTCCTGTGGTCCCCTAAGGTTTCTAGCTTCCCAGTTATGAATGACACCCTGGTCTCCAGTTCAGCTTGAGAGCTCTTTAAGAGCCCATGGATGAGAGAGTGGGAAAAGACTGCCTTTTTTTTTTCTTTTTCCATTTCTTTCTTTCTTTCTTTTGCTGTTTTGTTTTGTTTTTCAAGAAAGGGTTTCTTTGTGTATCTTGGGCTGTCCTAAAACTCACTCTGTAAATCAGGCCATCTTTGAATTCACAGAGATCTGTGTGTGTGCTGTGATTAAAGGCATGCACACACCACAGCCCGGCTGAGACTGCAATTTCTTGTTAGCTCTGGGTAAGTGACAATGGCTCTGTGTTGTGAATCTCTGTGAATCCAGACTATGTTATGTCCTTCAATGACATGAGTCTGAAGCATCAAGCACCCATCCCTATACTCCCTGAGGTCTCTGAAGTCACGGTGCATCCTTAAAGGCTTAGAAAGCTTTTCCCTGGTTCACCTTTGTGTGTGTGTGTGTGTGTGTGTGTGTGTGTGTGTGTGTGTGTTTTGTTCTATCTAGGAGAAGCACCATAGCAGTTGCATAGTGACTGAGAAATTTGATTTTTAGGAAATGATTTTTCATATCTGTGAGTGGTCTCTCCATAGCCACTCATCTTTTCTTAAACTTGAGTATAGGAATGAATGAATGAATGATCCCTCCCTCCCTCCCTCCCTCCCTCCCTCCCTCTCTCTTCATGGGAATGAGTATCTGGTCTTGCATTGAGGGCTCCCCAGTTCTCAGCATCTCCAGCCCAACCTGTCACAAGCTGATCACACATTTGCAAACTTGGGATATATTCTGCTGAATTTTTGGGATAATGAATTTCATCAACTATGGGACTAACTTTGTTCTGACAGGACACTCACAATCTCTCCTCATCACACCCACAT
Source organism: Microtus oregoni (assembly GCF_018167655.1). Lineage (NCBI taxonomy): Eukaryota > Metazoa > Chordata > Mammalia > Rodentia > Cricetidae > Microtus > Microtus oregoni. The sequence continues at coordinate 682,619 of NW_024543840.1, read as the reverse complement.
AGTGTAACAACTTTGTGGTTCCTCCATAATGTGCTTATTTCTGTCAGGGAACTGAAAGCCAGCCAGCCAGCCAGCCAGCCAGCCAGCCAGCCAGCCAACACTATCTACAAAGCTACAGAGAAACCCTGTCGTGAAAAACCAAAAATAAATAAATAAATAGGCATGGATTTTTTTTAAAAAATCAAACGCAAACTAAGTAGAAATAACTACTTTCAGTATGCCATTCAAGAATTAGGGAACCCTTTATCCCAGCACGTGGGAGACACAGGCAGAAGGACATCTGTGAGTTAAAATCCAGACTCATCTACCAAGTGAGATCACAAGACTCGTGCACTGTCTTATAGGTCCTAAACTCCCATGGTCCAGTTTCTAGGGTTGGGGGCCTCTCTATAAAGCCTGGAAATTCACAGAGGTCCACCTGCCTCTGTCTCTTTGATGATAGAATAAAAGATGTGCACCACAATAACCAGGGTCAGTTTCTTGTAGATTTAGTTTAATTTCAAATTTTGTTTGTATCTCTTGGTCTGCACCAAGTGTGTCCCTGTGGGGGTGGGGGGCAGGGAAGTTGTCCTATTTTAGAACATTTTATTTTACTTTTATTTGAGACAGTCTTTCTGGTTGTGTAGAACTTATTTTAATTTCAAATTTTTAAAGAATTTTTTTATGATTTATTTAACTTTATTTTATGTGCAGTCGTGTGAAACTGGATTTACAATCACTTATGAGCTGCTGCCTTGTGGGGGTTACATCTCAGGAGCACAAGAACCCAAATCTGTGCTGTACTCCCTGTCACCAAAAGAGGTCACTAGATCCCCACCATGTGGTTTCTGGACATTCCAGAAATTCCATCTCTCCAGTTCTCATTCTTTCATTGTTCCTCCTGCATGCCTGCGTCTAGTGAGAGAGTGGGCAACTTTCCTCCCTGCTTCTCTGTGTCTGTGTCTGTCACATCCTGGATAGCCAGAGTGCCCGCCACCTCTGCCTGAGATAGATGTGGCTGGCAGCCCTGGGGCTGGGGGAAAGGGAGAGAGTGGGTTCCCTGGAGAGCCTTGGGCAGAGGCTCTGTGGATTCCCTGCCGGAGGCCTCACTGCCTCTGAGGAGCCCATGGGGGAGGGGGAAAGGGAAGGTCAACCAGAGAGTCCTGCCTGGCTTTTGCTTTGCTTTGTTTTTGTTTTTGTTTGTTTGTTTATTTTATTTTCAGGTACAGCTGTGACCAGGTCTGGATCCAGGACAGACTCAAAAGCTAGAGAGAAATCCTGTCTCAGAAAACAAAAATAAATAAATACATAAATAAACACATAAACAAATACATAAACTAATAAATGAATGGATAGATAGATAGATAGATAGCCAGACAGAGAGAGAGATGATAAAACACCTTCAAGATCAGGGAGACCAAGGCTGGCAGATCACTGTAAGTTTAAAGCTACCTTGTTCTGCAGATTGAGATTCAGGACAGGCAAAGTGACATAGAGAAACCCTGTTTTCAAAAAAAAGGTGGGGGCTGGAGAGATGGCTCTGCGGTTAAGAGTGCTGACTGCTCTTCCAGAGGACCCAGGTTCAATTCCTACCACCCACATGGCAGTCAACAGCTGTCTGTAACTCCAAGATCTGACACCCTCAGATAGACATACATGCAGGCAAAACACCAATGCCGACAAAATAAATTATTAGGAAAATAAATATATAAAAAAGGTTGTTTAGCCTTTAATCCCAGCATTAGGAGGCAGAGGCAGATGGCTCTCTGTGAGTCTGAGGCCAGTTTTGTCTACAAAGTGAGTCCCAGGGCATACGCATACAAGGCCACACAACGAAACCCTATGTTGAACAACCACAAATAAACAAACAAATAAAGAGATAATAACAATAAAAATATTTGAGAGTTCAAATAATTGACTTCATCCACAATAAAAGAATATAAAAATAAAAATATCAAACGCATTTGAACGCATCAGCACAGGAGACCGCTTCCTAAATAGAACCCCAGTAGCACAGACACTGAGAGAAACAATTAATAAGTGAGAGAGACCTCCTGAAACTGAAAAGCTTCTGTAAAGCAAAGAACACGGCCAACAAGACAAAATGACGGCCTTACAGAATGGAAAAAGATCTTCACTAACCCCACATCAGACAGAGGTCTGTCTGATCTCCAAAACATACAAAGAACACAAGACATTGGTCATCTCAAGAACAAATAATCTAATTCACAAAATGGAGTACAGACTTAAACAGAGAACTCTCAACCGAGGAATCTAAAATGGCTGAAAGACACTTAAGGAAATGTTCAACATGCTTAGTCATCAGAGAAATGCAAATCAAAACAAGTTTCTAGAAACAAGGAGACAGTTCATAATGTTTCTTTCTTCTTTTCTTCCTTCTTTTTTTTTAAATTTGGGATGGGGCCTCTCTCCAAAACCTGGGAATTCACAGAGGTACACCTGTCTCTGTCTCTTGGATGATAGAATAAAAGATGTGCACCACAGTGACAATCCAACTAAGTTTTTAGTATCTCATTCTGTTAATTTCATGTACATTTAGTTTCATTTCAAATTTTGTTTGTATCTCTTGGTCTGCACCCAAGTGTGTCCTTGGTGGGGTGGGGGGGCAGGGAAGGTGCCCTATTTCAGAACATTTTACTTAACTTTTATTTGAGACAGTCTTTCCAGTTGTGTAGAAATTAGTTTCATTTCAAATTTTTAATGACCAGGAAGGATGAAAGCATTCAAAAGGACTGGTTCCATATCTGGCAGAGAGGCAGGTGGATCTCTGGGAGTTTGAGGCCAGCCTGGTCGACGAGAGCTAGTTCCAAAGACAGGCTCCAAAGCAACAGAGAAAACCCTGCCTTGAAAATCAAAACAAAAACACAAACAAAAATAAAAAACATAAATTAAATCTCTGTATGTGTGTGTGTGTGTGTGTGTGAGAGAGAGAGAGAGAGAGAGAGAGAGAGAGAGAGAGAGAGAAATGATTAAACAGGAAATAAGAAAAAACACAAAACCATAATGTCACCAAGATGACAGCCTGTTTTATATAGTGAGTTAAAGGTATTATACAGAGAAACCCTGTACCAAAAAAATAATAAAAGAAGAAAACAGAAAAAAAACAAGGAAGGAAGAAAAGAAGGAAAAAAGGAAAGAAGGAAGAAAAACTGGTGTTTTCCTTTTTTTCTTTGTTTATCTCAGGTTTTTTTTTTTTTTTTATTGCTGCCGCAGCAGCAGTATATTTTGGGCAGCTGCCTAGCTGGGTAATGGTGGCAGCACATTTCTTTATTCTCAGTTCTCAGCCCTCAGAGATCAGGAGAGGCAGAGGCAGGCAGATCGCTGTGAGTTTGAGGCTACCTTGTTCTGCAGGCAAAGCGACGACAGACACAGAGAAACTAAAAGTGTGTTTAGTACAGGCCTTTTATTCCGGCACTAGGAGGCAGAGGTAGAGGCAGGGGCAGCTAGATCTCTGTGAGTCTGAGGCCAGCCTTGTCTACAAAGTGAGTTCCAGGGCAAACAAGCATACAAAGGGAATCCCTATGTAGAAAAACCACAAATAAACAAATAATAATAATGATGATGATGATAATAATCTAAGAGCTCAATTAATTGACTTCACCCACAATTCAAAAATTAAAAAATAAAACAAAGAGTGTGTCTGACCGATCAGTGAAAGGACTATGTGGGCCAAGGGGCTGCCACAATTATGGATTGGTGAGAGGGAGGAAAGGAGGGAGGCAGCAAGGGCAGTTCCCAGTCACCTAAATGCCTTTCAAAGACATTTCACCATGGCAACCACTCGCTTGCTTTCTTGGGGTTTCTTTTCTTCAGTAGTTGTGTTTGTACAACCTACCCCACACCCCACTTCTCATCCTAAATACAGAGTCTGAGAAAATTAAAGCAGCTGTGGAAAAATTCCCACTTGGATATCTTTTCCTGCCCAGTAAAACAAAAACGACTATAACAGGGCTGGAGAGATGGCTCAGAGGTTAAGAGCACTGACTGCATTTCCACAGGTCCTGAGTTCAATTCCCAGCAACCACATGGTGGCTTACAACCATCTATAATGAGACCTGGTGCCCCCTTCTGGCTTGCAGGCACACGTGGAAGGAATGCTATACACATAATATAATAAATAAATTTAAAAAAAAAACGACTATAACAAAAATATGCATATCTAAAAAAAAACAAAAAAAATAAAAAAAATACATATCTAAGCAGACCAATCAAGTTGTAGCCTCACCCTTTATATTATTTATTTATTTATTTATTTATTTATTTATTTATTTATTGGCTTTTCAAGACAAGTTTTCTCTGTAGCTTTGGTGCCTGTCCTGGAACTCCCAGAGATTTGCCTGCCTCTGCCTCCAGAGTGCTGGGATTAAAGGCGTGCGCCAACACTGCCCGCCTTAGACTCACCCTTTAATGGTTCAGCAAGGAGTTCTAGCTGTTAGGAAGGGCTGGTGACCTTGAACTTTACTAGTCTCTGAAATCTGCCTTCTCACTTTTACCAGGTGCCCTCAGGGACAGGAGTGGAGGCCAGGGCCTGTAGCTTTGGCTTGTACATTTACTTCAATTTTAATTTTTTTGTCTTGTTTTTCGAAACAGGGTTTCCCTGGGTAACAGTCCTAGCTGATCTGGAACTAGCTCTTGTAGACCAGGCTGGCTTCCAACTCCCAAGAAATTCACCTGCCTCTGCCCCCTGTGTGCTGGGAATAAAGGCATGTGCCACCACCACATTTATTTAAACCTCTCTCTCGGTGTGCCTGTGTATGTGGGGGAGACAGGGAAGGTGTCATATTTCCAAACATTTTCATAACTGCACTTAGCACTGCACTCTTTTACATTTTATTTTACTTTTAGTTGAGACAGTGTTTCCAGTTGTGTAGTTTAATTTCAATTTATTAAAGAATTTTTTTTATGATTTATTTAACCATGCAGGTGCTGGGAATTGAACCCAATTTCTCAGGAAGAGCCAAGAAACTAGCTCTCCAGGCTCTTAATTTAAAAGTTTATTTATGAGTCTCTGGGTGTGCCTGTGCCTGTGTTTGTGTTTGGTGTGTGTGTGGGGAGGGTATATTTTGACCTCACCAGATGAAGGCATTCAAGAGCACTGGCTCCATATCTGGCAGAGGCAGGATCTCTGGGAGTTTTAGGCCAGCGTGGTCTACAAGAAAGGAGCTAGTTCCAAGAACAGTCTCCAAATCAGCAGAGAAACCCTGTCTCATAACGCAAAACACAAAACCAAACAAGAAATAAATAAATTGAGAGAGAGAGAGAAAGCGAGAGAGAGAGAGAGAGAGAGAGAGAGAGAGAGAGAGAAGAAATGTGGATTTACAGATAGGAAATAAGAATAAAAATAAGAATAAAAAGAGAACGTTACCAACAAGACAGCCTGGTCTATAAACTGAGTTCCAGGACAGCTAGGGCTGTTACACAGAGAAATCGTGCCTCAAAAAATACTAAAAGAAGAGAAAAAAAAAAAAAAGCAAGCAAGCAAGAAAATGCAGGGGTTTTTCCCCCTTTTTTGTCTTTGTTAATTCCAGGCCATTCATTTTAATTTTACTTTTTCTTTTAAGATTATATTTTCAGGGGCTGTAGAGATGGCTCAGAGGTTAAGAGCACTGACTGTTCTTCCAAAGGTCCTGAGTTCAATTCCTAGCAACAATATGGTGGCTCACAACCATCTGTAATGGGGTCGTCTGGCCTGCAGTCATGCATGGAAGGAGTGCTGTATACATAATAAATAATTAATTTTAAAAAAAAGATTGTATTTGCAGCATAAGTGTTCAGAAAGAAGAAGTCCTGGGCCATGTAGTAAAATAGTTTGTCTGAAACACAAATAAAAAGACAGGTCCTGTCTCAAAAAACAAAAAAAAAAAAAAAAAAACAAATTAAAATGTGAAATAAAACAAAGAAGGGGCTTTTTTTTTGTTTTGTTTTGTTTTCTATGAAACCTGAAAATGGCTGAATTCAACAATTATCCAACTTCAGCAAGAAGGTACTGTTTCCCAGCTTCAACCAGAAAACAGCAAATATGCACATCTAGGCCCTGTCAACAGAAGAGAGCACTAGATTTCCACCATGTGGTTTCTGGAAAGTCCAGAAATTCCATCTCTCCATTTCTGATTCTTTCAATCACTGCAGGCAGGCCTGCATTTAGTGAGAGAGTGGACACCACTCCTCGTTCCTTCCTGTTTCTCACGTGTTCATGTCTCACGTGTTCATGTCATAAACACGCGCACATGTGTTTATGGGGTGGCTTTTGAACTAACCAAGATGACTGGTTCCATATCTGGCAGAGAGGCAGTTGGATCTCTGGGAGTTTGAGGACAGCCTGGTCGACAAGAGCTAGTTCTAAGACAACAGAGAAACCATGCCTTGAAAATCAAAACCAAAACACAAACAAAAATAAATAAATAAATGAATAAATACATAAAATAAAACATGAATTAAATGAGAAAGAGAGAGGGAGAAGAAATGTCAATTTGTCAATTTTCAGACCAGAAATAAGAAAAAACAAAACCATAATGTCACCAAGATGACAGCCTGGTTTATATAGTGAGTTAAAAGTATTATACAGAGAAACCAAAAATAAAAAATAATAAAAGAAGAAAACAGGAAGGAAGGAAGGAAGGAAGGAAGGAAGGAAAAATAGGTGCTTTCCTTTTTTTCTTTGTTTATCTCAGGTTATTTATTTTTATTTAATTTTTTCTAAAATTGCAGCAGCAGCAGTATATTTGGGCAGCTGACTACTATCATGGAAGCGTTCAGAAAGAAGTCCTGGGCCATGTAGTGAGATAGATTGTCTGGAGCATAAATAAAAAGCCAATTCCTGTCTCAAAAAAAGAAAAAAAATCAAGTTAAAATGTGAAATAATAAAATAAATAAGGAAGGTTTTTTTTTGTTTCTTGTTTTTTTTTTTGTTTGTTTTTTGATTTTGTTTTTTTTTTTTTTTTTTTTTTTTTACAATGAGTGAATTCAAGTCAACAACTTTCAGTTTCCCAACTCCAACAGGAAAGGCTGCAGATATCCATATCAAAGAGGTCCAGTGGAGCTGTAGCCACACCCTTTAATGCTTGTGTCCCAAGGACACAGAGTTTAGGAAAGAAATGATCTTGATCTTTTTTTCAGGAGATCTGAAAACTCAAAACAGCAACCAAACACACACCAAGTAGGAAGAAATGACAGAGAGGCAGGGGGAGTTCAAGGCCAGCCTCACCTACCAAGGACATTCCAGGACTGTTCCCTAGATAAACCCTGTCTCACAAAACCAACCAAACACACACACACACACACACAAACACACACACACAAAAAAAACAGAAGAATAAGGAAAGTGTTCCTGAAACACCACAAACCAGCTAGATTGCACTTAATAGCAATCAAAAGTGGGTGAAATATAAAATGGAGAGAAATTCTTTGATGAAATCCAACCCTCTTTCTTGGTCAAAGCTGTACAGCCAATAGAACTAGAGGGAGGGAACATGTGTCCATCTCTCAATAAAAAAAGAAAAAAGGCTAGAATCTCACTGTGAGCGTAAAAGATGAAAATCTTACAGCTGACACCATCCAGTCTCAAGTTAGAAAAACTTGAAACGATGCAACAGGAGACAGACAGTTTCCCAATGAACTCTTGCTATTCTCCAGGGGAAGTTTTGTTCCTGAGGGTTTTTTTTTTTTTTTTGATTTTTCGAGACAGGGTTTCTCTTTAGCTTTGGAGCCTGTCCTGGCACTAGCTCTTCTAGACCAGGCTGGCCTCGAACTCACAGAGATCCACCTGCCTCTGCCTCCCAAGTGTTGGGATTAAAGGCATGCGCCACCACCACCCGGCTCTGAGGGTTTTTGGAACAACTAATATCCCTCTTATCTTTTTGTTTTGTTTTGTTTTCCATGCCCCCTCAGAGGACACCTGGATATTTTTTAAGGATTTGGTTTTATTTTATTTAAGTATTTTGTTCCTCAGACATAACTCTGAAAACACTAATACGTAATAGCCAGTTTCTATTCAGTTCAGTTCAGATTTTTACCAAAACCTCCTGTCTGGCATGTCTCTGTCTTTGTTGAGTTCCTGTACTTACAGAAGCCAAGAGATAGCTGGCAGCCATCCATAGAAAATGCCCTCTCCCTTTGAACACGGCCCTCCTTTGGTCTGAGTTTCTCACACAGCTCTGATGATGCAGGAGGATGCCAAGGGCCCAGTTGGTGCCTCAGCCCGATGCCTGCATCTGTGCCTTGGCAGCAGCTATTCATGTCTTGCCACTCAGAGTCAAATTCCCTTAAGTTTAGCCTTCCCTAAGTGCTTGTTCACTTCAGAGGACTCAACCCTCATCTTCCGTGTCCTCCTGGCCTAATTTCTCATATTACTGATTTACTGAGTATGAATCAGTAATATGAGATGTTCCGGAGAGGGAGGAAGGGACATTCATGAAAAAAGTGAGTGTTCAACTAACTAACTCCCCATGGGTGAAGGAAGTAGTGAAAAGATTTTAATGAAGCAGAGAGAAATTTCTGGTTTTGGAAGGAGGAAATCCTGAATGGCTCCCTCTGTGTCGCAGGAGAGACTCCTGGAAAGGAAACCTCAGGTTCTGGTCAGTCGGTCGGTTGGTCAGTTCGGGGAGAAATATTAGCAAGGAGGTAAAGGCCGTGCCTCACGACATCAGCAGTCCCTTCTCTGGAAATTCTACGGTATCCCGGAGAGCTCTCGGAATTTTGTGATGTCACTCGTGTCCTAGAAATGCCAAGTGCCCTCAAGATACACTCTCTCGGTGCCTATAAGACTCAGTTCTAGACATGTTGTCTAGAGAATGGAGATCATGGAGAGGCCAGAGGGAGGAAGAAGAAAGCTGACCTCAGATCTCAGAGGAAAACACGGAGAAATAATTAGTGGTCCTGGGGAAGACGAAGTGAGTTCACCACTAGCAGGGACTAGAGAGATTTCTGGATGTGATGGCTTTGAGACTTCCAGGGCTAGGGCTCAGGAACTGGGAGGTTTCTGGAATGAAATAGGTCTGTCTTGTTTCTCTGAGTTCCTAAAGGGCCAACCCACATCAAAGATTCACGATAGTTGATTTGACAAAGTCGGGAATTGACAAGGAGTGCGGAAGGAGTCAGTGAGATTTCAATACCAGCACTGCACATCACGCCCCCCCCCCCCCCCCCGGTCCTTTTCATTGTGTAGCAATAATAATAGAGAAAGGGGAGTAGCACTCTGCCAAAGCCCGTATTTTTTTTTAAATATTTATTTATTTATTTATTAAGTATACAATATTCTGTCTGTGTGTATGTCTGCAGGCCAGAAGAGGGCACCAGACCTCTTTACAGATGGTTGTGAGCCACCATGTGGTTGCCGGGAATTGAACTCAGGACCTTTGGAAGAGCAGGCAATGCTCTTAACCACTGAGCCATCTCTCCAGCCCCCCGTATTTTTTTTTTAATAGTCCAGGTGTGTTATTTCTTTTTGTACATCAGGCCATGAATTCGTAGGGAATGGGCTCCAGCAGCTCAGGCTCCTTCCTGTTAGTCCTCGCGAAGTGTGCTTCTCTGGGTTCGCTTGAGCTGAACCCAGGTGCCCTTCTCTTTGTCTTCCTTTTCCTTCTGGTTGTTCTCCTTCACCCGCTTCAGAAAGCTGTCTCTGCTCTTCGAGTGCTTGATGTGTTCAATCCGCACATTAATTCTCTTGGCAAGAATCTTGCCCTTAACTGGCTTGTTTACAATGATGCCCACAGCATGCTGGGTGACATTGTAGACTCTTCCGGTTTTGCCGTGGTAACATTTATGGGGCATTCCTTTTTGAACAGTGCCCATTCCCTTGATGTCTATAATATCGCCCTTCTTGTAGATTCGTGGCCAAAGGAACAACTCCATGTTTCCTAAAGGGCCTAGAGAACATATAGCGAGTGCCCCTCCTCTTTCCCTTTGTGTTTGTCATTTTGGCGAGTTACTGAAAGATGGCTACCCCGGCCGAAAGGCCCAAAGCCCATATTTTACCATGCCTTATATCACAGCCATTAGCAGGGTTGAGGCATCAAGTGCTGCAGTCAGTCTGACTCCTGTGGTCCCCTAAGGTTTCTAGCTTCCCAGTTATGAATGACACCCTGGTCTCCAGTTCAGCTTGAGAGCTCTTTAAGAGCCCATGGATGAGAGAGTGGGAAAAGACTGCCTTTTTTTTTTCTTTTTCCATTTCTTTCTTTCTTTCTTTTGCTGTTTTGTTTTGTTTTTCAAGAAAGGGTTTCTTTGTGTATCTTGGGCTGTCCTAAAACTCACTCTGTAAATCAGGCCATCTTTGAATTCACAGAGATCTGTGTGTGTGCTGTGATTAAAGGCATGCACACACCACAGCCCGGCTGAGACTGCAATTTCTTGTTAGCTCTGGGTAAGTGACAATGGCTCTGTGTTGTGAATCTCTGTGAATCCAGACTATGTTATGTCCTTCAATGACATGAGTCTGAAGCATCAAGCACCCATCCCTATACTCCCTGAGGTCTCTGAAGTCACGGTGCATCCTTAAAGGCTTAGAAAGCTTTTCCCTGGTTCACCTTTGTGTGTGTGTGTGTGTGTGTGTGTGTGTGTGTGTTTTGTTCTATCTAGGAGAAGCACCATAGCAGTTGCATAGTGACTGAGAAATTTGATTTTTAGGAAATGATTTTTCATATCTGTGAGTGGTCTCTCCATAGCCACTCATCTTTTCTTAAACTTGAGTATAGGAATGAATGAATGAATGATCCCTCCCTCCCTCCCTCCCTCCCTCTCTCTTCATGGGAATGAGTATCTGGTCTTGCATTGAGGGCTCCCCAGTTCTCAGCATCTCCAGCCCAACCTGTCACAAGCTGATCACACATTTGCAAACTTGGGATATATTCTGCTGAATTTTTGGGATAATGAATTTCATCAACTATGGGACTAACTTTGTTCTGACAGGACACTCACAATCTCTCCTCATCACACCCACATAGTGTAACAACTTTGTGGTTCCTCCATAATGTGCTTATTTCTGTCAGGGAACTGAAAGCCAGCCAGCCAGCCAGCCAGCCAGCCAGCCAGCCAGCCAACACTATCTACAAAGCTACAGAGAAACCCTGTCGTGAAAAACCAAAAATAAATAAATAAATAGGCATGGATTTTTTTTAAAAAATCAAACGCAAACTAAGTAGAAATAACTACTTTCAGTATGCCATTCAAGAATTAGGGAACCCTTTATCCCAGCACGTGGGAGACACAGGCAGAAGGACATCTGTGAGTTAAAATCCAGACTCATCTACCAAGTGAGATCACAAGACTCGTGCACTGTCTTATAGGTCCTAAACTCCCATGGTCCAGTTTCTAGGGTTGGGGGCCTCTCTATAAAGCCTGGAAATTCACAGAGGTCCACCTGCCTCTGTCTCTTTGATGATAGAATAAAAGATGTGCACCACAATAACCAGGGTCAGTTTCTTGTAGATTTAGTTTAATTTCAAATTTTGTTTGTATCTCTTGGTCTGCACCAAGTGTGTCCCTGTGGGGGTGGGGGGCAGGGAAGTTGTCCTATTTTAGAACATTTTATTTTACTTTTATTTGAGACAGTCTTTCTGGTTGTGTAGAACTTATTTTAATTTCAAATTTTTAAAGAATTTTTTTATGATTTATTTAACTTTATTTTATGTGCAGTCGTGTGAAACTGGATTTACAATCACTTATGAGCTGCTGCCTTGTGGGGGTTACATCTCAGGAGCACAAGAACCCAAATCTGTGCTGTACTCCCTGTCACCAAAAGAGGTCACTAGATCCCCACCATGTGGTTTCTGGACATTCCAGAAATTCCATCTCTCCAGTTCTCATTCTTTCATTGTTCCTCCTGCATGCCTGCGTCTAGTGAGAGAGTGGGCAACTTTCCTCCCTGCTTCTCTGTGTCTGTGTCTGTCACATCCTGGATAGCCAGAGTGCCCGCCACCTCTGCCTGAGATAGATGTGGCTGGCAGCCCTGGGGCTGGGGGAAAGGGAGAGAGTGGGTTCCCTGGAGAGCCTTGGGCAGAGGCTCTGTGGATTCCCTGCCGGAGGCCTCACTGCCTCTGAGGAGCCCATGGGGGAGGGGGAAAGGGAAGGTCAACCAGAGAGTCCTGCCTGGCTTTTGCTTTGCTTTGTTTTTGTTTTTGTTTGTTTGTTTATTTTATTTTCAGGTACAGCTGTGACCAGGTCTGGATCCAGGACAGACTCAAAAGCTAGAGAGAAATCCTGTCTCAGAAAACAAAAATAAATAAATACATAAATAAACACATAAACAAATACATAAACTAATAAATGAATGGATAGATAGATAGATAGATAGATAGCCAGACAGAGAGAGAGATGATAAAACACCTTCAAGATCAGGGAGACCAAGGCTGGCAGATCACTGTAAGTTTAAAGCTACCTTGTTCTGCAGATTGAGATTCAGGACAGGCAAAGTGACATAGAGAAACCCTGTTTTCAAAAAAAAGGTGGGGGCTGGAGGGATGGCTCTGTGGTTAAGAGTGCTGACTGCTCTTCCAGAGGACCCAGGTTCAATTCCTACCACCCACATGGCAGTCAACAGCTGTCTGTAACTCCAAGATCTGACACCCTCAGATAGACATACATGCAGGCAAAACACCAATGCCGACAAAATAAATTATTAGGAAAATAAATATATAAAAAAGGTTGTTTAGCCTTTAATCCCAGCATTAGGAGGCAGAGGCAGATGGCTCTCTGTGAGTCTGAGGCCAGTTTTGTCTACAAAGTGAGTCCCAGGGCATACGCATACAAGGCCACACAACGAAACCCTATGTTGAACAACCACAAATAAACAAACAAATAAAGAGATAATAACAATAAAAATATTTGAGAGTTCAAATAATTGACTTCATCCACAATAAAAGAATATAAAAATAAAAATATCAAACGCATTTGAACGCATCAGCACAGGAGACCGCTTCCTAAATAGAACCCCAGTAGCACAGACACTGAGAGAAACAATTAATAAGTGAGAGAGACCTCCTGAAACTGAAAAGCTTCTGTAAAGCAAAGAACACGGCCAACAAGACAAAATGACGGCCTTACAGAATGGAAAAAGATCTTCACTAACCCCACATCAGACAGAGGTCTGTCTGATCTCCAAAACATACAAAGAACACAAGACATTGGTCATCTCAAGAACAAATAATCTAATTCACAAAATGGAGTACAGACTTAAACAGAGAACTCTCAACCGAGGAATCTAAAATGGCTGAAAGACACTTAAGGAAATGTTCAACATGCTTAGTCATCAGAGAAATGCAAATCAAAACAAGTTTCTAGAAACAAGGAGACAGTTCATAATGTTTCTTTCTTCTTTTCTTCCTTCTTTTTTTTTAAATTTGGGATGGGGCCTCTCTCCAAAACCTGGGAATTCACAGAGGTACACCTGTCTCTGTCTCTTGGATGATAGAATAAAAGATGTGCACCACAGTGACAATCCAACTAAGTTTTTAGTATCTCATTCTGTTAATTTCATGTACATTTAGTTTCATTTCAAATTTTGTTTGTATCTCTTGGTCTGCACACAAGTGTGTCCTTGGTGGGGGGGGGGGCAGGGAAGGTGCCCTATTTCAGAACATTTTACTTAACTTTTATTTGAGACAGTCTTTCCAGTTGTGTAGAAATTAGTTTCATTTCAAATTTTTAATGACCAGGAAGGATGAAAGCATTCAAAAGGACTGGTTCCATATCTGGCAGAGAGGCAGGTGGATCTCTGGGAGTTTGAGGCCAGCCTGGTCGACGAGAGCTAGTTCCAAAGACAGGCTCCAAAGCAACAGAGAAAACCCTGCCTTGAAAATCAAAACAAAAACACAAACAAAAATAAAAAACATAAATTAAATCTCTGTATGTGTGTGTGTGTGTGTGTGAGAGAGAGAGAGAGAGAGAGAGAGAGAGAGAGAGAGAGAGAGAAATGATTAAACAGGAAATAAGAAAAAACACAAAACCATAATGTCACCAAGATGACAGCCTGTTTTATATAGTGAGTTAAAGGTATTATACAGAGAAACCCTGTACCAAAAAAATAATAAAAGAAGAAAACAGAAAAAAAACAAGGAAGGAAGAAAAGAAGGAAAAAAGGAAAGAAGGAAGAAAAACTGGTGTTTTCCTTTTTTTCTTTGTTTATCTCAGGTTTTTTTTTTTTTTTTTATTGCTGCCGCAGCAGCAGTATATTTTGGGCAGCTGCCTAGCTGGGTAATGGTGGCAGCACATTTCTTTATTCTCAGTTCTCAGCCCTCAGAGATCAGGAGAGGCAGAGGCAGGCAGATCGCTGTGAGTTTGAGGCTACCTTGTTCTGCAGGCAAAGCGACGACAGACACAGAGAAACTAAAAGTGTGTTTAGTACAGGCCTTTTATTCCGGCACTAGGAGGCAGAGGTAGAGGCAGGGGCAGCTAGATCTCTGTGAGTCTGAGGCCAGCCTTGTCTACAAAGTGAGTTCCAGGGCAAACAAGCATACAAAGGGAATCCCTATGTAGAAAAACCACAAATAAACAAATAATAATAATGATGATGATGATAATAATCTAAGAGCTCAATTAATTGACTTCACCCACAATTCAAAAATTAAAAAATAAAACAAAGAGTGTGTCTGACCGATCAGTGAAAGGACTATGTGGGCCAAGGGGCTGCCACAATTATGGATTGGTGAGAGGGAGGAAAGGAGGGAGGCAGCAAGGGCAGTTCCCAGTCACCCAAATGCCTTTCAAAGACATTTCACCATGGCAACCACTCGCTTGCTTTCTTGGGGTTTCTTTTCTTCAGTAGTTGTGTTTGTACAACCTACCCCACACCCCACTTCTCATCCTAAATACAGAGTCTGAGAAAATTAAAGCAGCTGTGGAAAAATTCCCACTTGGATATCTTTTCCTGCCCAGTAAAACAAAAACGACTATAACAGGGCTGGAGAGATGGCTCAGAGGTTAAGAGCACTGACTGCTTTTCCACAGGTCCTGAGTTCAATTCCCAGCAACCACATGGTGGCTTACAACCATCTATAATGAGACCTGGTGCCCCCTTCTGGCTTGCAGGCACACGTGGAAGGAATGCTATACACATAATATAATAAATAAATTTAAAAAAAAAACGACTATAACAAAAATATGCATATCTAAAAAAAACAAAAAAAATAAAAAAAATACATATCTAAGCAGACCAATCAAGTTGTAGCCTCACCCTTTATATTATTTATTTATTTATTTATTTATTGGCTTTTCAAGACAAGTTTTCTCTGTAGCTTTGGTGCCTGTCCTGGAACTCCCAGAGATTTGCCTGCCTCTGCCTCCAGAGTGCTGGGATTAAAGGCGTGCGCCAACACTGCCCGCCTTAGACTCACCCTTTAATGGTTCAGCAAGGAGTTCTAGCTGTTAGGAAGGGCTGGTGACCTTGAACTTTACTAGTCTCTGAAATCTGCCTTCTCACTTTTACCAGGTGCCCTCAGGGACAGGAGTGGAGGCCAGGGCCTGTAGCTTTGGCTTGTACATTTACTTCAATTTTAATTTTTTTGTCTTGTTTTTCGAAACAGGGTTTCCCTGGGTAACAGTCCTAGCTGATCTGGAACTAGCTCTTGTAGACCAGGCTGGCTTCCAACTCCCAAGAAATTCACCTGCCTCTGACCCTGTGTGCTGGGAATAAAGGCATGTGCCACCACCACATTTATTTAAACCTCTCTCTCGGTGTGCCTGTGTATGTGGGGGAGACAGGGAAGGTGTCATATTTCCAAACATTTTCATAACTGCACTTAGCACTGCACTCTTTTACATTTTATTTTACTTTTAGTTGAGACAGTGTTTCCAGTTGTGTAGTTTAATTTCAATTTCTTAAAGAATTTTTTTTTATGATTTATTTAACCATGCAGGTGCTGGGAATTGAACCCAATTTCTCAGGAAGAGCCAAGAAACTAACTCTCCAGGCTCTTAATTTAAAAGTTTATTTATGTGTCTCTGGGTGTGCCTGTGCCTGTGTTTGTGTTTGGTGTGTATGTGGGGGGGTATATTTTGACCTCACCAGATGAAGGCATTCAAGAGCACTGGCTCCATATCTGGCAGAGGCAGGATCTCTGGGAATTTTAGGCCAGCCTGGTCTACAAGAAAGGAGCTAGTTCCAAGAACAGTCTCCAAATCAGCAGAAAAACCCTGTCTCATAAAGCAAAACACAAAACCAAACAAGAAATAAATAAATAGAGAGAGAGAGAGAAAGCGAGAGAGAGAGAGAGAGAGAGAGAGAGAGAGAGAGAGAGAGAAGAAATGTGGATTTACAGATAGGAAATAAGAATAAAAAGAGAACGTTACCAACAAGACAGCCTGGTCTATAAACTGAGTTCCAGGACAGCTAGGGCTGTTACACAGAGAAATCGTGCCTCAAAAAATACTAAAAGAAGAGAAAAAAAAAAAAGCAAGCAAGCAAGAAAATGCAGGGTTTTTTCCCCCTTTTTTGTCTTTGTTAATTCCAGGCCATTCATTTTAATTTTACTTTTTCTTTTAAGATTATATTTTCAGGGGCTGTAGAGATGGCTCAGAGGTTAAGAGCACTGACTGTTCTTCCAAAGGTCCTGAGTTCAATTCCTAGCAACAATATGGTGGCTCACAACCATCTGTAATGGGGTCTTCTGGCCTGCAGTCATGCATGGAAGGAGTGCTGTATACATAATAAATAATTAATTTTAAAAAAAAAGATTGTATTTGCAGCATAAGTGTTCAGAAAGAAGAAGTCCTGGGCCATGTAGTAAAATAGTTTGTCTGAAACACAAATAAAAAGACAGGTCCTGTCTCAAAAAACAAAAAACAAAAAAAAAAATTAAAATGTGAAATAAAACCAAGAAGGGGCTTTTTGTTTTGTTTTGTTTTCTACGAAACCTGAAAATGGCTGAATTCAACAATTATCCAACTTCAGCAAGAAGGTACTGTTTCCCAGCTTCAACCAGAAAACAGCAAATATGCACATCTAGGCCCTGTCAACAGAAGAGAGCACTAGATTTCCACCATGTGGTTTCTGGAAAGTCCAGAAATTCCATCTCTCCATTTCTGATTCTTTCAATCACTGCAGGCAGGCCTGCATTTAGTGAGAGAGTGGACACCACTCCTCGTTCCTTCCTGTTTCTCACGTGTTCATGTCTCACGTGTTCATGTCATAAACACGCGCACATGTGTTTATGGGGTGGCTTTTGAACTAACCAAGATGACTGGTTCCATATCTGGCAGAGAGGCAGTTGGATCTCTGGGAGTTTGAGGACAGCCTGGTCGACAAGAGCTAGTTCTAAGACAACAGAGAAACCATGCCTTGAAAATCAAAACCAAAACACAAACAAAAATAAATAAATAAATGAATAAATACATAAAATAAAACATGAATTAAATGAGAAAGAGAGAGGGAGAAGAAATGTCAATTTGTCAATTTTCAGACCAGAAATAAGAAAAAACAAAACCATAATGTCACCAAGATGACAGCCTGGTTTATATAGTGAGTTAAAAGTATTATACAGAGAAACCAAAAATAAAAAATAATAAAAGAAGAAAACAGGAAGGAAGGAAGGAAGGAAGGAAGGAAGGAAAAATAGGTGCTTTCCTTTTTTTCTTTGTTTATCTCAGGTTATTTATTTTTATTTAATTTTTTTCTAAAATTGCAGCAGCAGCAGTATATTTGGGCAGCTGACTACTATCATGGAAGCGTTCAGAAAGAAGTCCTGGGCCATGTAGTGAGATAGATTGTCTGGAGCATAAATAAAAAAGCCAATTCCTGTCTCAAAAAAAGAAAAAAAATCAAGTTAAAATGTGAAATAATAAAATAAATAAGGAAGGTTTTTTTATGTTTCTTGGTTTTTTTTGTTTGTTTTTTGTTTTTTTTTTTTTTTTTTTTTTTTTTTTTTTGCAATGAGTGAATTCAAGTCAACAACTTTCAGTTTCCCAACTCCAACAGGAAAGGCTGCAGATATCCATATCAAAGAGGTCCAGTGGAGCTGTAGCCACACCCTTTAATGCTTGTGTCCCAAGGACACAGAGTTTAGGAAAGAAATGATCTTGATCTTTTTTTCAGGAGATCTGAAAACTCAAAACAGCAACCAAACACACACCAAGTAGGAAGAAATGACAGAGAGGCAGGGGGAGTTCAAGGCCAGCCTCACCTACCAAGGACATTCCAGGACTGTTCCCTAGATAAACCCTGTCTCACAAAACCAACCAAACACACACACACACACACAAACACACACACACACACAAAACCCAGAAGAATAAGGAAAGTGTTCCTGAAACACCACAAACCAGCTAGATTGCACTTAATAGCAATCAAAAGTGGGTGAAATATTAAATGGAGAGAAATTCTTTGATGAAATCCAACCCTCTTTCTTGGTCAAAGCTGTACAGCCAATAGAACTAGAGGGAGGGAACATGTGTCCATCTCTCAATATAAAAAGAAAAAAGGCTAGAATCTCACTGTGAGCGTAAAAGATGAAAATCTTACAGCTGACACCATCCAGTCTCAAGTTAGAAAAACTTGAAACGATGCAACAGGAGACAGACCGTTTCCCAATGAACTCTTGCTATTCTCCAGGGGAAGTTTTGTTCCTGAGGGTTTTTTTTTTTTTTGATTTTTCGAGACAGGGTTTCTCTGTAGCTTTGGAGCCTGTCCTGGCACTAGCTCTTCTAGACCAGGCTGGCCTCGAACTCACAGAGATCCACCTGCCTCTGCCTCCCAAGTGTTGGGATTAAAGGCATGCGCCACCACCGCCCGGCTCTGAGGGTTTTTGGAACAACTAAAATCCCTCTTATCTTTTTGTTTTGTTTTGTTTTCCATGCCCCCTCAGAGGACACCTGGATGTTTTTTAAGGATTTGGTTTTATTTTATTTAAGTATTTTGTTCCTCAGACATAACTCTGAAAACACTAATACGTAATAGCCAGTTTCTATTCAGTTCAGTTCAGATTTTTACCAAAACCTCCTGTCTGGCATGTCTCTGTCTTTGTTGAGTTCCTGTACTTACAGAAGCCAAGAGATAGCTGGCAGCCATCCATAGAAAATGCCCTCTCCCTTTGAACACGGCCCTCCTTTGGTCTGAGTTTCTCACACAGCTCTGATGATGCAGGAGGATGCCAAGGGCCCAGTTGGTGCCTCAGCCCGATGCCTGCATCTGTGCCTTGGCAGCAGCTATTCATGTCTTGCCACTCAGAGTCAAATTCCCTTAAGTTTAGCCTTCCCTAAGTGCTTGTTCACTTCAGAGGACTCAACCCTCATCTTCCGTGTCCTCCTGGCCTAATTTCTCATATTACTGATTTACTGAGTATGAATCAGTAATATGAGATGTTCCGGAGAGGGAGGAAGGGACATTCATGAAAAAAGTGAGTGTTCAACTAACTAACTCCCCATGGGAGAAGGAAGTAGTGAAAAGATTTTAATGAAGCAGAGAGAAATTTCTGGTTTTGGAAGGAGGAAATCCTGAATGGCTCCCTCTGTGTCGCAGGAGAGACTCCTGGAAAGGAAACCTCAGGTTCCGGTCAGTCGGTCGGTTGGTCAGTTCGGGGAGAAATATTAGCAAGGAGGTAAAGGCCGTGCCTCACGACATCAGCAGTCCCTTCTCTGGAAATTCTACGGTATCCCGGAGAGCTCTCGGAATTTTGTGATGTCACTCGTGTCCTAGAAATGCCAAGTGCCCTCAAGATACACTCTCTCGGTGCCTATAAGACTCAGTTCTAGACATGTTGTCTAGAGAATGGAGATCATGGAGAGGCCAGAGGGAGGAAGAAGAAAGCTGACCTCAGATCTCAGAGGAAAACACGGAGAAATAATTAGTGGTCCTGGGGAAGACGAAGTGAGTTCACCACTAGCAGGGACTAGAGAGATTTCTGGATGTGATGGCTTTGAGACTTCCAGGGCTAGGGCTCAGGAACTGGGAGGTTTCTGGAATGAAATAGGTCTGTCTTGTTTCTCTGAGTTCCTAAAGGGCCAACCCACATCAAAGATTCACGATAGTTGATTTGACAAAGTCGGGAATTGACAAGGAGTGCGGAAGGAGTCAGTGAGATTTCAATACCAGCACTGCACATCACGCCCCCCCCCCCCCCCCCCCGGTCCTTTTCTTTGTGTAGCAATAATAATAGAGAAAGGGGAGTAGCGCTCTGCCAAAGCCCGTATTTTTTTTTAAATATTTATTTATTTATTAAGTATACAATATTCTGTCTGTGTGTATGTCTGCAGGCCAGAAGAGGGCACCAGACCTCTTTACAGATGGTTGTGAGCCACCATGTGGTTGCCGGGAATTGAACTCAGGACCTTTGGAAGAGCAGGCAATGCTCTTAACCACTGAGCCATCTCTCCAGCCCCCCGTATTTTTTTTTTAATAGTCCAATTGTGTTATTTCTTTTTGTACATCAGGCCATGAATTCGTAGGGAATGGGCTCCAGCAGCTCAGGCTCCTTCCTGTTAGTCCTCGCGAAGTGTGCTTCTCTGGGTTCGCTTGAGCTGAACCCAGGTGCCCTTCTCTTTGTCTTCCTTTTCCTTCTGGTTGTTCTCCTTCACCCGCTTCAGAAAGCTGTCTCTGCTCTTCGAGTGCTTGATGTGTTCAATCCGCACATTAATTCTCTTGGCAAGAATCTTGCCCTTAACTGGCTTGTTTACAATGATGCCCACAGCATGCTGGGTGACATTGTAGACTCTTCCGGTTTTGCCGTGGTAACATTTATGGGGCATTCCTTTTTGAACAGTGCCCATTCCCTTGATGTCTATAATATCGCCCTTCTTGTAGATTCGTGGCCAAAGGAACAACTCCATGTTTCCTAAAGGGCCTAGAGAACATATAGCGAGTGCCCCTCCTCTTTCCCTTTGTGTTTGTCATTTTGGCGAGTTACTGAAAGATGGCTACCACGGCCGAAAGGCCCAAAGCCCATATTTTACCATGCCTTATATCACAGCCATTAGCAGGGTTGAGGCATCAAGTGCTGCAGTCAGTCTGACTCCTGTGGTCCCCTAAGGTTTCTAGCTTCCCAGTTATGAATGACACCCTGGTCTCCAGTTCAGCTTGAGAGCTCTTTAAGAGCCAATGGATGAGAGAGTGGGAAGAGACTGCCTTTTTTTTTCTTTTTCCATTTCTTTCTTTCTTTCTTTTGCTGTTTTGTTTTTCAAGAAAGGGTTTCTTTGTGTATCTTGGGCTGTCCTAAAACTCACTCTGTAAATCAGGCCATCTTTGAATTCACAGAGATCTGTGTGTGTGCTGTGATTAAAGGCATGCACACACCACAGCCCGGCTGAGACTGCAATTTCTTGTTAGCTCTGGGTAAGTGACAATGGCTCTGTGTTGTGAATCTCTGTGAATCCAGACTATGTTATGTCCTTCAATGACATGAGTCTGAAGCATCAAGCACCCATCCCTATACTCCCTGAGGTCTCTGAAGTCACGGTGCATCCTTAAAGGCTTAGAAAGCTTTTCCCTGGTTCACCTTTGTGTGTGTGTGTGTGTGTGTGTGTGTGTGTTTTGTTCTATCTAGGAGAAGCACCATAGCAGTTGCATAGTGACTGAGAAATTTGATTTTTAGGAAATGATTTTTCATATCTGTGAGTGGTCTCTCCATAGCCACTCATCTTTTCTTAAACTTGAGTATAGGAATGAATGAATGAATGATCCCTCCCTCCCTCCCTCCCTCCCTCCCTCCCTCCCTCTCTCTTCATGGGAATGAGTATCTGGTCTTGCATTGAGGGCTCCCCAGTTCTCAGCATCTCCAGCCCAACCTGTCACAAGCTGATCACACATTTGCAAACTTGGGATATATTCTGCTGAATTTTTGGGATAATGAATTTCATCAACTATGGGACTAACTTTGTTCTGACAGGACACTCACAATCTCTCCTCATCACACCCACATAGTGTAACAACTTTGTGGTTCCTCCATAATGTGCTTATTTCTGTCAGGGAACTGAAAGCCAGCCAGCCAGCCAGCCAGCCAGCCAGCCAGCCAACACTATCTACAAAGCTACAGAGAAACCCTGTCGTGAAAAACCAAAAATAAATAAATAAATAGGCATGGATTTTTTTTAAAAAATCAAACGCAAACTAAGTAGAAATAACTACTTTCAGTATGCCATTCAAGAATTAGGGAACCCTTTATCCCAGCACGTGGGAGACACAGGCAGAAGGACATCTGTGAGTTAAAATCCAGACTCATCTACCAAGTGAGATCACAAGACTCGTGCACTGTCTTATAGGTCCTAAACTCCCATGGTCCAGTTTCTAGGGTTGGGGGCCTCTCTATAAAGCCTGGAAATTCACAGAGGTCCACCTGCCTCTGTCTCTTTGATGATAGAATAAAAGATGTGCACCACAATAACCAGGGTCAGTTTCTTGTAGATTTAGTTTAATTTCAAATTTTGTTTGTATCTCTTGGTCTGCACCAAGTGTGTCCCTGTGGGCGTGGGGGGCAGGGAAGTTGTCCTATTTTAGAACATTTTATTTTACTTTTATTTGAGACAGTCTTTCTGGTTGTGTAGAACTTATTTTAATTTCAAATTTTTAAAGAATTTTTTTATGATTTATTTAACTTTATTTTATGTGCAGTCGTGTGAAACTGGATTTACAATCACTTATGAGCTGCTGCCTTGTGGGGGTTACATCTCAGGAGCACAAGAACCCAAATCTGTGCTGTACTCCCTGTCACCAAAAGAGGTCACTAGATCCCCACCATGTGGTTTCTGGACATTCCAGAAATTCCATCTCTCCAGTTCTCATTCTTTCATTGTTCCTCCTGCATGCCTGCGTCTAGTGACAGAGTGGGCAACTTTCCTCCCTGCTTCTCTGTGTCTGTGTCTGTCACATCCTGGATAGCCAGAGTGCCCGCCACCTCTGCCTGAGATAGATGTGGCTGGCAGCCCTGGGGCTGGGGGAAAGGGAGAGAGTGGGTTCCCTGGAGAGCCTTGGGCAGAGGCTCTGTGGATTCCCTGCCGGAGGCCTCACTGCCTCTGAGGAGCCCATGGGGGAGGGGGAAAGGGAAGGTCAACCAGAGAGTCCTGCCTGGCTTTTGCTTTGCTTTGTTTTTGTTTTTGTTTGTTTGTTTATTTTATTTTCAGGTACAGCTGTGACCAGGTCTGGATCCAGGACAGACTCAAAAGCTAGAGAGAAATCCTGTCTCAGAAAACAAAAATAAATAAATACATAAATAAACACATAAACAAATACATAAACTAATAAATGAATGGATAGATAGATAGATAGATAGATAGATAGATAGATAGATACATAGCCAGACAGAGAGAGAGATGATAAAACACCTTCAAGATCAGGGAGACCAAGGCTGGCAGATCACTGTAAGTTTAAAGCTACCTTGTTCTGCAGATTGAGATTCAGGACAGGCAAAGTGACATAGAGAAACCCTGTTTTCAAAAAAAAGGTGGGGGCTGGAGAGATGGCTCTGCAGTTAAGAGTGCTGACTGCTCTTCCAGAGGACCCAGGTTCAATTCCTACCACCCACATGGCAGTCAACAGCTGTCTGTAACTCCAAGATCTGACACCCTCAGATAGACATACATGCAGGCAAAACACCAATGCCGACAAAATAAATTATTAGGAAAATAAATATATAAAAAAGGTTGTTTAGCCTTTAATCCCAGCATTAGGAGGCAGAGGCAGATGGCTCTCTGTGAGTCTGAGGCCAGTTTTGTCTACAAAGTGAGTCCCAGGGCATACGCATACAAGGGCACACAACGAAACCCTATGTTGAACAACCACAAATAAACAAACAAATAAAGAGATAATAACAATAAAAATATTTGAGAGTTCAAATAATTGACTTCATCCACAATAAAAGAATATAAAAATAAAAATATCAAACGCATTTGAACGCATCAGCACAGGAGACCGCTTCCTAAATAGAACCCCAGTAGCACAGACACTGAGAGAAACAATTAATAAGTGAGAGAGACCTCCTGAAACTGAAAAGCTTCTGTAAAGCAAAGAACACGGCCAACAAGACAAAATGACGGCCTTACAGAATGTAAAAAGATCTTCACTAACCCCACATCAGACAGAGGTCTGTCTGATCTCCAAAACATACAAAGAACACAAGACATTGGTCATCTCAAGAACAAATAATCTAATTCACAAAATGGAGTACAGACTTAAACAGAGAACTCTCAACCGAGGAATCTAAAATGGCTGAAAGACACTTAAGGAAATGTTCAACATGCTTAGTCATCAGAGAAATGCAAATCAAAACAAGTTTCTAGAAACAAGGAGACAGTTCATAATGTTTCTTTCTTCTTTTCTTCCTTCTTTTTTTTTAAATTTGGGATGGGGCCTCTCTCCAAAACCTGGGAATTCACAGAGGTACACCTGTCTCTGTCTCTTGGATGATAGAATAAAAGATGTGCACCACAGTGACAATCCAACTAAGTTTTTAGTATCTCATTCTGTTAATTTCATGTACATTTAGTTTCATTTCAAATTTTGTTTGTATCTCTTGGTCTGCACACAAGTGTGTCCTTGGTGGGGGGGGGGGCAGGGAAGGTGCCCTATTTCAGAACATTTTACTTAACTTTTATTTGAGACAGTCTTTCCAGTTGTGTAGAACTTAGTTTCATTTCAAATTTTTAATGACCAGGAAGGATGAAAGCATTCAAAAGGACTGGTTCCATATCTGGCAGAGAGGCAGGTGGATCTCTGGGAGTTTGAGGCCAGCCTGGTCGACGAGAGCTAGTTCCAAAGACAGGCTCCAAAGCAACAGAGAAAACCCTGCCTTGAAAATCAAAACAAAAACACAAACAAAAATAAAAAACATAAATTAAATCTCTGTATGTGTGTGTGTGTGTGTGTGAGAGAGAGAGAGAGAGAGAGAGAGAGAGAGAGAGAGAGAGAAATGATTAAACAGGAAATAAGAAAAAACACAAAACCATAATGTCACCAAGATGACAGCCTGTTTTATATAGTGAGTTAAAGGTATTATACAGAGAAACCCTGTACCAAAAAAATAATAAAAGAAGAAAACAGAAAAAAAACAAGGAAGGAAGAAAAGAAGGAAAAAAGGAAAGAAGGAAGAAAAACTGGTGTTTTCCTTTTTTTCTTTGTTTATCTCAGGTTATTTTTTTTTTTTTATTGCTGCCGCAGCAGCAGTATATTTTGGGCAGCTGCCTAGCTGGGTAATGGTGGCAGCACATTTCTTTATTCTCAGTTCTCAGCCCTCAGAGATCAGGAGAGGCAGAGGCAGGCAGATCGCTGTGAGTTTGAGGCTACCTTGTTCTGCAGGCAAAGCGACGACAGACACAGAGAAACTAAAAGTGTGTTTAGTACAGGCCTTTTATTCCGGCACTAGGAGGCAGAGGTAGAGGCAGGGGCAGCTAGATCTCTGTGAGTCTGAGGCCAGCCTTGTCTACAAAGTGAGTTCCAGGGCAAACAAGCATACAAAGGGAATCCCTATGTAGAAAAACCACAAATAAACAAATAATAATAATGATGATGATGATAATAATCTAAGAGCTCAATTAATTGACTTCACCCACAATTCAAAAATTAAAAAATAAAACAAAGAGTGTGTCTGACCGATCAGTGAAAGGACTATGTGGGCCAAGGGGCTGCCACAATTATGGATTGGTGAGAGGGAGGAAAGGAGGGAGGCAGCAAGGGCAGTTCCCAGTCACCCAAATGCCTTTCAAAGACATTTCACCATGGCAACCACTCGCTTGCTTTCTTGGGGTTTCTTTTCTTCAGTAGTTGTGTTTGTACAACCTACCCCACACCCCACTTCTCATCCTAAATACAGAGTCTGAGAAAATTAAAGCAGCTGTGGAAAAATTCCCACTTGGATATCTTTTCCTGCCCAGTAAAACAAAAACGACTATAACAGGGCTGGAGAGATGGCTCAGAGGTTAAGAGCACTGACTGCTTTTCCACAGGTCCTGAGTTCAATTCCCAGCAACCACATGGTGGCTTACAACCATCTATAATGAGACCTGGTGCCCCCTTCTGGCTTGCAGGCACACGTGGAAGGAATGCTATACACATAATATAATAAATAAATTTAAAAAAAAAACGACTATAACAAAAATATGCATATCTAAAAAAAACAAAAAAAATAAAAAAAATACATATCTAAGCAGACCAATCAAGTTGTAGCCTCACCCTTTATATTATTTATTTATTTATTTATTTATTGGCTTTTCAAGACAAGTTTTCTCTGTAGCTTTGGTGCCTGTCCTGGAACTCCCAGAGATTTGCCTGCCTCTGCCTCCAGAGTGCTGGGATTAAAGGCGTGCGCCACCACTGCCCGCCTTAGACTCACCCTTTAATGGTTCAGCAAGGAGTTCTAGCTGTTAGGAAGGGCTGGTGACCTTGAACTTTACTAGTCTCTGAAATCTGCCTTCTCACTTTTACCAGGTGCCCTCAGGGACAGGAGTGGAGGCCAGGGCCTGTAGCTTTGGCTTGTACATTTACTTCAATTTTAATTTTTTTGTCTTGTTTTTCGAAACAGGGTTTCCCTGGGTAACAGTCCTAGCTGATCTGGAACTAGCTCTTGTAGACCAGGCTGGCTTCCAACTCCCAAGAAATTCACCTGCCTCTGCCCCCTGTGTGCTGGGAATAAAGGCATGTGCCACCACCACATTTATTTAAACCTCTCTCTCGGTGTGCCTGTGTATGTGGGGGAGACAGGGAAGGTGTCATATTTCCAAACATTTTCATAACTGCACTTAGCACTGCACTCTTTTACATTTTATTTTACTTTTAGTTGAGACAGTGTTTCCAGTTGTGTAGTTTAATTTCAATTTATTAAAGAATTTTTTTTTATGATTTATTTAACCATGCAGGTGCTGGGAATTGAACCCAATTTCTCAGGAAGAGCCAAGAAACTAGCTCTCCAGGCTCTTAATTTAAAAGTTTATTTATGAGTCTCTGGGTGTGCCTGTGCCTGTGTTTGTGTTTGGTGTGTGTGTGGGGAGGGTATATTTTGACCTCACCAGATGAAGGCATTCAAGAGCACTGGCTCCATATCTGGCAGAGGCAGGATCTCTGGGAGTTTTAGGCCAGCGTGGTCTACAAGAAAGGAGCTAGTTCCAAGAACAGTCTCCAAATCAGCAGAGAAACCCTGTCTCATAACGCAAAACACAAAACCAAACAAGAAATAAATAAATTGAGAGAGAGAGAGAAAGCGAGAGAGAGAGAGAGAGAGAGAGAGAGAGAGAGAAGAAATGTGGATTTACAGATAGGAAATAAGAATAAAAATAAGAATAAAAAGAGAACGTTACCAACAAGACAGCCTGGTCTATAAACTGAGTTCCAGGACAGCTAGGGCTGTTACACAGAGAAATCGTGCCTCAAAAAATACTAAAAGAAGAGAAAAAAAAAAAAAAGCAAGCAAGCAAGAAAATGCAGGGTTTTTTCCCCCTTTTTTGTCTTTGTTAATTCCAGGCCATTCATTTTAATTTTACTTTTTCTTTTAAGATTATATTTTCAGGGGCTGTAGAGATGGCTCAGAGGTTAAGAGCACTGACTGTTCTTCCAAAGGTCCTGAGTTCAATTCCTAGAAACAATATGGTGGCTCACAACCATCTGTAATGGGGTCGTCTGGCCTGCAGTCATGCATGGAAGGAGTGCTGTATACATAATAAATAATTAATTTTAAAAAAAAGATTGTATTTGCAGCATAAGTGTTCAGAAAGAAGAAGTCCTGGGCCATGTAGTAAAATAGTTTGTCTGAAACACAAATAAAAAGACAGGTCCTGTCTCAAAAAACAAAAAACAAAAAAAAAACAAATTAAAATGTGAAATAAAACAAAGAAGGGGCTTTTTTTTTGTTTTGTTTTGTTTTCTATGAAACCTGAAAATGGCTGAATTCAACAATTATCCAACTTCAGCAAGAAGGTACTGTTTCCCAGCTTCAACCAGAAAACAGCAAATATGCACATCTAGGCCCTGTCAACAGAAGAGAGCACTAGATTTCCACCATGTGGTTTCTGGAAAGTCCAGAAATTCCATCTCTCCATTTCTGATTCTTTCAATCACTGCAGGCAGGCCTGCATTTAGTGAGAGAGTGGACACCACTCCTCGTTCCTTCCTGTTTCTCACGTGTTCATGTCTCACGTGTTCATGTCATAAACACGCGCACATGTGTTTATGGGGTGGCTTTTGAACTAACCAAGATGACTGGTTCCATATCTGGCAGAGAGGCAGTTGGATCTCTGGGAGTTTGAGGACAGCCTGGTCGACAAGAGCTAGTTCTAAGACAACAGAGAAACCATGCCTTGAAAATCAAAACCAAAACACAAACAAAAATAAATAAATAAATGAATAAATACATAAAATAAAACATGAATTAAATGAGAAAGAGAGAGGGAGAAGAAATGTCAATTTGTCAATTTTCAGACCAGAAATAAGAAAAAACAAAACCATAATGTCACCAAGATGACAGCCTGGTTTATATAGTGAGTTAAAAGTATTATACAGAGAAACCAAAAATAAAAAATAATAAAAGAAGAAAACAGGAAGGAAGGAAGGAAGGAAGGAAGGAAGGAAAAATAGGTGCTTTCCTTTTTTTCTTTGTTTATCTCAGGTTATTTATTTTTATTTAATTTTTTTCTAAAATTGCAGCAGCAGCAGTATATTTGGGCAGCTGACTACTATCATGGAAGCGTTCAGAAAGAAGTCCTGGGCCATGTAGTGAGATAGATTGTCTGGAGCATAAATAAAAAGCCAATTCCTGTCTCAAAAAAAGAAAAAAAATCAAGTTAAAATGTGAAATAATAAAATAAATAAGGAAGGTTTTTTTTTGTTTCTTGTTTTTTTTTGTTTGTTTTTTGATTTTGTTTTTTGTTTTTCTTTTTTTTTGCAATGAGTGAATTCAAGTCAACAACTTTCAGTTTCCCAACTCCAACAGGAAAGGCTGCAGATATCCATATCAAAGAGGTCCAGTGGAGCTGTAGCCACACCCTTTAATGCTTGTGTCCCAAGGACACAGAGTTTAGGAAAGAAATGATCTTGATCTTTTTTTCAGGAGATCTGAAAACTCAAAACAGCAACCAAACACACACCAAGTAGGAAGAAATGACAGAGAGGCAGGGGGAGTTCAAGGCCAGCCTCACCTACCAAGGACATTCCAGGACTGTTCCCTAGATAAACCCTGTCTCACAAAACCAACCAAACACACACACACACACACAAACACACACACACACACAAAACCCAGAAGAATAAGGAAAGTGTTCCTGAAACACCACAAACCAGCTAGATTGCACTTAATAGCAATCAAAAGTGGGTGAAATATAAAATGGAGAGAAATTCTTTGATGAAATCCAACCCTCTTTCTTGGTCAAAGCTGTACAGCCAATAGAACTAGAGGGAGGGAACATGTGTCCATCTCTCAATATAAAAAGAAAAAAGGCTAGAATCTCACTGTGAGCGTAAAAGATGAAAATCTTACAGCTGACACCATCCAGTCTCAAGTTAGAAAAACTTGAAACGATGCAACAGGAGACAGACAGTTTCCCAATGAACTCTTGCTATTCTCCAGGGGAAGTTTTGTTCCTGAGGGTTTTTTTTTTTTTTTTGATTTTTCGAGACAGGGTTTCTCTGTAGCTTTGGAGCCTGTCCTGGCACTAGCTCTTCTAGACCAGGCTGGCCTCGAACTCACAGAGATCCACCTGCCTCTGCCTCCCAAGTGTTGGGATTAAAGGCATGCGCCACCACCGCCCGGCTCTGAGGGTTTTTGGAACAACTAAAATCCCTCTTATCTTTTTGTTTTGTTTTGTTTTCCATGCCCCCTCAGAGGACACCTGGATGTTTTTTAAGGATTTGGTTTTATTTTATTTAAGTATTTTGTTCCTCAGACATAACTCTGAAAACACTAATACGTAATAGCCAGTTTCTATTCAGTTCAGTTCAGATTTTTACCAAAACCTCCTGTCTGGCATGTCTCTGTCTTTGTTGAGTTCCTGTACTTACAGAAGCCAAGAGATAGCTGGCAGCCATCCATAGAAAATGCCCTCTCCCTTTGAACACGGCCCTCCTTTGGTCTGAGTTTCTCACACAGCTCTGATGATGCAGGAGGATGCCAAGGGCCCAGTTGGTGCCTCAGCCCGATGCCTGCATCTGTGCCTTGGCAGCAGCTATTCATGTCTTGCCACTCAGAGTCAAATTCCCTTAAGTTTAGCCTTCCCTAAGTGCTTGTTCACTTCAGAGGACTCAACCCTCATCTTCCGTGTCCTCCTGGCCTAATTTCTCATATTACTGATTTACTGAGTATGAATCAGTAATATGAGATGTTCCGGAGAGGGAGGAAGGGACATTCATGAAAAAAGTGAGTGTTCAACTAACTAACTCCCCATGGGAGAAGGAAGTAGTGAAAAGATTTTAATGAAGCAGAGAGAAATTTCTGGTTTTGGAAGGAGGAAATCCTGAATGGCTCCCTCTGTGTCGCAGGAGAGACTCCTGGAAAGGAAACCTCAGGTTCCGGTCAGTCGGTCGGTTGGTCAGTTCGGGGAGAAATATTAGCAAGGAGGTAAAGGCCGTGCCTCACGACATCAGCAGTCCCTTCTCTGGAAATTCTACGGTATCCCGGAGAGCTCTCGGAATTTTGTGATGTCACTCGTGTCCTAGAAATGCCAAGTGCCCTCAAGATACACTCTCTCGGTGCCTATAAGACTCAGTTCTAGACATGTTGTCTAGAGAATGGAGATCATGGAGAGGCCAGAGGGAGGAAGAAGAAAGCTGACCTCAGATCTCAGAGGAAAACACGGAGAAATAATTAGTGGTCCTGGGGAAGACGAAGTGAGTTCACCACTAGCAGGGACTAGAGAGATTTCTGGATGTGATGGCTTTGAGACTTCCAGGGCTAGGGCTCAGGAACTGGGAGGTTTCTGGAATGAAATAGGTCTGTCTTGTTTCTCTGAGTTCCTAAAGGGCCAACCCACATCAAAGATTCACGATAGTTGATTTGACAAAGTCGGGAATTGACAAGGAGTGCGGAAGGAGTCAGTGAGATTTCAATACCAGCACTTCACATCACGCCCCCCCCCCCCCCCCCCCCCGGTCCTTTTCTTTGTGTAGCAATAATAATAGAGAAAGGGGAGTAGCGCTCTGCCAAAGCCCGTATTTTTTTTTAAATATTTATTTATTTATTTATTAAGTATACAATATTCTGTCTGTGTGTATGTCTGCAGGCCAGAAGAGGGCACCAGACCTCTTTACAGATGATTGTGAGCCACCATGTGGTTGCCGGGAATTGAACTCAGGACCTTTGGAAGAGCAGGCAATGCTCTTAACCACTGAGCCATCTCTCCAGCCCCCCGTATTTTTTTTTTAATAGTCCAATTGTGTTATTTCTTTTTGTACATCAGGCCATGAATTCGTAGGGAATGGGCTCCAGCAGCTAAGGCTCCTTCCTGTTAGTCCTCGCGAAGTGTGCTTCTCTGGGTTCGCTTGAGCTGAACCCAGGTGCCCTTCTCTTTGTCTTCCTTTTCCTTCTGGTTGTTCTCCTTCACCCGCTTCAGAAAGCTGTCTCTGCTCTTCGAGTGCTTGATGTGTTCAATCCGCACATTAATTCTCTTGGCAAGAATCTTGCCCTTAACTGGCTTGTTTACAATGATGCCCACAGCATGCTGGGTGACATTGTAGACTCTTCCGGTTTTGCCGTGGTAACATTTATGGGGCATTCCTTTTTGAACAGTGCCCATTCCCTTGATGTCTATAATATCGCCCTTCTTGTAGATTCGTGGCCAAAGGAACAACTCCATGTTTCCTAAAGGGCCTAGAGAACATATACCGAGTGCCCCTCCTCTTTCCCTTTGTGTTTGTCATTTTGGCGAGTTACTGAAAGATGGCTACCACGGCCGAAAGGCCCAAAGCCCATATTTTACCATGCCTTATATCACAGCCATTAGCAGGGTTGAGGCATCAAGTGCTGCAGTCAGTCTGACTCCTGTGGTCCCCTAAGGTTTCTAGCTTCCCAGTTATGAATGACACCCTGGTCTCCAGTTCAGCTTGATAGCTCTTTAAGAGCCAATGGATGAGAGAGTGGGAAGAGACTGCCTTTTTTTTTCTTTTTCCATTTCTTTCTTTCTTTCTTTTGCTGTTTTGTTTTGTTTTTCAAGAAAGGGTTTCTTTGTGTATCTTGGGCTGTCCTAAAACTCACTCTGTAAATCAGGCCATCTTTGAATTCACAGAGATCTGTGTGTGTGCTGTGATTAAAGGCATGCACACACCACAGCCCGGCTGAGACTGCAATTTCTTGTTAGCTCTGGGTAAGTGACAATGGCTCTGTGTTGTGAATCTCTGTGAATCCAGACTATGTTATGTCCTTCAATGACATGAGTCTGAAGCATCAAGCACCCATCCCTATACTCCCTGAGGTCTCTGAAGTCACGGTGCATCCTTAAAGGCTTAGAAAGCTTTTCCCTGGTTCACCTTTGTGTGTGTGTGTGTGTGTGTGTGTGTGTGTGTGTGTGTGTGTGTGTTTTGTTCTATCTAGGAGAAGCACCATAGCAGTTGCATAGTGACTGAGAAATTTGATTTTTAGGAAATGATTTTTCATATCTGTGAGTGGTCTCTCCATAGCCACTCATCTTTTCTTAAACTTGAGTATAGGAATGAATGAATGAATGATCCCTCCCTCCCTCCCTCCCTCTCTCTTCATGGGAACGAGTATCTGGTCTTGCATTGAGGGCTCCCCAGTTCTCAGCATCTCCAGCCCAACCTGTCACAAGCTGATCACACATTTGCAAACTTGGGATATATTCTGCTGAATTTTTGGGATAATGAATTTCATCAACTATGGGACTAACTTTGTTCTGACAGGACACTCACAATCTCTCCTCATCACACCCACATAGTGTAACAACTTTGTGGTTCCTCCATAATGTGCTTATTTCTGTCAGGGAACTGAAAGCCAGCCAGCCAGCCAGCCAGCCAGCCAGCCAGCCAGCCAACACTATCTACAAAGCTACAGAGAAACCCTGTCGTGAAAAACCAAAAATAAATAAATAAATAGGCATGGATTTTTTTTAAAAAATCAAACGCAAACTAAGTAGAAATAACTACTTTCAGTATGCCATTCAAGAATTAGGGAACCCTTTATCCCAGCATGTGGGAGACACAGGCAGAAGGACATCTGTGAGTTAAAATCCAGACTCATCTACCAAGTGAGATCACAAGACTCGTGCACTGTCTTATAGGTCCTAAACTCCCATGGTCCAGTTTCTAGGGTTGGGGGCCTCTCTATAAAGCCTGGAAATTCACAGAGGTCCACCTGCCTCTGTCTCTTTGATGATAGAATAAAAGATGTGCACCACAATAACCAGGGTCAGTTTCTTGTAGATTTAGTTTAATTTCAAATTTTGTTTGTATCTCTTGGTCTGCACCAAGTGTGTCCCTGTGGGGGTGGGGGGCAGGGAAGTTGTCCTATTTTAGAACATTTTATTTTACTTTTATTTGAGACAGTCTTTCTGGTTGTGTAGAACTTATTTTAATTTCAAATTTTAAAGAATTTTTTTATGATTTATTTAACTTTATTTTATGTGCAGTCGTGTGAAACTGGATTTACAATCACTTATGAGCTGCTGCCTTGTGGGGGTTACATCTCAGGAGCACAAGAACCCAAATCTGTGCTGTACTCCCTGTCACCAAAAGAGGTCACTAGATCCCCACCATGTGGTTTCTGGACATTCCAGAAATTCCATCTCTCCAGTTCTCATTCTTTCATTGTTCCTCCTGCATGCCTGCGTCTAGTGAGAGAGTGGGCAACTTTCCTCCCTGCTTCTCTGTGTCTGTGTCTGTCACATCCTGGATAGCCAGAGTGCCCGCCACCTCTGCCTGAGATAGATGTGGCTGGCAGCCCTGGGGCTGGGGGAAAGGGAGAGAGTGGGTTCCCTGGAGAGCCTTGGGCAGAGGCTCTGTGGATTCCCTGCCGGAGGCCTCACTGCCTCTGAGGAGCCCATCGGGGAGGGGGAAAGGGAAGGTCAACCAGAGAGTCCTGCCTGGCTTTTGCTTTGCTTTGTTTTTGTTTTTGTTTGTTTGTTTATTTTATTTTCAGGTACAGCTGTGACCAGGTCTGGATCCAGGACAGACTCAAAAGCTAGAGAGAAATCCTGTCTCAGAAAACAAAAATAAATAAATACATAAATAAACACATAAACAAATACATAAACTAATAAATGAATGGATAGATAGATAGATAGATAGCCAGACAGAGAGAGAGATGATAAAACACCTTCAAGATCAGGGAGACCAAGGCTGGCAGATCACTGTAAGTTTAAAGCTACCTTGTTCTGCAGATTGAGATTCAGGACAGGCAAAGTGACATAGAGAAACCCTGTTTTCAAAAAAAAGGTGGGGGCTGGAGAGATGGCTCTGCAGTTAAGAGTGCTGACTGCTCTTCCAGAGGACCCAGGTTCAATTCCTACCACCCACATGGCAGTCAACAGCTGTCTGTAACTCCAAGATCTGACACCCTCAGATAGACATACATGCAGGCAAAACACCAATGCCGACAAAATAAATTATTAGGAAAATAAATATATAAAAAAGGTTGTTTAGCCTTTAATCCCAGCATTAGGAGGCAGAGGCAGATGGCTCTCTGTGAGTCTGAGGCCAGTTTTGTCTACAAAGTGAGTCCCAGGGCATACGCATACAAGGGCACACAACGAAACCCTATGTTGAACAACCACAAATAAACAAACAAATAAAGAGATAATAACAATAAAAATATTTGAGAGTTCAAATAATTGACTTCATCCACAATAAAAGAATATAAAAATAAAAATATCAAACGCATTTGAACGCATCAGCACAGGAGACCGCTTCCTAAATAGAACCCCAGTAGCACAGACACTGAGAGAAACAATTAATAAGTGAGAGAGACCTCCTGAAACTGAAAAGCTTCTGTAAAGCAAAGAACACGGCCAACAAGACAAAATGACGGCCTTACAGAATGGAAAAAGATCTTCACTAACCCCACATCAGACAGAGGTCTGTCTGATCTCCAAAACATACAAAGAACACAAGACATTGGTCATCTCAAGAACAAATAATCTAATTCACAAAATGGAGTACAGACTTAAACAGAGAACTCTCAACCGAGGAATCTAAAATGGCTGAAAGACACTTAAGGAAATGTTCAACATGCTTAGTCATCAGAGAAATGCAAATCAAAACAAGTTTCTAGAAACAAGGAGACAGTTCATAATGTTTCTTTCTTCTTTTCTTCCTTCTTTTTTTTTAAATTTGGGATGGGGCCTCTCTCCAAAACCTGGGAATTCACAGAGGTACACCTGTCTCTGTCTCTTGGATGATAGAATAAAAGATGTGCACCACAGTGACAATCCAACTAAGTTTTTAGTATCTCATTCTGTTAATTTCATGTACATTTAGTTTCATTTCAAATTTTGTTTGTATCTCTTGGTCTGCACACAAGTGTGTCCTTGGTGGGGGGGGGGCAGGGAAGGTGCCCTATTTCAGAACATTTTACTTAACTTTTATTTGAGACAGTCTTTCCAGTTGTGTAGAACTTAGTTTCATTTCAAATTTTTAATGACCAGGAAGGATGAAAGCATTCAAAAGGACTGGTTCCATATCTGGCAGAGAGGCAGGTGGATCTCTGGGAGTTTGAGGCCAGCCTGGTCGACGAGAGCTAGTTCCAAAGACAGGCTCCAAAGCAACAGAGAAAACCCTGCCTTGAAAATCAAAACAAAAACACAAACAAAAATAAAAAACATAAATTAAATCTCTGTATGTGTGTGTGTGTGTGTGTGTGTGAGAGAGAGAGAGAGAGAGAGAGAGAGAGAGAGAGAGAGAGAGAGAGAAATGATTAAACAGGAAATAAGAAAAAACACAAAACCATAATGTCACCAAGATGACAGCCTGTTTTATATAGTGAGTTAAAGGTATTATACAGAGAAACCCTGTACCAAAAAAATAATAAAAGAAGAAAACAGAAAAAAAACAAGGAAGGAAGAAAAGAAGGAAAAAAGGAAAGAAGGAAGAAAAACTGGTGTTTTCCTTTTTTTCTTTGTTTATCTCAGGTTATTTTTTTTTTTTTTATTGCTGCCGCAGCAGCAGTATATTTTGGGCAGCTGCCTAGCTGGGTAATGGTGGCAGCACATTTCTTTATTCTCAGTTCTCAGCCCTCAGAGATCAGGAGAGGCAGAGGCAGGCAGATCGCTGTGAGTTTGAGGCTACCTTGTTCTGCAGGCAAAGCGACGACAGACACAGAGAAACTAAAAGTGTGTTTAGTACAGGCCTTTTATTCCGGCACTAGGAGGCAGAGGTAGAGGCAGGGGCAGCTAGATCTCTGTGAGTCTGAGGCCAGCCTTGTCTACAAAGTGAGTTCCAGGGCAAACAAGCATACAAAGGGAATCCCTATGTAGAAAAACCACAAATAAACAAATAATAATAATGATGATGATGATAATAATCTAAGAGCTCAATTAATTGACTTCACCCACAATTCAAAAATTAAAAAATAAAACAAAGAGTGTGTCTGACCGATCAGTGAAAGGACTATGTGGGCCAAGGGGCTGCCACAATTATGGATTGGTGAGAGGGAGGAAAGGAGGGAGGCAGCAAGGGCAGTTCCCAGTCACCTAAATGCCTTTCAAAGACATTTCACCATGGCAACCACTCGCTTGCTTTCTTGGGGTTTCTTTTCTTCAGTAGTTGTGTTTGTACAACCTACCCCACACCCCACTTCTCATCCTAAATACAGAGTCTGAGAAAATTAAAGCAGCTGTGGAAAAATTCCCACTTGGATATCTTTTCCTGCCCAGTAAAACAAAAACGACTATAACAGGGCTGGAGAGATGGCTCAGAGGTTAAGAGCACTGACTGCTTTTCCACAGGTCCTGAGTTCAATTCCCAGCAACCACATGGTGGCTTACAACCATCTATAATGAGACCTGGTGCCCCCTTCTGGCTTGCAGGCACACGTGGAAGGAATGCTATACACATAATATAATAAATAAATTTAAAAAAAAAACGACTATAACAAAAATATGCATATCTAAAAAAAAAACAAAAAAAATAAAAAAAATACATATCTAAGCAGACCAATCAAGTTGTAGCCTCACCCTTTATATTATTTATTTATTTATTTATTTATTTATTTATTTATTTATTGGCTTTTCAAGACAAGTTTTCTCTGTAGCTTTGGTGCCTGTCCTAGAACTCCCAGAGATTTGCCTGCCTCTGCCTCCAGAGTGCTGGGATTAAAGGCGTGCGCCACCACTGCCCGCCTTAGACTCACCCTTTAATGGTTCAGCAAGGAGTTCTAGCTGTTAGGAAGGGCTGGTGACCTTGAACTTTACTAGTCTCTGAAATCTGCCTTCTCACTTTTACCAGGTGCCCTCAGGGACAGGAGTGGAGGCCAGGGCCTGTAGCTTTGGCTTGTACATTTACTTCAATTTTAATTTTTTTGTCTTGTTTTTCGAAACAGGGTTTCCCTGGGTAACAGTCCTAGCTGATCTGGAACTAGCTCTTGTAGACCAGGCTGGCTTCCAACTCCCAAGAAATTCACCTGCCTCTGCCCCCTGTGTGCTGGGAATAAAGGCATGTGCCACCACCACATTTATTTAAACCTCTCTCTCGGTGTGCCTGTGTATGTGGGGGAGACAGGGAAGGTGTCATATTTCCAAACATTTTCATAACTGCACTTAGCACTGCACTCTTTTACATTTTATTTTACTTTTAGTTGAGACAGTGTTTCCAGTTGTGTAGTTTAATTTCAATTTATTAAAGAATTTTTTTTTATGATTTATTTAACCATGCAGGTGCTGGGAATTGAACCCAATTTCTCAGGAAGAGCCAAGAAACTAGCTCTCCAGGCTCTTAATTTAAAAGTTTATTTATGAGTCTCTGGGTGTGCCTGTGCCTGTGTTTGTGTTTGGTGTGTGTGTGGGGAGGGTATATTTTGACCTCACCAGATGAAGGCATTCAAGAGCACTGGCTCCATATCTGGCAGAGGCAGGATCTCTGGGAGTTTTAGGCCAGCGTGGTCTACAAGAAAGGAGCTAGTTCCAAGAACAGTCTCCAAATCAGCAGAGAAACCCTGTCTCATAACGCAAAACACAAAACCAAACAAGAAATAAATAAATTGAGAGAGAGAGAGAAAGCGAGAGAGAGAGAGAGAGAGAGAGAGAGAGAGAGAGAGAGAGAGAAGAAATGTGGATTTACAGATAGGAAATAAGAATAAAAAGAGAACGTTACCAACAAGACAGCCTGGTCTATAAACTGAGTTCCAGGACAGCTAGGGCTGTTACACAGAGAAATCGTGCCTCAAAAAATACTAAAAGAAGAGAAAAAAAAAAAAAAAAGCAAGCAAGCAAGAAAATGCAGGGTTTTTTCCCCCTTTTTTGTCTTTGTTAATTCCAGGCCATTCATTTTAATTTTACTTTTTCTTTTAAGATTATATTTTCAGGGGCTGTAGAGATGGCTCAGAGGTTAAGAGCACTGACTGTTCTTCCAAAGGTCCTGAGTTCAATTCCTAGAAACAATATGGTGGCTCACAACCATCTGTAATGGGGTCGTCTGGCCTGCAGTCATGCATGGAAGGAGTGCTGTATACATAATAAATAATTAATTTTAAAAAAAAGATTGTATTTGCAGCATAAGTGTTCAGAAAGAAGAAGTCCTGGGCCATGTAGTAAAATAGTTTGTCTGAAACACAAATAAAAAGACAGGTCCTGTCTCAAAAAACAAAAAAAAAAAAAAAAAACAAATTAAAATGTGAAATAAAACAAAGAAGGGGCTTTTTTTTTGTTTTGTTTTGTTTTCTATGAAACCTGAAAATGGCTGAATTCAACAATTATCCAACTTCAGCAAGAAGGTACTGTTTCCCAGCTTCAACCAGAAAACAGCAAATATGCACATCTAGGCCCTGTCAACAGAAGAGAGCACTAGATTTCCACCATGTGGTTTCTGGAAAGTCCAGAAATTCCATCTCTCCATTTCTGATTCTTTCAATCACTGCAGGCAGGCCTGCATTTAGTGAGAGAGTGGACACCACTCCTCGTTCCTTCCTGTTTCTCACGTGTTCATGTCTCACGTGTTCATGTCATAAACACGCGCACATGTGTTTATGGGGTGGCTTTTGAACTAACCAAGATGACTGGTTCCATATCTGGCAGAGAGGCAGTTGGATCTCTGGGAGTTTGAGGACAGCCTGGTCGACAAGAGCTAGTTCTAAGACAACAGAGAAACCATGCCTTGAAAATCAAAACCAAAACACAAACAAAAATAAATAAATAAATGAATAAATACATAAAATAAAACATGAATTAAATGAGAAAGAGAGAGGGAGAAGAAATGTCAATTTGTCAATTTTCAGACCAGTAATAAGAAAAAACAAAACCATAATGTCACCAAGATGACAGCCTGGTTTATATA
Source organism: Microtus oregoni (assembly GCF_018167655.1). NCBI lineage: Eukaryota > Metazoa > Chordata > Mammalia > Rodentia > Cricetidae > Microtus > Microtus oregoni. The sequence goes on along the minus strand of NW_024543840.1, from coordinate 643,300 downwards.
GTGAGTTAAAAGTATTATACAGAGAAACCAAAAATAAAAAATAATAAAAGAAGAAAACAGGAAGGAAGGAAGGAAGGAAGGAAGGAAGGAAAAATAGGTGCTTTCCTTTTTTTCTTTGTTTATCTCAGGTTATTTATTTTTATTTAATTTTTTTCTAAAATTGCAGCAGCAGCAGTATATTTGGGCAGCTGACTACTATCATGGAAGCGTTCAGAAAGAAGTCCTGGGCCATGTAGTGAGATAGATTGTCTGGAGCATAAATAAAAAGCCAATTCCTGTCTCAAAAAAAAGAAAAAAAATCAAGTTAAAATGTGAAATAATAAAATAAATAAGGAAGGTTTTTTTTTGTTTCTTGTTTTTTTTTGTTTGTTTTTTGATTTTGTTTTTTGTTTTTTTTTTTTTTTTTGCAATGAGTGAATTCAAGTCAACAACTTTCAGTTTCCCAACTCCAACAGGAAAGGCTGCAGATATCCATATCAAAGAGGTCCAGTGGAGCTGTAGCCACACCCTTTAATGCTTGTGTCCCAAGGACACAGAGTTTAGGAAAGAAATGATCTTGATCTTTTTTTCAGGAGATCTGAAAACTCAAAACAGCAACCAAACACACACCAAGTAGGAAGAAATGACAGAGAGGCAGGGGGAGTTCAAGGCCAGCCTCACCTACCAAGGACATTCCAGGACTGTTCCCTAGATAAACCCTGTCTCACAAAACCAACCAAACACACACACACACACACACAAACACACACACACACACAAAACCCAGAAGAATAAGGAAAGTGTTCCTGAAACACCACAAACCAGCTAGATTGCACTTAATAGCAATCAAAAGTGGGTGAAATATAAAATGGAGAGAAATTCTTTGATGAAATCCAACCCTCTTTCTTGGTCAAAGCTGTACAGCCAATAGAACTAGAGGGAGGGAACATGTGTCCATCTCTCAATATAAAAAGAAAAAAGGCTAGAATCTCACTGTGAGCGTAAAAGATGAAAATCTTACAGCTGACACCATCCAGTCTCAAGTTAGAAAAACTTGAAACGATGCAACAGGAGACAGACAGTTTCCCAATGAACTCTTGCTATTCTCCAGGGGAAGTTTTGTTCCTGAGGGTTTTTTTTTTTTTTGATTTTTCGAGACAGGGTTTCTCTGTAGCTTTGGAGCCTGTCCTGGCACTAGCTCTTCTAGACCAGGCTGGCCTCGAACTCACAGAGATCCACCTGCCTCTGCCTCCCAAGTGTTGGGATTAAAGGCATGTGCCACCACCGCCCGGCTCTGAGGGTTTTTGGAACAACTAAAATCCCTCTTATCTTTTTGTTTTGTTTTGTTTTCCATGCCCCCTCAGAGGACACCTGGATGTTTTTTAAGGATTTGGTTTTATTTTATTTAAGTATTTTGTTCCTCAGACATAACTCTGAAAACACTAATACGTAATAGCCAGTTTCTATTCAGTTCAGTTCAGATTTTTACCAAAACCTCCTGTCTGGCATGTCTCTGTCTTTGTTGAGTTCCTGTACTTACAGAAGCCAAGAGATAGCTGGCAGCCATCCATAGAAAATGCCCTCTCCCTTTGAACACGGCCCTCCTTTGGTCTGAGTTTCTCACACAGCTCTGATGATGCAGGAGGATGCCAAGGGCCCAGTTGGTGCCTCAGCCCGATGCCTGCATCTGTGCCTTGGCAGCAGCTATTCATGTCTTGCCACTCAGAGTCAAATTCCCTTAAGTTTAGCCTTCCCTAAGTGCTTGTTCACTTCAGAGGACTCAACCCTCATCTTCCGTGTCCTCCTGGCCTAATTTCTCATATTACTGATTTACTGAGTATGAATCAGTAATATGAGATGTTCCGGAGAGGGAGGAAGGGACATTCATGAAAAAAGTGAGTGTTCAACTAACTAACTCCCCATGGGTGAAGGAAGTAGTGAAAAGATTTTAATGAAGCAAAGAGAAATTTCTGGTTTTGGAAGGAGGAAATCCTGAATGGCTCCCTCTGTGTCGCAGGAGAGACTCCTGGAAAGGAAACCTCAGGTTCCGGTCAGTCGGTCGGTTGGTCAGTTCGGGGAGAAATATTAGCAAGGAGGTAAAGGCCGTGCCTCACGACATCAGCAGTCCCTTCTCTGGAAATTCTACGGTATCCCGGAGAGCTCTCGGAATTTTGTGATGTCACTCGTGTCCTAGAAATGCCAAGTGCCCTCAAGATACACTCTCTCGGTGCCTATAAGACTCAGTTCTAGACATGTTGTCTAGAGAATGGAGATCATGGAGAGGCCAGAGGGAGGAAGAAGAAAGCTGACCTCAGATCTCAGAGGAAAACACGGAGAAATAATTAGTGGTCCTGGGGAAGACGAAGTGAGTTCACCACTAGCAGGGACTAGAGAGATTTCTGGATGTGATGGCTTTGAGACTTCCAGGGCTAGGGCTCAGGAACTGGGAGGTTTCTGGAATGAAATAGGTCTGTCTTGTTTCTCTGAGTTCCTAAAGGGCCAACCCACATCAAAGATTCACGATAGTTGATTTGACAAAGTCGGGAATTGACAAGGAGTGCGGAAGGAGTCAGTGAGATTTTAATACCAGCACTTCACATCACGCCCCCCCCCCCCCCCCCCCGGTCCTTTTCTTTGTGTAGCAATAATAATAGAGAAAGGGGAGTAGCGCTCTGCCAAAGCCCGTATTTTTTTTTAAATATTTATTTATTTATTTATTAAGTATACAATATTCTGTCTGTGTGTATGTCTGCAGGCCAGAAGAGGGCACCAGACCTCTTTACAGATGGTTGTGAGCCACCATGTGGTTGCCGGGAATTGAACTCAGGACCTTTGGAAGAGCAGGCAATGCTCTTAACCACTGAGCCATCTCTCCAGCCCCCCGTATTTTTTTTTTAATAGTCCAATTGTGTTATTTCTTTTTGTACATCAGGCCATGAATTCGTAGGGAATGGGCTCCAGCAGCTAAGGCTCCTTCCTGTTAGTCCTCGCGAAGTGTGCTTCTCTGGGTTCGCTTGAGCTGAACCCAGGTGCCCTTCTCTTTGTCTTCCTTTTCCTTCTGGTTGTTCTCCTTCACCCGCTTCAGAAAGCTGTCTCTGCTCTTCGAGTGCTTGATGTGTTCAATCCGCACATTAATTCTCTTGGCAAGAATCTTGCCCTTAACTGGCTTGTTTACAATGATGCCCACAGCATGCTGGGTGACATTGTAGACTCTTCCGGTTTTGCCGTGGTAACATTTATGGGGCATTCCTTTTTGAACAGTGCCCATTCCCTTGATGTCTATAATATCGCCCTTCTTGTAGATTCGTGGCCAAAGGAACAACTCCATGTTTCCTAAAGGGCCTAGAGAACATATAGCGAGTGCCCCTCCTCTTTCCCTTTGTGTTTGTCATTTTGGCGAGTTACTGAAAGATGGCTACCCCGGCCGAAAGGCCCAAAGCCCATATTTTACCATGCCTTATATCACAGCCATTAGCAGGGTTGAGGCATCAAGTGCTGCAGTCAGTCTGACTCCTGTGGTCCCCTAAGGTTTCTAGCTTCCCAGTTATGAATGACACCCTGGTCTCCAGTTCAGCTTGAGAGCTCTTTAAGAGCCAATGGATGAGAGAGTGGGAAAAGACTGCCTTTTTTTTTTTCTTTTTCCATTTCTTTCTTTCTTTCTTTTGCTGTTTTGTTTTGTTTTTCAAGAAAGGGTTTCTTTGTGTATCTTGGGCTGTCCTAAAACTCACTCTGTAAATCAGGCCATCTTTGAATTCACAGAGATCTGTGTGTGTGCTGTGATTAAAGGCATGCACACACCACAGCCCGGCTGAGACTGCAATTTCTTGTTAGCTCTGGGTAAGTGACAATGGCTCTGTGTTGTGAATCTCTGTGAATCCAGACTATGTTATGTCCTTCAATGACATGAGTCTGAAGCATCAAGCACCCATCCCTATACTCCCTGAGGTCTCTGAAGTCACGGTGCATCCTTAAAGGCTTAGAAAGCTTTTCCCTGGTTCACCTTTGTGTGTGTGTGTGTGTGTGTGTGTGTGTGTTTTGTTCTATCTAGGAGAAGCACCATAGCAGTTGCATAGTGACTGAGAAATTTGATTTTTAGGAAATGATTTTTCATACCTGTGAGTGGTCTCTCCATAGCCACTCATCTTTTCTTAAACTTGAGTATAGGAATGAATGAATGAATGATCCCTCCCTCCCTCCCTCCCTCCCTCTCTCTTCATGAGAACGAGTATCTGGTCTTGCATTGAGGGCTCCCCAGTTCTCAGCATCTCCAGCCCAACCTGTCACAAGCTGATCACACATTTGCAAACTTGGGATATATTCTGCTGAATTTTTGGGATAATGAATTTCATCAACTATGGGACTAACTTTGTTCTGACAGGACACTCACAATCTCTCCTCATCACACCCACATAGTGTAACAACTTTGTGGTTCCTCCATAATGTGCTTATTTCTGTCAGGGAACTGAAAGCCAGCCAGCCAGCCAGCCAGCCAGCCAGCCAGCCAACACTATCTACAAAGCTACAGATAAACCCTGTTGTGAAAAACCAAAAATAAATAAATAAATAGGCATGGATTTTTTTAAAAAAATCAAACGCAAACTAAGTAGAAATAACTACTTTCAGTATGCCATTCAAGAATTAGGGAACCCTTTATCCCAGCACGTGGGAGACACAGGCAGAAGGACATCTGTGAGTTAAAATCCAGACTCATCTACCAAGTGAGATCACAAGACTCGTGCACTGTCTTATAGGTCCTAAACTCCCATGGTCCAGTTTCTAGGGTTGGGGGCCTCTCTATAAAGCCTGGAAATTCACAGAGGTCCACCTGCCTCTGTCTCTTTGATGATAGAATAAAAGATGTGCACCACAATAACCAGGGTCAGTTTCTTGTAGATTTAGTTTAATTTCAAATTTTGTTTGTATCTCTTGGTCTGCACCAAGTGTGTCCCTGTGGGGGTGGGGGGCAGGGAAGTTGTCCTATTTTAGAACATTTTATTTTACTTTTATTTGAGACAGTCTTTCTGGTTGTGTAGAACTTATTTTAATTTCAAATTTTTAAAGAATTTTTTTATGATTTATTTAACTTTATTTTATGTGCAGTCGTGTGAAACTGGATTTACAATCACTTATGAGCTGCTGCCTTGTGGGGGTTACATCTCAGGAGCACAAGAACCCAAATCTGTGCTGTACTCCCTGTCACCAAAAGAGGTCACTAGATCCCCACCATGTGGTTTCTGGACATTCCAGAAATTCCATCTCTCCAGTTCTCATTCTTTCATTGTTCCTCCTGCATGCCTGCGTCTAGTGAGAGAGTGGGCAACTTTCCTCCCTGCTTCTCTGTGTCTGTGTCTGTCACATCCTGGATAGCCAGAGTGCCCGCCACCTCTGCCTGAGATAGATGTGGCTGGCAGCCCTGGGGCTGGGGGAAAGGGAGAGAGTGGGTTCCCTGGAGAGCCTTGGGCAGAGGCTCTGTGGATTCCCTGCCGGAGGCCTCACTGCCTCTGAGGAGCCCATGGGGGAGGGGGAAAGGGAAGGTCAACCAGAGAGTCCTGCCTGGCTTTTGCTTTGCTTTGTTCTTGTTTTTGTTTGTTTGTTTATTTTATTTTCAGGTACAGCTGTGACCAGGTCTGGATCCAGGACAGACTCAAAAGCTAGAGAGAAATCCTGTCTCAGAAAACAAAAATAAATAAATACATAAATAAACACATAAACAAATACATAAACTAATAAATGAATGGATAGATAGATAGATAGATAGATAGATAGATAGATAGATAGATAGATAGCCAGACAGAGAGAGAGATGATAAAACACCTTCAAGATCAGGGAGACCAAGGCTGGCAGATCACTGTAAGTTTAAAGCTACCTTTTTCTGCAGATTGAGATTCAGGACAGGCAAAGTGACATAGAGAAACCCTGTTTTCAAAAAAAAGGTGGGGGCTGGAGAGATGGCTCTGCGGTTAAGAGTGCTGACTGCTCTTCCAGAGGACCCAGGTTCAATTCCTACCACCCACATGGCAGTCAACAGCTGTCTGTAACTCCAAGATCTGACACCCTCAGATAGACATACATGCAGGCAAAACACCAATGCCGACAAAATAAATTATTAGGAAAATAAATATATAAAAAAGGTTGTTTAGCCTTTAATCCCAGCATTAGGAGGCAGAGGCAGATGGCTCTCTGTGAGTCTGAGGCCAGTTTTGTCTACAAAGTGAGTCCCAGGGCATACGCATACAAGGGCACACAACAAAACCCTATGTTGAACAACCACAAATAAACAAACAAATAAAGAGATAATAACAATAAAAATATTTGAGAGTTCAAATAATTGACTTCATCCACAATAAAAGAATATAAAAATAAAAATATCAAACGCATTTGAACGCATCAGCACAGGAGACCGCTTCCTAAATAGAACCCCAGTAGCACAGACACTGAGAGAAACAATTAATAAGTGAGAGAGACCTCCTGAAACTGAAAAGCTTCTGTAAAGCAAAGAACACGGCCAACAAGACAAAATGACGGCCTTACAGAATGGAAAAAGATCTTCACTAACCCCACATCAGACAGAGGTCTGTCTGATCTCCAAAACATACAAAGAACACAAGACATTGGTCATCTCAAGAACAAATAATCTAATTCACAAAATGGAGTACAGACTTAAACAGAGAACTCTCAACCGAGGAATCTAAAATGGCTGAAAGACACTTAAGGAAATGTTCAACATGCTTAGTCATCAGAGAAATGCAAATCAAAACAAGTTTCTAGAAACAAGGAGACAGTTCATAATGTTTCTTTCTTCTTTTCTTCCTTCTTTTTTTTTAAATTTGGGATGGGGGCCTCTCTCCAAAACCTGGGAATTCACAGAGGTACACCTGTCTCTGTCTCTTGGATGATAGAATAAAAGATGTGCACCACAGTGACAATCCAACTAAGTTTTTAGTATCTCATTCTGTTAATTTCATGTACATTTAGTTTCATTTCAAATTTTGTTTGTATCTCTTGGTCTGCACCCAAGTGTGTCCTTGGTGGGGGGGGCAGGGAAGGTGCCCTATTTCAGAACATTTTACTTAACTTTTATTTGAGACAGTCTTTCCAGTTGTGAAGAACTTAGTTTCATTTCAAATTTTTAATGACCAGGAAGGATGAAAGCATTCAAAAGGACTGGTTCCATATCTGGCAGAGAGGCAGGTGGATCTCTGGGAGTTTGAGGCCAGCCTGGTCGACGAGAGCTAGTTCCAAAGACAGGCTCCAAAGCAACAGAGAAAACCCTGCCTTGAAAATCAAAACAAAAACACAAACAAAAATAAAAAACATAAATTAAATCTCTGTATGTGTGTGTGTGTGAGAGAGAGAGAGAGAAGAGAGAGAGAGAGAGAGAGAGAGAGAGAGAGAGAGAAATGATTAAACAGGAAATAAGAAAAAACACAAAACCATAATGTCACCAAGATGACAGCCTGGTTTATATAGTGAGTTAAAGGTATTATACAGAGAAACCCTGTACCAAAAAAATAATAAAAGAAGAAAACAGAAAAAAAACAAGGAAGGAAGAAAAGAAGGAAAAAAGGAAAGAAGGAAGAAAAACTGGTGTTTTCCTTTTTTTCTTTGTTTATCTCAGGTTATTTTTTTTTTTTTTTATTGCTGCCGCAGCAGCAGTATATTTTGGGCAGCTGCCTAGCTGGGTAATGGTGGCAGCACATTTCTTTATTCTCAGTTCTCAGCCCTCAGAGATCAGGAGAGGCAGAGGCAGGCAGATCGCTGTGAGTTTGAGGCTACCTTGTTCTGCAGGCAAAGCGACGACAGACACAGAGAAACTAAAAGTGTGTTTAGTACAGGCCTTTTATTCCGGCACTAGGAGGCAGAGGTAGAGGCAGGGGCAGCTAGATCTCTGTGAGTCTGAGGCCAGCCTTGTCTACAAAGTGAGTTCCAGGGCAAACAAGCATACAAAGGGAATCCCTATGTAGAAAAACCACAAATAAACAGATAATAATAATGATGATGATGATAATAATCTAAGAGCTCAATTAATTGACTTCACCCACAATTCAAAAATTAAAAAATAAAACAAAGAGTGTGTCTGACCGATCAGTGAAAGGACTATGTGGGCCAAGGGGCTGCCACAATTATGGATTGGTGAGAGGGAGGAAAGGAGGGAGGCAGCAAGGGCAGTTCCCAGTCACCTAAATGCCTTTCAAAGACATTTCACCATGGCAACCACTCGCTTGCTTTCTTGGGGTTTCTTTTCTTCAGTAGTTGTGTTTGTACAACCTACCCCACACCCCACTTCTCATCCTAAATACAGAGTCTGAGAAAATTAAAGCAGCTGTGGAAAAATTCCCACTTGGATATCTTTTCCTGCCCAGTAAAACAAAAACGACTATAACAGGGCTGGAGAGATGGCTCAGAGGTTAAGAGCACTGACTGCTTTTCCAGAGGTCCTGAGTTCAATTCCCAGCAACCACATGGTGGCTTACAACCATCTATAATGAGACCTGGTGCCCCCTTCTGGCTTGCAGGCACACGTGGAAGGAATGCTATACACATAATATAATAAATAAATTTAAAAAAAAAAACGACTATAACAAAAATATGCATATCTAAAAAAAACAAAAAAATAAAAAAAATACATATCTAAGCAGACCAATCAAGTTGTAGCCTCACCCTTTATTTTATTTATTTATTTATTTATTTATTTATTTATTTATTGGCTTTTCAAGACAAGTTTTCTCTGTAGCTTTGGTGCCTGTCCTGGAACTCCCAGAGATTTGCCTGCCTCTGCCTCCAGAGTGCTGGGATTAAAGGCGTGCGCCACCACTGCCCGCCTTAGACTCACCCTTTAATGGTTCAGCAAGGAGTTCTAGCTGTTAGGAAGGGCTGGTGACCTTGAACTTTACTAGTCTCTGAAATCTGCCTTCTCACTTTTACCAGGTGCCCTCAGGGACAGGAGTGGAGGCCAGGGCCTGTAGCTTTGGCTTGTACATTTACTTCAATTTTAATTTTTTTGTCTTGTTTTTCGAAACAGGGTTTCCCTGGGTAACAGTCCTAGCTGATCTGGAACTAGCTCTTGTAGACCAGGCTGGCTTCCAACTCCCAAGAAATTCACCTGCCTCTGCCCCCTGTGTGCTGGGAATAAAGGCATGTGCCACCACCACATTTATTTAAACCTCTCTCTTGGTGTGCCTGTGTATGTGGGGGAGACAGGGAAGGTGTCATATTTCCAAACATTTTCATAACTGCACTTAGCACTGCACTCTTTTACATTTTATTTTACTTTTAGTTGAGACAGTGTTTCCACTTGTGTAGTTTAATTTCAATTTCTTAAAGAATTTTTTTTTATGATTTATTTAACCATGCAGGTGCTGGGAATTGAACCCAATTTCTCAGGAAGAGCCCAGAAACTAGCTCTCCAGGCTCTTAATTTAAAAGTTTATTTATGTGTCTCTGGGTGTGCCTGTGCCTGTGATTGTGTTTGGTGTGTGTGTGGGGGGGGTATATTTTGACCTCACCAGATGAAGGCATTCAAGAGCACTGGCTCCATATCTGGCAGAGGCAGGATCTCTGGGAGTTTTAGGCCAGCCTGGTCTACAAGAAAGGAGCTAGTTCCAAGAACAGTCTCCAAATCAGCAGAGAAACCCTGTCTCATAAAGCAAAACACAAAACCAAACAAGAAATAAATAAATTGAGAGAGAGAGAGAAAGCGAGAGAGAGAGAGAGAGAGAGAGAGAGAGAGAGAGAGAAGAAATGTGGATTTACAGATAGAAAATAAGAATAAAAAGAGAACGTTACCAACAAGACAGCCTGGACTATAAACTGAGTTCCAGGACAGCTAGGGCTGTTACACAGAGAAATCGTGCCTCAAAAAATACTAAAAGAAGAGAAAAAAAAAAAGCAAGCAAGCAAGAAAATGCAGGGTTTTTTTCCCCTTTTTTGTCTTTGTTAATTCCAGGCCATTCATTTTAATTTTACTTTTTCTTTTAAGATTATATTTTCAGGGGCTGTAGAGATGGCTCAGAGGTTAAGAGCACTGACTGTTCTTCCAAAGGTCCTGAGTTCAATTCCTAGCAACAATATGGTGGCTCACAACCATCTGTAATGGGGTCTTCTGGCCTGCAGTCATGCATGGAAGGAGTGCTGTATACATAATAAATAATTAATTTAAAAAAAAGATTGTATTTGCAGCATAAGTGTTCAGAAAGAAGAAGTCCTGGGCCATGTAGTAAAATAGTTTGTCTGAAACACAAATAAAAAGACAGGTCCTGTCTCAAAAACCAAAAAAAAAAAAAAAAAAAAACAAATTAAAATGTGAAATAAAACCAAGAAGGGGCTTTTTGTTTTGTTTTGTTTTCTATGAAACCTGAAAATGGCTGAATTCAACAATTATCCAACTTCAGCAAGAAGGTACTGTTTCCCAGCTTCAACCAGAAAACAGCAAATATGCACATCTAGGCCCTGTCAACAGAAGAGAGCACTAGATTTCCATCATGTGGTTTCTGGAAAGTCCAGAAATTCCATCTCTCCATTTCTGATTCTTTCAATCACTGCAGAAAAAAGATTGTATTTGCAGCATAAGTGTTCAGAAAGAAGAAGTCCTGGGCCATGTAGTAAAATAGTTTGTCTGAAACACAAATAAAAAGACAGGTCCTGTCTCAAAAAACAAAAAAAAAAAAAAAAAAACAAATTAAAATGTGAAATAAAACAAAGAAGGGGCTTTTTTTTTGTTTTGTTTTGTTTTCTATGAAACCTGAAAATGGCTGAATTCAACAATTATCCAACTTCAGCAAGAAGGTACTGTTTCCCAGCTTCAACCAGAAAACAGCAAATATGCACATCTAGGCCCTGTCAACAGAAGAGAGCACTAGATTTCCACCATGTGGTTTCTGGAAAGTCCAGAAATTCCATCTCTCCATTTCTGATTCTTTCAATCACTGCAGGCAGGCCTGCATTTAGTGAGAGAGTGGACACCACTCCTCGTTCCTTCCTGTTTCTCACGTGTTCATGTCTCACGTGTTCATGTCATAAACACGCGCACATGTGTTTATGGGGTGGCTTTTGAACTAACCAAGATGACTGGTTCCATATCTGGCAGAGAGGCAGTTGGATCTCTGGGAGTTTGAGGACAGCCTGGTCGACAAGAGCTAGTTCTAAGACAACAGAGAAACCATGCCTTGAAAATCAAAACCAAAACACAAACAAAAATAAATAAATAAATGAATAAATACATAAAATAAAACATGAATTAAATGAGAAAGAGAGAGGGAGAAGAAATGTCAATTTGTCAATTTTCAGACCAGTAATAAGAAAAAACAAAACCATAATGTCACCAAGATGACAGCCTGGTTTATATAGTGAGTTAAAAGTATTATACAGAGAAACCAAAAATAAAAAATAATAAAAGAAGAAAACAGGAAGGAAGGAAGGAAGGAAGGAAGGAAGGAAAAATAGGTGCTTTCCTTTTTTTCTTTGTTTATCTCAGGTTATTTATTTTTATTTAATTTTTTTCTAAAATTGCAGCAGCAGCAGTATATTTGGGCAGCTGACTACTATCATGGAAGCGTTCAGAAAGAAGTCCTGGGCCATGTAGTGAGATAGATTGTCTGGAGCATAAATAAAAAGCCAATTCCTGTCTCAAAAAAAAGAAAAAAAATCAAGTTAAAATGTGAAATAATAAAATAAATAAGGAAGGTTTTTTTTTGTTTCTTGTTTTTTTTTGTTTGTTTTTTGATTTTGTTTTTTGTTTTTTTTTTTTTTTTTGCAATGAGTGAATTCAAGTCAACAACTTTCAGTTTCCCAACTCCAACAGGAAAGGCTGCAGATATCCATATCAAAGAGGTCCAGTGGAGCTGTAGCCACACCCTTTAATGCTTGTGTCCCAAGGACACAGAGTTTAGGAAAGAAATGATCTTGATCTTTTTTTCAGGAGATCTGAAAACTCAAAACAGCAACCAAACACACACCAAGTAGGAAGAAATGACAGAGAGGCAGGGGGAGTTCAAGGCCAGCCTCACCTACCAAGGACATTCCAGGACTGTTCCCTAGATAAACCCTGTCTCACAAAACCAACCAAACACACACACACACACACACAAACACACACACACACACAAAACCCAGAAGAATAAGGAAAGTGTTCCTGAAACACCACAAACCAGCTAGATTGCACTTAATAGCAATCAAAAGTGGGTGAAATATAAAATGGAGAGAAATTCTTTGATGAAATCCAACCCTCTTTCTTGGTCAAAGCTGTACAGCCAATAGAACTAGAGGGAGGGAACATGTGTCCATCTCTCAATATAAAAAGAAAAAAGGCTAGAATCTCACTGTGAGCGTAAAAGATGAAAATCTTACAGCTGACACCATCCAGTCTCAAGTTAGAAAAACTTGAAACGATGCAACAGGAGACAGACAGTTTCCCAATGAACTCTTGCTATTCTCCAGGGGAAGTTTTGTTCCTGAGGGTTTTTTTTTTTTTTGATTTTTCGAGACAGGGTTTCTCTGTAGCTTTGGAGCCTGTCCTGGCACTAGCTCTTCTAGACCAGGCTGGCCTCGAACTCACAGAGATCCACCTGCCTCTGCCTCCCAAGTGTTGGGATTAAAGGCATGTGCCACCACCGCCCGGCTCTGAGGGTTTTTGGAACAACTAAAATCCCTCTTATCTTTTTGTTTTGTTTTGTTTTCCATGCCCCCTCAGAGGACACCTGGATGTTTTTTAAGGATTTGGTTTTATTTTATTTAAGTATTTTGTTCCTCAGACATAACTCTGAAAACACTAATACGTAATAGCCAGTTTCTATTCAGTTCAGTTCAGATTTTTACCAAAACCTCCTGTCTGGCATGTCTCTGTCTTTGTTGAGTTCCTGTACTTACAGAAGCCAAGAGATAGCTGGCAGCCATCCATAGAAAATGCCCTCTCCCTTTGAACACGGCCCTCCTTTGGTCTGAGTTTCTCACACAGCTCTGATGATGCAGGAGGATGCCAAGGGCCCAGTTGGTGCCTCAGCCCGATGCCTGCATCTGTGCCTTGGCAGCAGCTATTCATGTCTTGCCACTCAGAGTCAAATTCCCTTAAGTTTAGCCTTCCCTAAGTGCTTGTTCACTTCAGAGGACTCAACCCTCATCTTCCGTGTCCTCCTGGCCTAATTTCTCATATTACTGATTTACTGAGTATGAATCAGTAATATGAGATGTTCCGGAGAGGGAGGAAGGGACATTCATGAAAAAAGTGAGTGTTCAACTAACTAACTCCCCATGGGTGAAGGAAGTAGTGAAAAGATTTTAATGAAGCAAAGAGAAATTTCTGGTTTTGGAAGGAGGAAATCCTGAATGGCTCCCTCTGTGTCGCAGGAGAGACTCCTGGAAAGGAAACCTCAGGTTCCGGTCAGTCGGTCGGTTGGTCAGTTCGGGGAGAAATATTAGCAAGGAGGTAAAGGCCGTGCCTCACGACATCAGCAGTCCCTTCTCTGGAAATTCTACGGTATCCCGGAGAGCTCTCGGAATTTTGTGATGTCACTCGTGTCCTAGAAATGCCAAGTGCCCTCAAGATACACTCTCTCGGTGCCTATAAGACTCAGTTCTAGACATGTTGTCTAGAGAATGGAGATCATGGAGAGGCCAGAGGGAGGAAGAAGAAAGCTGACCTCAGATCTCAGAGGAAAACACGGAGAAATAATTAGTGGTCCTGGGGAAGACGAAGTGAGTTCACCACTAGCAGGGACTAGAGAGATTTCTGGATGTGATGGCTTTGAGACTTCCAGGGCTAGGGCTCAGGAACTGGGAGGTTTCTGGAATGAAATAGGTCTGTCTTGTTTCTCTGAGTTCCTAAAGGGCCAACCCACATCAAAGATTCACGATAGTTGATTTGACAAAGTCGGGAATTGACAAGGAGTGCGGAAGGAGTCAGTGAGATTTTAATACCAGCACTTCACATCACGCCCCCCCCCCCCCCCCGGTCCTTTTCTTTGTGTAGCAATAATAATAGAGAAAGGGGAGTAGCGCTCTGCCAAAGCCCGTATTTTTTTTTAAATATTTATTTATTTATTTATTAAGTATACAATATTCTGTCTGTGTGTATGTCTGCAGGCCAGAAGAGGGCACCAGACCTCTTTACAGATGGTTGTGAGCCACCATGTGGTTGCCGGGAATTGAACTCAGGACCTTTGGAAGAGCAGGCAATGCTCTTAACCACTGAGCCATCTCTCCAGCCCCCCGTATTTTTTTTTTAATAGTCCAATTGTGTTATTTCTTTTTGTACATCAGGCCATGAATTCGTAGGGAATGGGCTCCAGCAGCTAAGGCTCCTTCCTGTTAGTCCTCGCGAAGTGTGCTTCTCTGGGTTCGCTTGAGCTGAACCCAGGTGCCCTTCTCTTTGTCTTCCTTTTCCTTCTGGTTGTTCTCCTTCACCCGCTTCAGAAAGCTGTCTCTGCTCTTCGAGTGCTTGATGTGTTCAATCCGCACATTAATTCTCTTGGCAAGAATCTTGCCCTTAACTGGCTTGTTTACAATGATGCCCACAGCATGCTGGGTGACATTGTAGACTCTTCCGGTTTTGCCGTGGTAACATTTATGGGGCATTCCTTTTTGAACAGTGCCCATTCCCTTGATGTCTATAATATCGCCCTTCTTGTAGATTCGTGGCCAAAGGAACAACTCCATGTTTCCTAAAGGGCCTAGAGAACATATAGCGAGTGCCCCTCCTCTTTCCCTTTGTGTTTGTCATTTTGGCGAGTTACTGAAAGATGGCTACCCCGGCCGAAAGGCCCAAAGCCCATATTTTACCATGCCTTATATCACAGCCATTAGCAGGGTTGAGGCATCAAGTGCTGCAGTCAGTCTGACTCCTGTGGTCCCCTAAGGTTTCTAGCTTCCCAGTTATGAATGACACCCTGGTCTCCAGTTCAGCTTGAGAGCTCTTTAAGAGCCAATGGATGAGAGAGTGGGAAGAGACTGCCTTTTTTTTTCTTTTTCCATTTCTTTCTTTCTTTCTTTTGCTGTTTTGTTTTGTTTTTCAAGAAAGGGTTTCTTTGTGTATCTTGGGCTGTCCTAAAACTCACTCTGTAAATCAGGCCATCTTTGAATTCACAGAGATCTGTGTGTGTGCTGTGATTAAAGGCATGCACACACCACAGCCCGGCTGAGACTGCAATTTCTTGTTAGCTCTGGGTAAGTGACAATGGCTCTGTGTTGTGAATCTCTGTGAATCCAGACTATGTTATGTCCTTCAATGACATGAGTCTGAAGCATCAAGCACCCATCCCTATACTCCCTGAGGTCTCTGAAGTCACGGTGCATCCTTAAAGGCTTAGAAAGCTTTTCCCTGGTTCACCTTTGTGTGTGTGTGTGTGTGTGTGTGTGTGTGTGTGTGTGTGTTTTGTTCTATCTAGGAGAAGCACCATAGCAGTTGCATAGTGACTGAGAAATTTGATTTTTAGGAAATGATTTTTCATATCTGTGAGTGGTCTCTCCATAGCCACTCATCTTTTCTTAAACTTGAGTATAGGAATGAATGAATGAATGATCCCTCCCTCCCTCCCTCCCTCTCTCTTCATGGGAACGAGTATCTGGTCTTGCATTGAGGGCTCCCCAGTTCTCAGCATCTCCAGCCCAACCTGTCACAAGCTGATCACACATTTGCAAACTTGGGATATATTCTGCTGAATTTTTGGGATAATGAATTTCATCAACTATGGGACTAACTTTGTTCTGACAGGACACTCACAATCTCTCCTCATCACACCCACATAGTGTAACAACTTTGTGGTTCCTCCATAATGTGCTTATTTCTGTCAGGGAACTGAAAGCCAGCCAGCCAGCCAGCCAGCCAGCCAGCCAGCCAGCCAGCCAGCCAACACTATCTACAAAGCTACAGAGAAACCCTGTCGTGAAAAACCAAAAATAAATAAATAAATAGGCATGGATTTTTTTTAAAAAATCAAACGCAAACTAAGTAGAAATAACTACTTTCAGTATGCCATTCAAGAATTAGGGAACCCTTTATCCCAGCATGTGGGAGACACAGGCAGAAGGACATCTGTGAGTTAAAATCCAGACTCATCTACCAAGTGAGATCACAAGACTCGTGCACTGTCTTATAGGTCCTAAACTCCCATGGTCCAGTTTCTAGGGTTGGGGGCCTCTCTATAAAGCCTGGAAATTCACAGAGGTCCACCTGCCTCTGTCTCTTTGATGATAGAATAAAAGATGTGCACCACAATAACCAGGGTCAGTTTCTTGTAGATTTAGTTTAATTTCAAATTTTGTTTGTATCTCTTGGTCTGCACCAAGTGTGTCCCTGTGGGGGTGGGGGGCAGGGAAGTTGTCCTATTTTAGAACATTTTATTTTACTTTTATTTGAGACAGTCTTTCTGGTTGTGTAGAACTTATTTTAATTTAAAATTTTAAAGAATTTTTTTATGATTTATTTAACTTTATTTTATGTGCAGTCGTGTGAAACTGGATTTACAATCACTTATGAGCTGCTGCCTTGTGGGGGTTACATCTCAGGAGCACAAGAACCCAAATCTGTGCTGTACTCCCTGTCACCAAAAGAGGTCACTAGATCCCCACCATGTGGTTTCTGGACATTCCAGAAATTCCATCTCTCCAGTTCTCATTCTTTCATTGTTCCTCCTGCATGCCTGCGTCTAGTGAGAGAGTGGGCAACTTTCCTCCCTGCTTCTCTGTGTCTGTGTCTGTCACATCCTGGATAGCCAGAGTGCCCGCCACCTCTGCCTGAGATAGATGTGGCTGGCAGCCCTGGGGCTGGGGGAAAGGGAGAGAGTGGGTTCCCTGGAGAGCCTTGGGCAGAGGCTCTGTGGATTCCCTGCCGGAGGCCTCACTGCCTCTGAGGAGCCCATGGGGGAGGGGGAAAGGGAAGGTCAACCAGAGAGTCCTGCCTGGCTTTTGCTTTGCTTTGTTTTTGTTTTTGTTTGTTTGTTTATTTTATTTTCAGGTACAGCTGTGACCAGGTCTGGATCCAGGACAGACTCAAAAGCTAGAGAGAAATCCTGTCTCAGAAAACAAAAATAAATAAATACATAAATAAACACATAAACAAATACATAAACTAATAAATGAATGGATAGATAGATAGATAGATAGATAGCCAGACAGAGAGAGAGATGATAAAACACCTTCAAGATCAGGGAGACCAAGGCTGGCAGATCACTGTAAGTTTAAAGCTACCTTGTTCTGCAGATTGAGATTCAGGACAGGCAAAGTGACATAGAGAAACCCTGTTTTCAAAAAAAAGGTGGGGGCTGGAGAGATGGCTCTGCAGTTAAGAGTGCTGACTGCTCTTCCAGAGGACCCAGGTTCAATTCCTACCACCCACATGGCAGTCAACAGCTGTCTGTAACTCCAAGATCTGACACCCTCAGATAGACATACATGCAGGCAAAACACCAATGCTGACAAAATAAATTATTAGGAAATTAAATATATAAAAAAGGTTGTTTAGCCTTTAATCCCAGCATTAGGAGGCAGAGGCAGATGGCTCTCTGTGAGTCTGAGGCCAGTTTTGTCTACAAAGTGAGTCCCAGGGCATACGCATACAAGGCCACACAACGAAACCCTATGTTGAACAACCACAAATAAACAAACAAATAAAGAGATAATAACAATAAAAATATTTGAGAGTTCAAATAATTGACTTCATCCACAATAAAAGAATATAAAAATAAAAATATCAAACGCATTTGAACGCATCAGCACAGGAGACCGCTTCCTAAATAGAACCCCAGTAGCACAGACACTGAGAGAAACAATTAATAAGTGAGAGAGACCTCCTGAAACTGAAAAGCTTCTGTAAATCAAAGAACACGGCCAACAAGACAAAATGACGGCCTTACAGAATGGAAAAAGATCTTCACTAACCCCACATCAGACAGAGGTCTGTCTGATCTCCAAAACATACAAAGAACACAAGACATTGGTCATCTCAAGAACAAATAATCTAATTCACAAAATGGAGTACAGACTTAAACAGAGAACTCTCAACCGAGGAATCTAAAATGGCTGAAAGACACTTAAGGAAATGTTCAACATGCTTAGTCATCAGAGAAATGCAAATCAAAACAAGTTTCTAGAAACAAGGAGACAGTTCATAATGTTTCTTTCTTCTTTTCTTCCTTCTTTTTTTTTAAATTTGGGATGGGGCCTCTCTCCAAAACCTGGGAATTCACAGAGGTACACCTGTCTCTGTCTCTTGGATGATAGAATAAAAGATGTGCACCACAGTGACAATCCAACTAAGTTTTTAGTATCTCATTCTGTTAATTTCATGTACATTTAGTTTCATTTCAAATTTTGTTTGTATCTCTTGGTCTGCACACAAGTGTGTCCTTGGTGGGGGGGGGGCAGGGAAGGTGCCCTATTTCAGAACATTTTACTTAACTTTTATTTGAGACAGTCTTTCCAGTTGTGTAGAACTTAGTTTCATTTCAAATTTTTAATGACCAGGAAGGATGAAAGCATTCAAAAGGACTGGTTCCATATCTGGCAGAGAGGCAGGTGGATCTCTGGGAGTTTGAGGCCAGCCTGGTCGACGAGAGCTAGTTCCAAAGACAGGCTCCAAAGCAACAGAGAAAACCCTGCCTTGAAAATCAAAACAAAAACACAAACAAAAATAAAAAACATAAATTAAATCTCTGTATGTGTGTGTGTGTGTGTGTGTGTGAGAGAGAGAGAGAGAGAGAGAGAGAGAGAGAGAGAGAGAGAGAGAAATGATTAAACAGGAAATAAGAAAAAACACAAAACCATAATGTCACCAAGATGACAGCCTGTTTTATATAGTGAGTTAAAGGTATTATACAGAGAAACCCTGTACCAAAAAAATAATAAAAGAAGAAAACAGAAAAAAAACAAGGAAGGAAGAAAAGAAGGAAAAAAGGAAAGAAGGAAGAAAAACTGGTGTTTTCCTTTTTTTCTTTGTTTATCTCAGGTTATTTTTTTTTTTTTTATTGCTGCCGCAGCAGCAGTATATTTTGGGCAGCTGCCTAGCTGGGTAATGGTGGCAGCACATTTCTTTATTCTCAGTTCTCAGCCCTCAGAGATCAGGAGAGGCAGAGGCAGGCAGATCGCTGTGAGTTTGAGGCTACCTTGTTCTGCAGGCAAAGCGACGACAGACACAGAGAAACTAAAAGTGTGTTTAGTACAGGCCTTTTATTCCGGCACTAGGAGGCAGAGGTAGAGGCAGGGGCAGCTAGATCTCTGTGAGTCTGAGGCCAGCCTTGTCTACAAAGTGAGTTCCAGGGCAAACAAGCATACAAAGGGAATCCCTATGTAGAAAAACCACAAATAAACAAATAATAATAATGATGATGATGATAATAATCTAAGAGCTCAATTAATTGACTTCACCCACAATTCAAAAATTAAAAAATAAAACAAAGAGTGTGTCTGACCGATCAGTGAAAGGACTATGTGGGCCAAGGGGCTGCCACAATTATGGATTGGTGAGAGGGAGGAAAGGAGGGAGGCAGCAAGGGCAGTTCCCAGTCACCTAAATGCCTTTCAAAGACATTTCACCATGGCAACCACTCGCTTGCTTTCTTGGGGTTTCTTTTCTTCAGTAGTTGTGTTTGTACAACCTACCCCACACCCCACTTCTCATCCTAAATACAGAGTCTGAGAAAATTAAAGCAGCTGTGGAAAAATTCCCACTTGGATATCTTTTCCTGCCCAGTAAAACAAAAACGACTATAACAGGGCTGGAGAGATGGCTCAGAGGTTAAGAGCACTGACTGCTTTTCCAGAGGTCCTGAGTTCAATTCCCAGCAACCACATGGTGGCTTACAACCATCTATAATGAGACCTGGTGCCCCCTTCTGGCTTGCAGGCACACGTGGAAGGAATGCTATACACATAATATAATAAATAAATTTAAAAAAAAAAACGACTATAACAAAAATATGCATATCTAAAAAAAAACAAAAAAAATAAAAAAATACATATCTAAGCAGACCAATCAAGTTGTAGCCTCACCCTTTATATTATTTATTTATTTATTTATTTATTTATTGGCTTTTCAAGACAAGTTTTCTCTGTAGCTTTGGTGCCTGTCCTGGAACTCCCAGAGATTTGCCTGCCTCTGCCTCCAGAGTGCTGGGATTAAAGGCGTGCGCCACCACTGCCCGCCTTAGACTCACCCTTTAATGGTTCAGCAAGGAGTTCTAGCTGTTAGGAAGGGCTGGTGACCTTGAACTTTACTAGTCTCTGAAATCTGCCTTCTCACTTTTACCAGGTGCCCTCAGGGACAGGAGTGGAGGCCAGGGCCTGTAGCTTTGGCTTGTACATTTACTTCAATTTTAATTTTTTTGTCTTGTTTTTCGAAACAGGGTTTCCCTGGGTAACAGTCCTAGCTGATCTGGAACTAGCTCTTGTAGACCAGGCTGGCTTCCAACTCCCAAGAAATTCACCTGCCTCTGCCCCCTGTGTGCTGGGAATAAAGGCATGTGCCACCACCACATTTATTTAAACCTCTCTCTCGGTGTGCCTGTGTATGTGGGGGAGACAGGGAAGGTGTCATATTTCCAAACATTTTCATAACTGCACTTAGCACTGCACTCTTTTACATTTTATTTTACTTTTAGTTGAGACAGTGTTTCCAGTTGTGTAGTTTAATTTCAATTTATTAAAGAATTTTTTTTTATGATTTATTTAACCATGCAGGTGCTGGGAATTGAACCCAATTTCTCAGGAAGAGCCAAGAAACTAGCTCTCCAGGCTCTTAATTTAAAAGTTTATTTATGAGTCTCTGGGTGTGCCTGTGCCTGTGTTTGTGTTTGGTGTGTGTGTGGGGAGGGTATATTTTGACCTCACCAGATGAAGGCATTCAAGAGCACTGGCTCCATATCTGGCAGAGGCAGGATCTCTGGGAGTTTTAGGCCAGCGTGGTCTACAAGAAAGGAGCTAGTTCCAAGAACAGTCTCCAAATCAGCAGAGAAACCCTGTCTCATAACGCAAAACACAAAACCAAACAAGAAATAAATAAATTGAGAGAGAGAGAGAAAGCGAGAGAGAGAGAGAGAGAGAGAGAGAGAGAGAGAGAGAGAGAGAGAAGAAATGTGGATTTACAGATAGGAAATAAGAATAAAAAGAGAACGTTACCAACAAGACAGCCTGGTCTATAAACTGAGTTCCAGGACAGCTAGGGCTGTTACACAGAGAAATCGTGCCTCAAAAAATACTAAAAGAAGAGAAAAAAAAAAAAAAGCAAGCAAGCAAGAAAATGCAGGGTTTTTTCCCCCTTTTTTGTCTTTGTTAATTCCAGGCCATTCATTTTAATTTTACTTTTTCTTTTAAGATTATATTTTCAGGGGCTGTAGAGATGGCTCAGAGGTTAAGAGCACTGACTGTTCTTCCAAAGGTCCTGAGTTCAATTCCTAGAAACAATATGGTGGCTCACAACCATCTGTAATGGGGTCGTCTGGCCTGCAGTCATGCATGGAAGGAGTGCTGTATACATAATAAATAATTAATTTTAAAAAAAAGATTGTATTTGCAGCATAAGTGTTCAGAAAGAAGAAGTCCTGGGCCATGTAGTAAAATAGTTTGTCTGAAACACAAATAAAAAGACAGGTCCTGTCTCAAAAAACAAAAAACAAAAAAAAAACAAATTAAAATGTGAAATAAAACAAAGAAGGGGCTTTTTTTTTGTTTTGTTTTGTTTTCTATGAAACCTGAAAATGGCTGAATTCAACAATTATCCAACTTCAGCAAGAAGGTACTGTTTCCCAGCTTCAACCAGAAAACAGCAAATATGCACATCTAGGCCCTGTCAACAGAAGAGAGCACTAGATTTCCACCATGTGGTTTCTGGAAAGTCCAGAAATTCCATCTCTCCATTTCTGATTCTTTCAATCACTGCAGGCAGGCCTGCATTTAGTGAGAGAGTGGACACCACTCCTCGTTCCTTCCTGTTTCTCACGTGTTCATGTCTCACGTGTTCATGTCATAAACACGCGCACATGTGTTTATGGGGTGGCTTTTGAACTAACCAAGATGACTGGTTCCATATCTGGCAGAGAGGCAGTTGGATCTCTGGGAGTTTGAGGACAGCCTGGTCGACAAGAGCTAGTTCTAAGACAACAGAGAAACCATGCCTTGAAAATCAAAACCAAAACACAAACAAAAATAAATAAATAAATGAATAAATACATAAAATAAAACATGAATTAAATGAGAAAGAGAGAGGGAGAAGAAATGTCAATTTGTCAATTTTCAGACCAGAAATAAGAAAAAACAAAACCATAATGTCACCAAGATGACAGCCTGGTTTATATAGTGAGTTAAAAGTATTATACAGAGAAACCAAAAATAAAAAATAATAAAAGAAGAAAACAGGAAGGAAGGAAGGAAGGAAGGAAGGAAGGAAAAATAGGTGCTTTCCTTTTTTTCTTTGTTTATCTCAGGTTATTTATTTTTATTTAATTTTTTTCTAAAATTGCAGCAGCAGCAGTATATTTGGGCAGCTGACTACTATCATGGAAGCGTTCAGAAAGAAGTCCTGGGCCATGTAGTGAGATAGATTGTCTGGAGCATAAATAAAAAGCCAATTCCTGTCTCAAAAAAAGAAAAAAAATCAAGTTAAAATGTGAAATAATAAAATAAATAAGGAAGGTTTTTTTTTGTTTCTTGTTTTTTTTTGTTTGTTTTTTGATTTTGTTTTTTGTTTTTCTTTTTTTTTGCAATGAGTGAATTCAAGTCAACAACTTTCAGTTTCCCAACTCCAACAGGAAAGGCTGCAGATATCCATATCAAAGAGGTCCAGTGGAGCTGTAGCCACACCCTTTAATGCTTGTGTCCCAAGGACACAGAGTTTAGGAAAGAAATGATCTTGATCTTTTTTTCAGGAGATCTGAAAACTCAAAACAGCAACCAAACACACACCAAGTAGGAAGAAATGACAGAGAGGCAGGGGGAGTTCAAGGCCAGCCTCACCTACCAAGGACATTCCAGGACTGTTCCCTAGATAAACCCTGTCTCACAAAACCAACCAAACACACACACACACACACAAACACACACACAACCCA
Organism: Microtus oregoni; assembly: GCF_018167655.1. Lineage (NCBI taxonomy): Eukaryota > Metazoa > Chordata > Mammalia > Rodentia > Cricetidae > Microtus > Microtus oregoni. The sequence goes on along the minus strand of NW_024543840.1, from coordinate 620,291 downwards.
GAAGAATAAGGAAAGTGTTCCTGAAACACCACAAACCAGCTAGATTGCACTTAATAGCAATCAAAAGTGGGTGAAATATAAAATGGAGAGAAATTCTTTGATGAAATCCAACCCTCTTTCTTGGTCAAAGCTGTACAGCCAATAGAACTAGAGGGAGGGAACATGTGTCCATCTCTCAATAAAAAAAGAAAAAAGGCTAGAATCTCACTGTGAGCGTAAAAGATGAAAATCTTACAGCTGACACCATCCAGTCTCAAGTTAGAAAAACTTGAAACGATGCAACAGGAGACAGACAGTTTCCCAATGAACTCTTGCTATTCTCCAGGGGAAGTTTTGTTCCTGAGGGTTTTTTTTTTTTTTTTGATTTTTCGAGACAGGGTTTCTCTTTAGCTTTGGAGCCTGTCCTGGCACTAGCTCTTCTAGACCAGGCTGGCCTCGAACTCACAGAGATCCACCTGCCTCTGCCTCCCAAGTGTTGGGATTAAAGGCATGCGCCACCACCACCCGGCTCTGAGGGTTTTTGGAACAACTAATATCCCTCTTATCTTTTTGTTTTGTTTTGTTTTCCATGCCCCCTCAGAGGACACCTGGATATTTTTTAAGGATTTGGTTTTATTTTATTTAAGTAGTTTGTTCCTCAGACATAACTCTGAAAACACTAATACGTAATAGCCAGTTTCTATTCAGTTCAGTTCAGATTTTTACCAAAACCTCCTGTCTGGCATGTCTCTGTCTTTGTTGAGTTCCTGTACTTACAGAAGCCAAGAGATAGCTGGCAGCCATCCATAGAAAATGCCCTCTCCCTTTGAACACGGCCCTCCTTTGGTCTGAGTTTCTCACACAGCTCTGATGATGCAGGAGGATGCCAAGGGCCCAGTTGGTGCCTCAGCCCGATGCCTGCATCTGTGCCTTGGCAGCAGCTATTCATGTCTTGCCACTCAGAGTCAAATTCCCTTAAGTTTAGCCTTCCCTAAGTGCTTGTTCACTTCAGAGGACTCAACCCTCATCTTCCGTGTCCTCCTGGCCTAATTTCTCATATTACTGATTTACTGAGTATGAATCAGTAATATGAGATGTTCCGGAGAGGGAGGAAGGGACATTCATGAAAAAAGTGAGTGTTCAACTAACTAACTCCCCATGGGTGAAGGAAGTAGTGAAAAGATTTTAATGAAGCAGAGAGAAATTTCTGGTTTTGGAAGGAGGAAATCCTGAATGGCTCCCTCTGTGTCGCAGGAGAGACTCCTGGAAAGGAAACCTCAGGTTCCGGTCAGTCGGTCGGTTGGTCAGTTCGGGGAGAAATATTAGCAAGGAGGTAAAGGCCGTGCCTCACGACATCAGCAGTCCCTTCTCTGGAAATTCTACGGTATCCCGGAGAGCTCTCGGAATTTTGTGATGTCACTCGTGTCCTAGAAATGCCAAGTGCCCTCAAGATACACTCTCTCGGTGCCTATAAGACTCAGTTCTAGACATGTTGTCTAGAGAATGGAGATCATGGAGAGGCCAGAGGGAGGAAGAAGAAAGCTGACCTCAGATCTCAGAGGAAAACACGGAGAAATAATTAGTGGTCCTGGGGAAGACGAAGTGAGTTCACCACTAGCAGGGACTAGAGAGATTTCTGGATGTGATGGCTTTGAGACTTCCAGGGCTAGGGCTCAGGAACTGGGAGGTTTCTGGAATGAAATAGGTCTGTCTTGTTTCTCTGAGTTCCTAAAGGGCCAACCCACATCAAAGATTCACGATAGTTGATTTGACAAAGTCGGGAATTGACAAGGAGTGCGGAAGGAGTCAGTGAGATTTCAATACCAGCACTTCACATCACGCCCCCCCCCCCCCCCCCCCGGTCCTTTTCTTTGTGTAGCAATAATAATAGAGAAAAGGGAGTAGCGCTCTGCCAAAGCCCGTATTTTTTTTTAAATATTTATTTATTTATTTATTAAGTATACAATATTCTGTCTGTGTGTATGTCTGCAGGCCAGAAGAGGGCACCAGACCTCTTTACAGATGGTTGTGAGCCACCATGTGGTTGCCGGGAATTGAACTCAGGACCTTTGGAAGAGCAGGCAATGCTCTTAACCACTGAGCCATCTCTCCAGCCCCCCGTATTTTTTTTTTAATAGTCCAATTGTGTTATTTCTTTTTGTACATCAGGCCATGAATTCGTAGGGAATGGGCTCCAGCAGCTAAGGCTCCTTCCTGTTAGTCCTCGCGAAGTGTGCTTCTCTGGGTTCGCTTGAGCTGAACCCAGGTGCCCTTCTCTTTGTCTTCCTTTTCCTTCTGGTTGTTCTCCTTCACCCGCTTCAGAAAGCTGTCTCTGCTCTTCGAGTGCTTGATGTGTTCAATCCGCACATTAATTCTCTTGGCAAGAATCTTGCCCTTAACTGGCTTGTTTACAATGATGCCCACAGCATGCTGGGTGACATTGTAGACTCTTCCGGTTTTGCCGTGGTAACATTTATGGGGCATTCCTTTTTGAACAGTGCCCATTCCCTTGATGTCTATAATATCGCCCTTCTTGTAGATTCGTGGCCAAAGGAACAACTCCATGTTTCCTAAAGGGCCTAGAGAACATATAGCGAGTGCCCCTCCTCTTTCCCTTTGTGTTTGTCATTTTGGCGAGTTACTGAAAGATGGCTACCGCGGCCGAAAGGCCCAAAGCCCATATTTTACCATGCCTTATATCACAACCATTAGCAGGGTTGAGGCATCAAGTGCTGCAGTCAGTCTGACTCCTGTGGTCCCCTAAGGTTTCTAGCTTCCCAGTTATGAATGACACCCTGGTCTCCAGTTCAGCTTGAGAGCTCTTTAAGAGCCAATGGATGAGAGAGTGGGAAGAGACTGCCTTTTTTTTTCTTTTTCCATTTCTTTCTTTCTTTCTTTTGCTGTTTTGTTTTGTTTTTCAAGAAAGGGTTTCTTTGTGTATCTTGGGCTGTCCTAAAACTCACTCTGTAAATCAGGCCATCTTTGAATTCACAGAGATCTGTGTGTGTGCTGTGATTAAAGGCATGCACACACCACAGCCCGGCTGAGACTGCAATTTCTTGTTAGCTCTGGGTAAGTGACAATGGCTCTGTGTTGTGAATCTCTGTGAATCCAGACTATGTTATGTCCTTCAATGACATGAGTCTGAAGCATCAAGCACCCATCCCTATACTCCCTGAGGTCTCTGAAGTCACGGTGCATCCTTAAAGGCTTAGAAAGCTTTTCCCTGGTTCACCTTTGTGTGTGTGTGTGTGTGTGTGTGTGTGTGTTTTGTTCTATCTAGGAGAAGCACCATAGCAGTTGCATAGTGACTGAGAAATTTGATTTTTAGGAAATGATTTTTCATATCTGTGAGTGGTCTCTCCATAGCCACTCATCTTTTCTTAAACTTGAGTATAGGAATGAATGAATGAATGATCCCTCCCTCCCTCCCTCCCTCCCTCCCTCCCTCCCTCTCTCTTCATGGGAATGAGTATCTGGTCTTGCATTGAGGGCTCCCCAGTTCTCAGCATCTCCAGCCCAACCTGTCACAAGCTGATCACACATTTGCAAACTTGGGATATATTCTGCTGAATTTTTGGGATAATGAATTTCATCAACTATGGGACTAACTTTGTTCTGACAGGACACTCACAATCTCTCCTCATCACACCCACATAGTGTAACAACTTTGTGGTTCCTCCATAATGTGCTTATTTCTGTCAGGGAACTGAAAGCCAGCCAGCCAGCCAGCCAGCCAGCCAGCCAGCCAACACTATCTACAAAGCTACAGAGAAACCCTGTCGTGAAAAACCAAAAATAAATAAATAAATAGGCATGGATTTTTTTTAAAAAATCAAACGCAAACTAAGTAGAAATAACTACTTTCAGTATGCCATTCAAGAATTAGGGAACCCTTTATCCCAGCACGTGGGAGACACAGGCAGAAGGACATCTGTGAGTTAAAATCCAGACTCATCTACCAAGTGAGATCACAAGACTCGTGCACTGTCTTATAGGTCCTAAACTCCCATGGTCCAGTTTCTAGGGTTGGGGGCCTCTCTATAAAGCCTGGAAATTCACAGAGGTCCACCTGCCTCTGTCTCTTTGATGATAGAATAAAAGATGTGCACCACAATAACCAGGGTCAGTTTCTTGTAGATTTAGTTTAATTTCAAATTTTGTTTGTATCTCTTGGTCTGCACCAAGTGTGTCCCTGTGGGGGTGGGGGGCAGGGAAGTTGTCCTATTTTAGAACATTTTATTTTACTTTTATTTGAGACAGTCTTTCTGGTTGTGTAGAACTTATTTTAATTTCAAATTTTTAAAGAATTTTTTTATGATTTATTTAACTTTATTTTATGTGCAGTCGTGTGAAACTGGATTTACAATCACTTATGAGCTGCTGCCTTGTGGGGGTTACATCTCAGGAGCACAAGAACCCAAATCTGTGCTGTACTCCCTGTCACCAAAAGAGGTCACTAGATCCCCACCATGTGGTTTCTGGACATTCCAGAAATTCCATCTCTCCAGTTCTCATTCTTTCATTGTTCCTCCTGCATGCCTGCGTCTAGTGAGAGAGTGGGCAACTTTCCTCCCTGCTTCTCTGTGTCTGTGTCTGTCACATCCTGGATAGCCAGAGTGCCCGCCACCTCTGCCTGAGATAGATGTGGCTGGCAGCCCTGGGGCTGGGGGAAAGGGAGAGAGTGGGTTCCCTGGAGAGCCTTGGGCAGAGGCTCTGTGGATTCCCTGCCGGAGGCCTCACTGCCTCTGAGGAGCCCATGGGGGAGGGGGAAAGGGAAGGTCAACCAGAGAGTCCTGCCTGGCTTTTGCTTTGCTTTGTTTTTGTTTTTGTTTGTTTGTTTATTTTATTTTCAGGTACAGCTGTGACCAGGTCTGGATCCAGGACAGACTCAAAAGCTAGAGAGAAATCCTGTCTCAGAAAACAAAAATAAATAAATACATAAATAAACACATAAACAAATACATAAACTAATAAATGAATGGATAGATAGATAGATAGATAGCCAGACAGAGAGAGAGATGATAAAACACCTTCAAGATCAGGGAGACCAAGGCTGGCAGATCACTGTAAGTTTAAAGCTACCTTGTTCTGCAGATTGAGATTCAGGACAGGCAAAGTGACATAGAGAAACCCTGTTTTCAAAAAAAAGGTGGGGGCTGGAGAGATGGCTCTGTGGTTAAGAGTGCTGACTGCTCTTCCAGAGGACCCAGGTTCAATTCCTACCACCCACATGGCAGTCAACAGCTGTCTGTAACTCCAAGATCTGACACCCTCAGATAGACATACATGCAGGCAAAACACCAATACCGACAAAATAAATTATTAGGAAAATAAATATATAAAAAAGGTTGTTTAGCCTTTAATCCCAGCATTAGGAGGCAGAGGCAGATGGCTCTCTGTGAGTCTGAGGCCAGTTTTGTCTACAAAGTGAGTCCCAGGGCATACGCATACAAGGGCACACAACGAAACCCTATGTTGAACAACCACAAATAAACAAACAAATAAAGAGATAATAACAATAAAAATATTTGAGAGTTCAAATAATTGACTTCATCCACAATAAAAGAATATAAAAATAAAAATATCAAACGCATTTGAACGCATCAGCACAGGAGACCGCTTCCTAAATAGAACCCCAGTAGCACAGACACTGAGAGAAACAATTAATAAGTGAGAGAGACCTCCTGAAACTGAAAAGCTTCTGTAAAGCAAAGAACACGGCCAACAAGACAAAATGACGGCCTTACAGAATGGAAAAAGATCTTCACTAACCCCACATCAGACAGAGGTCTGTCTGATCTCCAAAACATACAAAGAACACAAGACATTGGTCATCTCAAGAACAAATAATCTAATTCACAAAATGGAGTACAGACTTAAACAGAGAACTCTCAACCGAGGAATCTAAAATGGCTGAAAGACACTTAAGGAAATGTTCAACATGCTTAGTCATCAGAGAAATGCAAATCAAAACAAGTTTCTAGAAACAAGGAGACAGTTCATAATGTTTCTTTCTTCTTTTCTTCCTTCTTTTTTTTTAAATTTGGGATGGGGCCTCTCTCCAAAACCTGGGAATTCACAGAGGTACACCTGTCTCTGTCTCTTGGATGATAGAATAAAAGATGTGCACCACAGTGACAATCCAACTAAGTTTTTAGTATCTCATTCTGTTAATTTCATGTACATTTAGTTTCATTTCAAATTTTGTTTGTATCTCTTGGTCTGCACCCAAGTGTGTCCTTGGTGGGGTGGGGGGGCAGGGAAGGTGCCCTATTTCAGAACATTTTACTTAACTTTTATTTGAGACAGTCTTTCCAGTTGTGTAGAAATTAGTTTCATTTCAAATTTTTAATGACCAGGAAGGATGAAAGCATTCAAAAGGACTGGTTCCATATCTGGCAGAGAGGCAGGTGGATCTCTGGGAGTTTGAGGCCAGCCTGGTCGACGAGAGCTAGTTCCAAAGACAGGCTCCAAAGCAACAGAGAAAACCCTGCCTTGAAAATCAAAACAAAAACACAAACAAAAATAAAAAACATAAATTAAATCTCTGTATGTGTGTGTGTGTGTGTGAGAGAGAGAGAGAGAGAGAGAGAGAGAGAGAGAGAGAGAGAGAGAAATGATTAAACAGGAAATAAGAAAAAACACAAAACCATAATGTCACCAAGATGACAGCCTGGTTTATATAGTGAGTTAAAGGTATTATACAGAGAAACCCTGTACCAAAAAAATAATAAAAGAAGAAAACAGAAAAAAAACAAGGAAGGAAGAAAAGAAGGAAAAAAGGAAAGAAGGAAGAAAAACTGGTGTTTTCCTTTTTTTCTTTGTTTATCTCAGGTTATTTTTTTTTTTTTTTATTGCTGCCGCAGCAGCAGTATATTTTGGGCAGCTGCCTAGCTGGGTAATGGTGGCAGCACATTTCTTTATTCTCAGTTCTCAGCCCTCAGAGATCAGGAGAGGCAGAGGCAGGCAGATCGCTGTGAGTTTGAGGCTACCTTGTTCTGCAGGCAAAGCGACGACAGACACAGAGAAACTAAAAGTGTGTTTAGTACAGGCCTTTTATTCCGGCACTAGGAGGCAGAGGTAGAGGCAGGGGCAGCTAGATCTCTGTGAGTCTGAGGCCAGCCTTGTCTACAAAGTGAGTTCCAGGGCAAACAAGCATACAAAGGGAATCCCTATGTAGAAAAACCACAAATAAACAAATAATAATAATGATGATGATGATAATAATCTAAGAGCTCAATTAATTGACTTCACCCACAATTCAAAAATTAAAAAATAAAACAAAGAGTGTGTCTGACCGATCAGTGAAAGGACTATGTGGGCCAAGGGGCTGCCACAATTATGGATTGGTGAGAGGGAGGAAAGGAGGGAGGCAGCAAGGGCAGTTCCCAGTCACCCAAATGCCTTTCAAAGACATTTCACCATGGCAACCACTCGCTTGCTTTCTTGGGGTTTCTTTTCTTCAGTAGTTGTGTTTGTACAACCTACCCCACACCCCACTTCTCATCCTAAATACAGAGTCTGAGAAAATTAAAGCAGCTGTGGAAAAATTCCCACTTGGATATCTTTTCCTGCCCAGTAAAACAAAAACGACTATAACAGGGCTGGAGAGATGGCTCAGAGGTTAAGAGCACTGACTGCTTTTCCACAGGTCCTGAGTTCAATTCCCAGCAACCACATGGTGGCTTACAACCATCTATAATGAGACCTGGTGCCCCCTTCTGGCTTGCAGGCACACGTGGAAGGAATGCTATACACATAATATAATAAATAAATTTAAAAAAAAAACGACTATAACAAAAATATGCATATCTAAAAAAAACAAAAAAAATAAAAAAAATACATATCTAAGCAGACCAATCAAGTTGTAGCCTCACCCTTTATATTATTTATTTATTTATTTATTTATTGGCTTTTCAAGACAAGTTTTCTCTGTAGCTTTGGTGCCTGTCCTGGAACTCCCAGAGATTTGCCTGCCTCTGCCTCCAGAGTGCTGGGATTAAAGGCGTGCGCCAACACTGCCCGCCTTAGACTCACCCTTTAATGGTTCAGCAAGGAGTTCTAGCTGTTAGGAAGGGCTGGTGACCTTGAACTTTACTAGTCTCTGAAATCTGCCTTCTCACTTTTACCAGGTGCCCTCAGGGACAGGAGTGGAGGCCAGGGCCTGTAGCTTTGGCTTGTACATTTACTTCAATTTTAATTTTTTTGTCTTGTTTTTCGAAACAGGGTTTCCCTGGGTAACAGTCCTAGCTGATCTGGAACTAGCTCTTGTAGACCAGGCTGGCTTCCAACTCCCAAGAAATTCACCTGCCTCTGACCCTGTGTGCTGGGAATAAAGGCATGTGCCACCACCACATTTATTTAAACCTCTCTCTCGGTGTGCCTGTGTATGTGGGGGAGACAGGGAAGGTGTCATATTTCCAAACATTTTCATAACTGCACTTAGCACTGCACTCTTTTACATTTTATTTTACTTTTAGTTGAGACAGTGTTTCCAGTTGTGTAGTTTAATTTCAATTTCTTAAAGAATTTTTTTTTATGATTTATTTAACCATGCAGGTGCTGGGAATTGAACCCAATTTCTCAGGAAGAGCCAAGAAACTAGCTCTCCAGGCTCTTAGTTTAAAAGTTTATTTATGAGTCTCTGGGTGTGCCTGTGCCTGTGTTTGTGTTTGGTGTGTGTGTGGGGAGGGTATATTTTGACCTCACCAGATGAAGGCATTCAAGAGCACTGGCTCCATATCTGGCAGAGGCAGGATCTCTGGGAGTTTTAGGCCAGCCTGGTCTACAAGAAAGGAGCTAGTTCCAAGAACAGTCTCCAAATCAGCAGAGAAACCCTGTCTCATAAAGCAAAACACAAAACCAAACAAGAAATAAATAAATTGAGAGAGAGAGAGAAAGCGAGAGAGAGAGAGAGAGAGAGAGAAGAAATGTGGATTTACAGATAGGAAATAAGAATAAAAATAAGAATAAAAAGAGAACGTTACCAACAAGACAGCCTGGTCTATAAACTGAGTTCCAGGACAGCTAGGGCTGTTACACAGAGAAATCGTGCCTCAAAAAATACTAAAAGAAGAGAAAAAAAAAAACAGCAAGCAAGCAAGAAAATGCAGGGTTTTTTCCCCCTTTTTTGTCTTTGTTAATTCCAGGCCATTCATTTTAATTTTACTTTTTCTTTTAAGATTATATTTTCAGGGGCTGTAGAGATGGCTCAGAGGTTAAGAGCACTGACTGTTCTTCCAAAGGTCCTGAGTTCAATTCCTAGCAACAATATGGTGGCTCACAACCATCTGTAATGGGGTCTTCTGGCCTGCAGTCATGCATGGAAGGAGTGCTGTATACATAATAAATAATTAATTTTAAAAAAAAGATTGTATTTGCAGCATAAGTGTTCAGAAAGAAGAAGTCCTGGGCCATGTAGTAAAATAGTTTGTCTGAAACACAAATAAAAAGACAGGTCCTGTCTCAAAAAACAAACAAACAAAAAAAAAACAAATTAAAATGTGAAATAAAACAAAGAAGGGGCTTTTTTTTTGTTTTGTTTTGTTTTCTATGAAACCTGAAAATGGCTGAATTCAACAATTATCCAACTTCAGCAAGAAGGTACTGTTTCCCAGCTTCAACCAGAAAACAGCAAATATGCACATCTAGGCCCTGTCAACAGAAGAGGGCACTAGATTTCCACCATGTGGTTTCTGGAAAGTCCAGAAATTCCATCTCTCCATTTCTGATTCTTTCAATCACTGCAGGCAGGCCTGCATTTAGTGAGAGAGTGGACACCACTCCTCGTTCCTTCCTGTTTCTCACGTGTTCATGTCTCACGTGTTCATGTCATAAACACGCGCACATGTGTTTATGGGGTGGCTTTTGAACTAACCAAGATGACTGGTTCCATATCTGGCAGAGAGGCAGTTGGATCTCTGGGAGTTTGAGGACAGCCTGGTCGACAAGAGCTAGTTCTAAGACAACAGAGAAACCATGCCTTGAAAATCAAAACCAAAACACAAACAAAAATAAATAAATAAATGAATAAATACATAAAATAAAACATGAATTAAATGAGAAAGAGAGAGGGAGAAGAAATGTCAATTTGTCAATTTTCAGACCAGAAATAAGAAAAAACAAAACCATAATGTCACCAAGATGACAGCCTGGTTTATATAGTGAGTTAAAAGTATTATACAGAGAAACCAAAAATAAAAAATAATAAAAGAAGAAAACAGGAAGGAAGGAAGGAAGGAAGGAAGGAAGGAAGGAAAAATAGGTGCTTTCCTTTTTTTCTTTGTTTATCTCAGGTTATTTATTTTTATTTAATTTTTTTCTAAAATTGCAGCAGCAGCAGTATATTTGGGCAGCTGACTACTATCATGGAAGCGTTCAGAAAGAAGTCCTGGGCCATGTAGTGAGATAGATTGTCTGGAGCATAAATAAAAAAGCCAATTCCTGTCTCAAAAAAAGAAAAAAAATCAAGTTAAAATGTGAAATAATAAAATAAATAAGGAAGGTTTTTTTATGTTTCTTGTTTTTTTTTGTTTGTTTTTTGTTTTTTGTTTTTTTTTTTTTTTTTTTTTTGCAATGAGTGAATTCAAGTCAACAACTTTCAGTTTCCCAACTCCAACAGGAAAGGCTGCAGATATCCATATCAAAGAGGTCCAGTGGAGCTGTAGCCACACCCTTTAATGCTTGTGTCCCAAGGACACAGAGTTTAGGAAAGAAATGATCTTGATCTTTTTTTCAGGAGATCTGAAAACTCAAAACAGCAACCAAACACACACCAAGTAGGAAGAAATGACAGAGAGGCAGGGGGAGTTCAAGGCCAGCCTCACCTACCAAGGACATTCCAGGACTGTTCCCTAGATAAACCCTGTCTCACAAAACCAACCAAACACACACACACACACACACACACACACAAAACCCAGAAGAATAAGGAAAGTGTTCCTGAAACACCACAAACCAGCTAGATTGCACTTAATAGCAATCAAAAGTGGGTAAAATATAAAATGGAGAGAAATTCTTTGATGAAATCCAACCCTCTTTCTTGGTCAAAGCTGTACAGCCAATAGAACTAGAGGGAGGGAACATTTGTCCATCTCTCAATAAAAAAAGAAAAAAGGCTAGAATCTCACTGTGAGCGTAAAAGATGAAAATCTTACAGCTGACACCATCCAGTCTCAAGTTAGAAAAACTTGAAATGATGCAACAGGAGACAGACAGTTTCCCAATGAACTCTTGCTATTCTCCAGGGGAAGTTTTGTTCCTGAGGGTTTTTTTTTTTTTTTTTTTTTTTTTTGATTTTTCGAGACAGGGTTTCTCTTTAGCTTTGGAGCCTGTCCTGGCACTAGCTCTTCTAGACCAGGCTGGCCTCGAACTCACAGAGATCCACCTGCCTCTGCCTCCCAAGTGTTGGGATTAAAGGCATGCGCCACCACCGCCTGGCTCTGAGGGTTTTTGGAACAACTAATATCCCTCTTATCTTTTTGTTTTGTTTTGTTTTCCATGCCCCCTCAGAGGACACCTGGATATTTTTTAAGGATTTGGTTTTATTTTATTTAAGTATTTTGTTCCTCAGACATAACTCTGAAAACACTAATACGTAATAGCCAGTTTCTATTCAGTTCAGTTCAGATTTTTACCAAAACCTCCTGTCTGGCATGTCTCTGTCTTTGTTGAGTTCCTGTACTTACAGAAGCCAAGAGATAGCTGGCAGCCATCCATAGAAAATGCCCTCTCCCTTTGAACACGGCCCTCCTTTGGTCTGAGTTTCTCACACAGCTCTGATGATGCAGGAGGATGCCAAGGGCCCAGTTGGTGCCTCAGCCCGATGCCTGCATCTGTGCCTTGGCAGCAGCTATTCATGTCTTGCCACTCAGAGTCAAATTCCCTTAAGTTTAGCCTTCCCTAAGTGCTTGTTCACTTCAGAGGACTCAACCCTCATCTTCCGTGTCCTCCTGGCCTAATTTCTCATATTACTGATTTACTGAGTATGAATCAGTAATATGAGATGTTCCGGAGAGGGAGGAAGGGACATTCATGAAAAAAGTGAGTGTTCAACTAACTAACTCCCCATGGGTGAAGGAAGTAGTGAAAAGATTTTAATGAAGCAGAGAGAAATTTCTGGTTTTGGAAGGAGGAAATCCTGAATGGCTCCCTCTGTGTCGCAGGAGAGACTCCTGGAAAGGAAACCTCAGGTTCCGGTCAGTCGGTCGGTTGGTCAGTTCGGGGAGAAATATTAGCAAGGAGGTAAAGGCCGTGCCTCACGACATCAGCAGTCCCTTCTCTGGAAATTCTACGGTATCCCGGAGAGCTCTCGGAATTTTGTGATGTCACTCGTGTCCTAGAAATGCCAAGTGCCCTCAAGATACACTCTCTCGGTGCCTATAAGACTCAGTTCTAGACATGTTGTCTAGAGAATGGAGATCATGGAGAGGCCAGAGGGAGGAAGAAGAAAGCTGACCTCAGATCTCAGAGGAAAACACGGAGAAATAATTAGTGGTCCTGGGGAAGACGAAGTGAGTTCACCACTAGCAGGGACTAGAGAGATTTCTGGATGTGATGGCTTTGAGACTTCCAGGGCTAGGGCTCAGGAACTGGGAGGTTTCTGGAATGAAATAGGTCTGTCTTGTTTCTCTGAGTTCCTAAAGGGCCAACCCACATCAAAGATTCACGACAGTTGATTTGACAAAGTCGGGAATTGACAAGGAGTGCGGAAGGAGTCAGTGAGATTTCAATACCAGCACTGCACATCACCCCCCCCCCCCCGTCCTTTTCGTTGTGTAGCAATAATAATAGAGAAAGGGGAGTAGCGCTCTGCCAAAGCCCGTATTTTTTTTTAAATATGTATTTATTTATTTATTTATTAAGTATACAATATTCTGTCTGTGTGTATGTCTGCAGGCCAGAAGAGGGCACCAGACCTCTTTACAGATGGTTGTGAGCCACCATGTGGTTGCCGGGAATTGAACTCAGGACCTTTGGAAGAGCAGGCAATGCTCTTAACCACTGAGCCATCTCTCCAGCCCCCCGTATTTTTTTTTTAATAGTCCAGGTGTGTTATTTCTTTTTGTACATCAGGCCATGAATTCGTAGGGAATGGGCTCCAGCAGCTCAGGCTCCTTCCCGTTAGTCCTCGCGAAGTGTGCTTCTCTGGGTTCGCTTGAGCTGAACCCAGGTGCCCTTCTCTTTGTCTTCCTTTTCCTTCTGGTCGTTCTCCTTCACCCGCTTCAGAAAGCTGTCTCTGCTCTTCGAGTGCTTGATGTGTTCAATCCGCACATTAATTCTCTTGGCAAGAATCTTGCCCTTAACTGGCTTGTTTACAATGATGCCCACAGCATGCTGGGTGACATTGTAGACTCTTCCGGTTTTGCCGTGGTAACATTTATGGGGCATTCCTTTTTGAACAGTGCCCATTCCCTTGATGTCTATAATATCGCCCTTCTTGTAGATTCGTGGCCAAAGGAACAACTCCATGTTTCCTAAAGGGCCTAGAGAACATATAGCGAGTGCCCCTCCTCTTTCCCTTTGTGTTTGTCATTTTGGCGAGTTACTGAAAGATGGCTACCACGGCCGAAAGGCTCAAAGCCCATATTTTACCATGCCTTATATCACAGCCATTAGCAGGGTTGAGGCATCAAGTGCTGCAGTCAGTCTGACTCCTGTGGTCCCCTAAGGTTTCTAGCTTCCCAGTTATGAATGACACCCTGGTCTCCAGTTCAGCTTGAGAGCTCTTTAAGAGCCAATGGATGAGAGAGTGGGAAAAGACTGCCTTTTTTTTTTCTTTTTCCATTTCTTTCTTTCTTTCTTTTGCTGTTTTGTTTTGTTTTTCAAGAAAGGGTTTCTTTGTGTATCTTGGGCTGTCCTAAAACTCACTCTGTAAATCAGGCCATCTTTGAATTCACAGAGATCTGTGTGTGTGCTGTGATTAAAGGCATGCACACACCACAGCCCGGCTGAGACTGCAATTTCTTGTTAGCTCTGGGTAAGTGACAATGGCTCTGTGTTGTGAATCTCTGTGAATCCAGACTATGTTATGTCCTTCAATGACATGAGTCTGAAGCATCAAGCACCCATCCCTATACTCCCTGAGGTCTCTGAAGTCACGGTGCATCCTTAAAGGCTTAGAAAGCTTTTCCCTGGTTCACCTTTGTGTGTGTGTGTGTGTGTGTGTGTGTGTGTGTGTGTTTTGTTCTATCTAGGAGAAGCACCATAGCAGTTGCATAGTGACTGAGAAATTTGATTTTTAGGAAATGATTTTTCATATCTGTGAGTGGTCTCTCCATAGCCACTCATCTTTTCTTAAACTTGAGTATAGGAATGAATGAATGAATGATCCCTCCCTCCCTCCCTCCCTCCCTCCCTCTCTCTTCATGGGAACGAGTATCTGGTCTTGCATTGAGGGCTCCCCAGTTCTCAGCATCTCCAGCCCAACCTGTCACAAGCTGATTACACATTTGCAAACTTGGGATATATTCTGCTGAATTTTTGGGATAATGAATTTCATCAACTATGGGACTAACTTTGTTCTGACAGGACACTCACAATCTCTCCTCATCACACCCACATAGTGTAACAACTTTGTGGTTCCTCCATAATGTGCTTATTTCTGTCAGGGAACTGAAAGCCAGCCAGCCAGCCAGCCAGCCAGCCAGCCAGCCAGCCAACACTATCTACAAAGCTACAGAGAAACCCTGTCGTGAAAAACCAAAAATAAATAAATAAATAGGCATGGATTTTTTTTAAAAAATCAAACGCAAACTAAGTAGAAATAACTACTTTCAGTATGCCATTCAAGAATTAGGGAACCCTTTATCCCAGCACGTGGGAGACACAGGCAGAAGGACATCTGTGAGTTAAAATCCAGACTCATCTACCAAGTGAAATCACAAGACTCGTGCACTGTCTTATAGGTCCTAAACTCCCATGGTCCAGTTTCTAGGGTTGGGGGCCTCTCTATAAAGCCTGGAAATTCACAGAGGTCCACCTGCCTCTGTCTCTTTGATGATAGAATAAAAGATGTGCACCACAATAACCAGGGTCAGTTTCTTGTAGATTTAGTTTAATTTCAAATTTTGTTTGTATCTCTTGGTCTGCACCAAGTGTGTCCCTGTGGGGGTGGGGGGCAGGGAAGTTGTCCTATTTTAGAACATTTTATTTTACTTTTATTTGAGACAGTCTTTCTGGTTGTGTAGAACTTATTTTAATTTCAAATTTTTAAAGAATTTTTTTTATGATTTATTTAACTTTATTTTATGTGCAGTCGTGTGAAACTGGATTTACAATCACTTATGAGCTGCTGCCTTGTGGGGGTTACATCTCAGGAGCACAAGAACCCAAATCTGTGCTGTACTCCCTGTCACCAAAAGAGGTCACTAGATCCCCACCATGTGGTTTCTGGACATTCCAGAAATTCCATCTCTCCAGTTCTCATTCTTTCATTGTTCCTCCTGCATGCCTGCGTCTAGTGAGAGAGTGGGCAACTTTCCTCCCTGCTTCTCTGTGTCTGTGTCTGTCACATCCTGGATAGCCAGAGTGCCCGCCACCTCTGCCTGAGATAGATGTGGCTGGCAGCCCTGGGGCTGGGGGAAAGGGAGAGAGTGGGCTCCCTGGAGAGCCTTGGGCAGAGGCTCTGTGGATTCCCTGCCAGAGGCCTCACTGCCTCTGAGGAGCCCATGGGGGAGGGGGAAAGGGAAGGTCAACCAGAGAGTCCTGCCTGGCTTTTGCTTTGCTTTGTTTTTGTTTTTGTTTGTTTGTTTATTTTATTTTCAGGTACAGCTGTGACCAGGTCTGGATCCAGGACAGACTCAAAAGCTAGAGAGAGGGGGCTGGAGATATGGCTCAGTGGTTAAGAGCACTGACTGCTCTTCCAGAGAACCCGGGTTCAATTCCCAGCACCCACATGGCAGCTCACAACTGTCCGAAGATCCTGTTGCAGGGGATCTGACACCTTCACACCAATGCACATAAAATAAAGTTAAATAAAGCATACAAATATTTAAAAAAAAAAAAAAAAAAAAGCTAGAGAGAAATCCTGTCTCAGAAAACAAAAATAAATAAATACATAAATAAACACATAAACAAATACATAAACTAATAAATGAATGGATAGATAGATAGATAGATAGCCAGACAGAGAGAGAGATAGCCAGACAGAGAGAGAGATGATAAAACACCTTCAAGATCAGGGAGACCAAGGCTGGCAGATCACTGTAAGTTTAAAGCTACCTTGTTCTGCAGATTGAGATTCAGGACAGGCAAAGTGACATAGAGAAACCCTGTTTTCAAAAAAAAGGTGGGGGCTGGAGAGATGGCTCTGTGGTTAAGAGTGCTGACTGCTCTTCCAGAGGACCCAGGTTCAATTCCTACCACCCACATGGCAGTCAACAGCTGTCTGTAACTCCAAGATCTGACACCCTCAGATAGACATACATGCAGGCAAAACACCAATGCCGACAAAATAAATTATTAGGAAAATAAATATATAAAAAAGGTTGTTTAGCCTTTAATCCCAGCATTAGGAGGCAGAGGCAGATGGCTCTCTGTGAGTCTGAGGCCAGTTTTGTCTACAAAGTGAGTCCCAGGGCATACGCATACAAGGCCACACAACGAAACCCTATGTTGAACAACCACAAATAAACAAACAAATAAAGAGATAATAACAATAAAAATATTTGAGAGTTCAAATAATTGACTTCATCCACAATAAAAGAATATAAAAATAAAAATATCAAACGCATTTGAACGCATCAGCACAGGAGACCGCTTCCTAAATAGAACCCCAGTAGCACAGACACTGAGAGAAACAATTAATAAGTGAGAGAGACCTCCTGAAACTGAAAAGCTTCTGTAAAGCAAAGAACACGGCCAACAAGACAAAATGACGGCCTTACAGAATGGAAAAAGATCTTCACTAACCCCACATCAGACAGAGGTCTGTCTGATCTCCAAAACATACAAAGAACACAAGACATTGGTCATCTCAAGAACAAATAATCTAATTCACAAAATGGAGTACAGACTTAAACAGAGAACTCTCAACCGAGGAATCTAAAATGGCTGAAAGACACTTAAGGAAATGTTCAACATGCTTAGTCATCAGAGAAATGCAAATCAAAACAAGTTTCTAGAAACAAGGAGACAGTTCATAATGTTTCTTTCTTCTTTTCTTCCTTCTTTTTTTTTAAATTTGGGATGGGGCCTCTCTCCAAAACCTGGGAATTCACAGAGGTACACCTGTCTCTGTCTCTTGGATGATAGAATAAAAGATGTGCACCACAGTGACAATCCAACTAAGTTTTTAGTATCTCATTCTGTTAATTTCATGTACATTTAGTTTCATTTCAAATTTTGTTTGTATCTCTTGGTCTGCACACAAGTGTGTCCTTGGTGGGGGGGGGCAGGGAAGGTGCCCTATTTCAGAACATTTTACTTAACTTTTATTTGAGACAGTCTTTCCAGTTGTGTAGAACTTAGTTTCATTTCAAATTTTTAATGACCAGGAAGGATGAAAGCATTCAAAAGGACTGGTTCCATATCTGGCAGAGAGGCAGGTGGATCTCTGGGAGTTTGAGGCCAGCCTGGTCGACGAGAGCTAGTTCCAAAGACAGGCTCCAAAGCAACAGAGAAAACCCTGCCTTGAAAATCAAAACAAAAACACAAACAAAAATAAAAAACATAAATTAAATCTGTGTGTGTGTGTGTGTGAGTGTGTGTGTGTGTGTGTGTGTGTGAGAGAGAGAGAAGAGAGAGAGAGAGAGAGAGAGAGAGAGAGAAATGATTAAACAGGAAATAAGAAAAAAACCAAAACCATAATGTCACCAAGATGACAGCCTGGTTTATATAGTGAGTTAAAGGTATTATACAGAGAAACCCTGTACCAAAAAAATAATAAAAGAAAAAAACAGAAAAAAAACAAGGAAGGAAGAAAAGAAGGAAAAAAGGAAAGAAGGAAGAAAAACTGGTGTTTTCCTTTTTTTCTTTGTTTATCTCAGGTTATTTTTTTTTTTATTGCTGCCACAGCAGCAGTATATTTTGGGCAGCTGCCTAGCTGGGTAATGGTGGCAGCACATTTCTTTATTCTCAGTTCTCAGCCCTCAGAGATCAGGAGAGGCAGAGGCAGGCAGATCGCTGTGAGTTTGAGGCTACCTTGTTCTGCAGGCAAAGCGACGACAGACACAGAGAAACTAAAAGTGTGTTTAGTACAGGCCTTTTATTCCGGCACTAGGAGGCAGAGGTAGAGGCAGGGGCAGCTAGATCTCTGTGAGTCTGAGGCCAGCCTTGTCTACAAAGTGAGTTCCAGGGCAAACAAGCATACAAAGGGAATCCCTATGTAGAAAAACCACAAATAAACAAATAATAATAATGATGATGATGATAATAATCTAAGAGCTCAATTAATTGACTTCACCCACAATTCAAAAATTAAAAAATAAAACAAAGAGTGTGTCTGACCGATCAGTGAAAGGACTATGTGGGCCAAGGGGCTGCCACAATTATGGATTGGTGAGAGGGAGGAAAGGAGGGAGGCAGCAAGGGCAGTTCCCAGTCACCTAAATGCCTTTCAAAGACATTTCACCATGGCAACCACTCGCTTGCTTTCTTGGGGTTTCTTTTCTTCAGTAGTTGTGTTTGTACAACCTACCCCACACCCCACTTCTCATACTAAATACAGAGTCTGAGAAAATTAAAGCAGCTGTGGAAAAATTCCCACTTGGATATCTTTTCCTGCCCAGTAAAACAAAAACGACTATAACAGGGCTGGAGAGATGGCTCAGAGGTTAAGAGCACTGACTGCTTTTCCAGAGGTCCTGAGTTCAATTCCCAGCAACCACATGGTGGCTTACAACCATCTATAATGAGACCTGGTGCCCCCTTCTGGCTTGCAGGCACACGTGGAAGGAATGCTATACACATAATATAATAAATAAATTTAAAAAAAAAAGACTATAACAAAAATATGCATATCTAAAAAAAACAAAAAAAATAAAAAAAATACATATCTAAGCAGACCAATCAAGTTGTAGCCTCACCCTTTATTTTATTTATTTATTTATTTATTTATTTATTTATTTATTTATTGGCTTTTCAAGACAAGTTTTCTCTGTAGCTTTGGTGCCTGTCCTGGAACTCCCAGAGATTTGCCTGCCTCTGCCTCCAGAGTACTGGGATTAAAGGCGTGCGCCACCACTGCCCGCCTTAGACTCACCCTTTAATGGTTCAGCAAGGAGTTCTAGCTGTTAGGAAGGGCTGGTGACCTTGAACTTTACTAGTCTCTGAAATCTGCCTTCTCACTTTTACCAGGTGCCCTCAGGGACAGGAGTGGAGGCCAGGGCCTGTAGCTTTGGCTTGTACATTTACTTCAATTTTAATTTTTTTGTCTTGTTTTTCGAAACAGGGTTTCCCTGGGTAACAGTCCTAGCTGATCTGGAACTAGCTCTTGTAGACCAGGCTGGCTTCCAACTCCCAAGAAATTCACCTGCCTCTGCCCCCTGTGTGCTGGGAATAAAGGCATGTGCCACCACCACATTTATTTAAACCTCTCTCTCGGTGTGCCTGTGTATGTGGGGGAGACAGGGAAGGTGTCATATTTCCAAACATTTTCATAACTGCACTTAGCACTGCACTCTTTTACATTTTATTTTACTTTTAGTTGAGACAGTGTTTCCAGTTGTGTAGTTTAATTTCAATTTCTTAAAGAATTTTTTTTTATGATTTATTTAACCATGCAGGTGCTGGGAATTGAACCCAATTTCTCAGGAAGAGCCAAGAAACTAACTCTCCAGGCTCTTAATTTAAAAGTTTATTTATGTGTCTCTGGGTGTGCCTGTGCCTGTGTTTGTGTTTGGTGTGTATGTGGGGGGGTATATTTTGACCTCACCAGATGAAGGCATTCAAGAGCACTGGCTCCATATCTGGCAGAGGCAGGATCTCTGGGAATTTTAGGCCAGCCTGGTCTACAAGAAAGGAGCTAGTTCCAAGAACAGTCTCCAAATCAGCAGAAAAACCCTGTCTCATAAAGCAAAACACAAAACCAAACAAGAAATAAATAAATAGAGAGAGAGAGAGAAAGCGAGAGAGAGAGAGAGAGAGAGAGAGAGAGAGAAGAAATGTGGATTTACAGATAGGAAATAAGAATAAAAAGAGAACGTTACCAACAAGACAGCCTGGTCTATAAACTGAGTTCCAGGACAGCTAGGGCTGTTACACAGAGAAATCGTGCCTCAAAAAATACTAAAAGAAGAGAAAAAAAAAAAAGCAAGCAAGCAAGAAAATGCAGGGTTTTTTCCCCCTTTTTTGTCTTTGTTAATTCCAGGCCATTCATTTTAATTTTACTTTTTCTTTTAAGATTATATTTTCAGGGGCTGTAGAGATGGCTCAGAGGTTAAGAGCACTGACTGTTCTTCCAAAGGTCCTGAGTTCAATTCCTAGCAACAATATGGTGGCTCACAACCATCTGTAATGGGGTCTTCTGGCCTGCAGTCATGCATGGAAGGAGTGCTGTATACATAATAAATAATTAATATTAAAAAAAAAGATTGTATTTGCAGCATAAGTGTTCAGAAAGAAGAAGTCCTGGGCCATGTAGTAAAATAGTTTGTCTGAAACACAAATAAAAAGACAGGTCCTGTCTCAAAAAACAAAAAACAAAAAAAAAAATTAAAATGTGAAATAAAACCAAGAAGGGGCTTTTTGTTTTGTTTTGTTTTCTATGAAACCTGAAAATGGCTGAATTCAACAATTATCCAACTTCAGCAAGAAGGTACTGTTTCCCAGCTTCAACCAGAAAACAGCAAATATGCACATCTAGGCCCTGTCAACAGAAGAGAGCACTAGATTTCCACCATGTGGTTTCTGGAAAGTCCAGAAATTCCATCTCTCCATTTCTGATTCTTTCAATCACTGCAGGCAGGCCTGCATTTAGTGAGAGAGTGGACACCACTCCTCGTTCCTTCCTGTTTCTCACGTGTTCATGTCTCACGTGTTCATGTCATAAACACGCGCACATGTGTTTATGGGGTGGCTTTTGAACTAACCAAGATGACTGGTTCCATATCTGGCAGAGAGGCAGTTGGATCTCTGGGAGTTTGAGGACAGCCTGGTCGACAAGAGCTAGTTCTAAGACAACAGAGAAACCATGCCTTGAAAATCAAAACCAAAACACAAACAAAAATAAATAAATAAATGAATAAATACATAAAATAAAACATGAATTAAATGAGAAAGAGAGAGGGAGAAGAAATGTCAATTTGTCAATTTTCAGACCAGAAATAAGAAAAAACAAAACCATAATGTCACCAAGATGACAGCCTGGTTTATATAGTGAGTTAAAAGTATTATACAGAGAAACCAAAAATAAAAAATAATAAAAGAAGAAAACAGGAAGGAAGGAAGGAAGGAAGGAAGGAAGGAAAAATAGGTGCTTTCCTTTTTTTCTTTGTTTATCTCAGGTTATTTATTTTTATTTAATTTTTTTCTAAAATTGCAGCAGCAGCAGTATATTTGGGCAGCTGACTACTATCATGGAAGCGTTCAGAAAGAAGTCCTGGGCCATGTAGTGAGATAGATTGTCTGGAGCATAAATAAAAAGCCAATTCCTGTCTCAAAAAAAGAAAAAAAATCAAGTTAAAATGTGAAATAATAAAATAAATAAGGAAGGTTTTTTTTTGTTTCTTGTTTTTTTTTGTTTGTTTTTTGATTTTGTTTTTTGTTTTTTTTTTTTTTTTTGCAATGAGTGAATTCAAGTCAACAACTTTCAGTTTCCCAACTCCAACAGGAAAGGCTGCAGATATCCATATCAAAGAGGTCCAGTGGAGCTGTAGCCACACCCTTTAATGCTTGTGTCCCAAGGACACAGAGTTTAGGAAAGAAATGATCTTGATCTTTTTTTCAGGAGATCTGAAAACTCAAAACAGCAACCAAACACACACCAAGTAGGAAGAAATGACAGAGAGGCAGGGGGAGTTCAAGGCCAGCCTCACCTACCAAGGACATTCCAGGACTGTTCCCTAGATAAACCCTGTCTCACAAAACCAACCAAACACACACACACACACACAAACACACACACACACACAAAACCCAGAAGAATAAGGAAAGTGTTCCTGAAACACCACAAACCAGCTAGATTGCACTTAATAGCAATCAAAAGTGGGTGAAATATAAAATGGAGAGAAATTCTTTGATGAAATCCAACCCTCTTTCTTGGTCAAAGCTGTACAGCCAATAGAACTAGAGGGAGGGAACATGTGTCCATCTCTCAATATAAAAAGAAAAAAGGCTAGAATCTCACTGTGAGCGTAAAAGATGAAAATCTTACAGCTGACACCATCCAGTCTCAAGTTAGAAAAACTTGAAACGATGCAACAGGAGACAGACAGTTTCCCAATGAACTCTTGCTATTCTCCAGGGGAAGTTTTGTTCCTGAGGGTTTTTTTTTTTTTGATTTTTCGAGACAGGGTTTCTCTGTAGCTTTGGAGCCTGTCCTGGCACTAGCTCTTCTAGACCAGGCTGGCCTCGAACTCACAGAGATCCACCTGCCTCTGCCTCCCAAGTGTTGGGATTAAAGGCATGCGCCACCACCGCCCGGCTCTGAGGGTTTTTGGAACAACTAAAATCCCTCTTATCTTTTTGTTTTGTTTTGTTTTCCATGCCCCCTCAGAGGACACCTGGATGTTTTTTAAGGATTTGGTTTTATTTTATTTAAGTATTTTGTTCCTCAGACATAACTCTGAAAACACTAATACGTAATAGCCAGTTTCTATTCAGTTCAGTTCAGATTTTTACCAAAACCTCCTGTCTGGCATGTCTCTGTCTTTGTTGAGTTCCTGTACTTACAGAAGCCAAGAGATAGCTGGCAGCCATCCATAGAAAATGCCCTCTCCCTTTGAACACGGCCCTCCTTTGGTCTGAGTTTCTCACACAGCTCTGATGATGCAGGAGGATGCCAAGGGCCCAGTTGGTGCCTCAGCCCGATGCCTGCATCTGTGCCTTGGCAGCAGCTATTCATGTCTTGCCACTCAGAGTCAAATTCCCTTAAGTTTAGCCTTCCCTAAGTGCTTGTTCACTTCAGAGGACTCAACCCTCATCTTCCGTGTCCTCCTGGCCTAATTTCTCATATTACTGATTTACTGAGTATGAATCAGTAATATGAGATGTTCCGGAGAGGGAGGAAGGGACATTCATGAAAAAAGTGAGTGTTCAACTAACTAACTCCCCATGGGTGAAGGAAGTAGTGAAAAGATTTTAATGAAGCAAAGAGAAATTTCTGGTTTTGGAAGGAGGAAATCCTGAATGGCTCCCTCTGTGTCGCAGGAGAGACTCCTGGAAAGGAAACCTCAGGTTCCGGTCAGTCGGTCGGTTGGTCAGTTCGGGGAGAAATATTAGCAAGGAGGTAAAGGCCGTGCCTCACGACATCAGCAGTCCCTTCTCTGGAAATTCTACGGTATCCCGGAGAGCTCTCGGAATTTTGTGATGTCACTCGTGTCCTAGAAATGCCAAGTGCCCTCAAGATACACTCTCTCGGTGCCTATAAGACTCAGTTCTAGACATGTTGTCTAGAGAATGGAGATCATGGAGAGGCCAGAGGGAGGAAGAAGAAAGCTGACCTCAGATCTCAGAGGAAAACACGGAGAAATAATTAGTGGTCCTGGGGAAGACGAAGTGAGTTCACCACTAGCAGGGACTAGAGAGATTTCTGGATGTGATGGCTTTGAGACTTCCAGGGCTAGGGCTCAGGAACTGGGAGGTTTCTGGAATGAAATAGGTCTGTCTTGTTTCTCTGAGTTCCTAAAGGGCCAACCCACATCAAAGATTCACGATAGTTGATTTGACAAAGTCGGGAATTGACAAGGAGTGCGGAAGGAGTCAGTGAGATTTCAATACCAGCACTTCACATCACGCCCCCCCCCCCCCCCCCCCCGGTCCTTTTCTTTGTGTGGCAATAATAATAGAGAAAGGGGAGTAGCGCTCTGCCAAAGCCCGTATTTTTTTTTAAATATTTATTTATTTATTTATTAAGTATACAATATTCTGTCTGTGTGTATGTCTGCAGGCCAGAAGAGGGCACCAGACCTCTTTACAGATGGTTGTGAGCCACCATGTGGTTGCCGGGAATTGAACTCAGGACCTTTGGAAGAGCAGGCAATGCTCTTAACCACTGAGCCATCTCTCCAGCCCCCCGTATTTTTTTTTTAATAGTCCAATTGTGTTATTTCTTTTTGTACATCAGGCCATGAATTCGTAGGGAATGGGCTCCAGCAGCTAAGGCTCCTTCCTGTTAGTCCTCGCGAAGTGTGCTTCTCTGGGTTCGCTTGAGCTGAACCCAGGTGCCCTTCTCTTTGTCTTCCTTTTCCTTCTGGTTGTTCTCCTTCACCCGCTTCAGAAAGCTGTCTCTGCTCTTCGAGTGCTTGATGTGTTCAATCCGCACATTAATTCTCTTGGCAAGAATCTTGCCCTTAACTGGCTTGTTTACAATGATGCCCACAGCATGCTGGGTGACATTGTAGACTCTTCCGGTTTTGCCGTGGTAACATTTATGGGGCATTCCTTTTTGAACAGTGCCCATTCCCTTGATGTCTATAATATCGCCCTTCTTGTAGATTCGTGGCCAAAGGAACAACTCCATGTTTCCTAAAGGGCCTAGAGAACATATAGCGAGTGCCCCTCCTCTTTCCCTTTGTGTTTGTCATTTTGGCGAGTTACTGAAAGATGGCTACCACGGCCGAAAGGCCCAAAGCCCATATTTTACCATGCCTTATATCACAGCCATTAGCAGGGTTGAGGCATCAAGTGCTGCAGTCAGTCTGACTCCTGTGGTCCCCTAAGGTTTCTAGCTTCCCAGTTATGAATGACACCCTGGTCTCCAGTTCAGCTTGAGAGCTCTTTAAGAGCCAATGGATGAGAGAGTGGGAAGAGACTGCCTTTTTTTTTCTTTTTCCATTTCTTTCTTTCTTTCTTTTGCTGTTTTGTTTTGTTTTTCAAGAAAGGGTTTCTTTGTGTATCTTGGGCTGTCCTAAAACTCACTCTGTAAATCAGGCCATCTTTGAATTCACAGAGATCTGTGTGTGTGCTGTGATTAAAGGCATGCACACACCACAGCCCGGCTGAGACTGCAATTTCTTGTTAGCTCTGGGTAAGTGACAATGGCTCTGTGTTGTGAATCTCTGTGAATCCAGACTATGTTATGTCCTTCAATGACATGAGTCTGAAGCATCAAGCACCCATCCCTATACTCCCTGAGGTCTCTGAAGTCACGGTGCATCCTTAAAGGCTTAGAAAGCTTTTCCCTGGTTCACCTTTGTGTGTGTGTGTGTGTGTGTGTGTGTGTGTGTGTGTTTTGTTCTATCTAGGAGAAGCACCATAGCAGTTGCATAGTGACTGAGAAATTTGATTTTTAGGAAATGATTTTTCATATCTGTGAGTGGTCTCTCCATAGCCACTCATCTTTTCTTAAACTTGAGTATAGGAATGAATGAATGAATGATCCCTCCCTCCCTCCCTCCCTCTCTCTTCATGGGAACGAGTATCTGGTCTTGCATTGAGGGCTCCCCAGTTCTCAGCATCTCCAGCCCAACCTGTCACAAGCTGATCACACATTTGCAAACTTGGGATATATTCTGCTGAATTTTTGGGATAATGAATTTCATCAACTATGGGACTAACTTTGTTCTGACAGGACACTCACAATCTCTCCTCATCACACCCACATAGTGTAACAACTTTGTGGTTCCTCCATAATGTGCTTATTTCTGTCAGGGAACTGAAAGCCAGCCAGCCAGCCAGCCAGCCAGCCAGCCAGCCAGCCAGCCAGCCAACACTATCTACAAAGCTACAGAGAAACCCTGTCGTGAAAAACCAAAAATAAATAAATAAATAGGCATGGATTTTTTTTAAAAAATCAAACGCAAACTAAGTAGAAATAACTACTTTCAGTATGCCATTCAAGAATTAGGGAACCCTTTATCCCAGCATGTGGGAGACACAGGCAGAAGGACATCTGTGAGTTAAAATCCAGACTCATCTACCAAGTGAGATCACAAGACTCGTGCACTGTCTTATAGGTCCTAAACTCCCATGGTCCAGTTTCTAGGGTTGGGGGCCTCTCTATAAAGCCTGGAAATTCACAGAGGTCCACCTGCCTCTGTCTCTTTGATGATAGAATAAAAGATGTGCACCACAATAACCAGGGTCAGTTTCTTGTAGATTTAGTTTAATTTCAAATTTTGTTTGTATCTCTTGGTCTGCACCAAGTGTGTCCCTGTGGGGGTGGGGGGCAGGGAAGTTGTCCTATTTTAGAACATTTTATTTTACTTTTATTTGAGACAGTCTTTCTGGTTGTGTAGAACTTATTTTAATTTAAAATTTTAAAGAATTTTTTTATGATTTATTTAACTTTATTTTATGTGCAGTCGTGTGAAACTGGATTTACAATCACTTATGAGCTGCTGCCTTGTGGGGGTTACATCTCAGGAGCACAAGAACCCAAATCTGTGCTGTACTCCCTGTCACCAAAAGAGGTCACTAGATCCCCACCATGTGGTTTCTGGACATTCCAGAAATTCCATCTCTCCAGTTCTCATTCTTTCATTGTTCCTCCTGCATGCCTGCGTCTAGTGAGAGAGTGGGCAACTTTCCTCCCTGCTTCTCTGTGTCTGTGTCTGTCACATCCTGGATAGCCAGAGTGCCCGCCACCTCTGCCTGAGATAGATGTGGCTGGCAGCCCTGGGGCTGGGGGAAAGGGAGAGAGTGGGTTCCCTGGAGAGCCTTGGGCAGAGGCTCTGTGGATTCCCTGCCGGAGGCCTCACTGCCTCTGAGGAGCCCATGGGGGAGGGGGAAAGGGAAGGTCAACCAGAGAGTCCTGCCTGGCTTTTGCTTTGCTTTGTTTTTGTTTTTGTTTGTTTGTTTATTTTATTTTCAGGTACAGCTGTGACCAGGTCTGGATCCAGGACAGACTCAAAAGCTAGAGAGAAATCCTGTCTCAGAAAACAAAAATAAATAAATACATAAATAAACACATAAACAAATACATAAACTAATAAATGAATGGATAGATAGATAGATAGATAGATAGATAGATAGATAGCCAGACAGAGAGAGAGATGATAAAACACCTTCAAGATCAGGGAGACCAAGGCTGGCAGATCACTGTAAGTTTAAAGCTACCTTGTTCTGCAGATTGAGATTCAGGACAGGCAAAGTGACATAGAGAAACCCTGTTTTCAAAAAAAAGGTGGGGGCTGGAGAGATGGCTCTGCAGTTAAGAGTGCTGACTGCTCTTCCAGAGGACCCAGGTTCAATTCCTACCACCCACATGGCAGTCAACAGCTGTCTGTAACTCCAAGATCTGACACCCTCAGATAGACATACATGCAGGCAAAACACCAATGCCGACAAAATAAATTATTAGGAAAATAAATATATAAAAAAGGTTGTTTAGCCTTTAATCCCAGCATTAGGAGGCAGAGGCAGATGGCTCTCTTGTGAGTCTGAGGCCAGTTTTGTCTACAAAGTGAGTCCCAGGGCATACGCATACAAGGGCACACAACGAAACCCTATGTTGAACAACCACAAATAAACAAACAAATAAAGAGATAATAACAATAAAAATATTTGAGAGTTCAAATAATTGACTTCATCCACAATAAAAGAATATAAAAATAAAAATATCAAACGCATTTGAACGCATCAGCACAGGAGACCGCTTCCTAAATAGAACCCCAGTAGCACAGACACTGAGAGAAACAATTAATAAGTGAGAGAGACCTCCTGAAACTGAAAAGCTTCTGTAAAGCAAAGAACACGGCCAACAAGACAAAATGACGGCCTTACAGAATGTAAAAAGATCTTCACTAACCCCACATCAGACAGAGGTCTGTCTGATCTCCAAAACATACAAAGAACACAAGACATTGGTCATCTCAAGAACAAATAATCTAATTCACAAAATGGAGTACAGACTTAAACAGAGAACTCTCAACCGAGGAATCTAAAATGGCTGAAAGACACTTAAGGAAATGTTCAACATGCTTAGTCATCAGAGAAATGCAAATCAAAACAAGTTTCTAGAAACAAGGAGACAGTTCATAATGTTTCTTTCTTCTTTTCTTCCTTCTTTTTTTTTAAATTTGGGATGGGGCCTCTCTCCAAAACCTGGGAATTCACAGAGGTACACCTGTCTCTGTCTCTTGGATGATAGAATAAAAGATGTGCACCACAGTGACAATCCAACTAAGTTTTTAGTATCTCATTCTGTTAATTTCATGTACATTTAGTTTCATTTCAAATTTTGTTTGTATCTCTTGGTCTGCACACAAGTGTGTCCTTGGTGGGGGGGGGCAGGGAAGGTGCCCTATTTCAGAACATTTTACTTAACTTTTATTTGAGACAGTCTTTCCAGTTGTGTAGAACTTAGTTTCATTTCAAATTTTTAATGACCAGGAAGGATGAAAGCATTCAAAAGGACTGGTTCCATATCTGGCAGAGAGGCAGGTGGATCTCTGGGAGTTTGAGGCCAGCCTGGTCGACGAGAGCTAGTTCCAAAGACAGGCTCCAAAGCAACAGAGAAAACCCTGCCTTGAAAATCAAAACAAAAACACAAACAAAAATAAAAAACATAAATTAAATCTCTGTATGTGTGTGTGTGTGTGTGTGTGTGTGTGAGAGAGAGAGAGAGAGAGAGAGAGGGAGAGAGAGAGAGAGAAATGATTAAACAGGAAATAAGAAAAAACACAAAACCATAATGTCACCAAGATGACAGCCTGTTTTATATAGTGAGTTAAAGGTATTATACAGAGAAACCCTGTACCAAAAAAATAATAAAAGAAGAAAACAGAAAAAAAACAAGGAAGGAAGAAAAGAAGGAAAAAAGGAAAGAAGGAAGAAAAACTGGTGTTTTCCTTTTTTTCTTTGTTTATCTCAGGTTATTTTTTTTTTTTTTATTGCTGCCGCAGCAGCAGTATATTTTGGGCAGCTGCCTAGCTGGGTAATGGTGGCAGCACATTTCTTTATTCTCAGTTCTCAGCCCTCAGAGATCAGGAGAGGCAGAGGCAGGCAGATCGCTGTGAGTTTGAGGCTACCTTGTTCTGCAGGCAAAGCGACGACAGACACAGAGAAACTAAAAGTGTGTTTAGTACAGGCCTTTTATTCCGGCACTAGGAGGCAGAGGTAGAGGCAGGGGCAGCTAGATCTCTGTGAGTCTGAGGCCAGCCTTGTCTACAAAGTGAGTTCCAGGGCAAACAAGCATACAAAGGGAATCCCTATGTAGAAAAACCACAAATAAACAAATAATAATAATGATGATGATGATAATAATCTAAGAGCTCAATTAATTGACTTCACCCACAATTCAAAAATTAAAAAATAAAACAAAGAGTGTGTCTGACCGATCAGTGAAAGGACTATGTGGGCCAAGGGGCTGCCACAATTATGGATTGGTGAGAGGGAGGAAAGGAGGGAGGCAGCAAGGGCAGTTCCCAGTCACCTAAATGCCTTTCAAAGACATTTCACCATGGCAACCACTCGCTTGCTTTCTTGGGGTTTCTTTTCTTCAGTAGTTGTGTTTGTACAACCTACCCCACACCCCACTTCTCATACTAAATACAGAGTCTGAGAAAATTAAAGCAGCTGTGGAAAAATTCCCACTTGGATATCTTTTCCTGCCCAGTAAAACAAAAACGACTATAACAGGGCTGGAGAGATGGCTCAGAGGTTAAGAGCACTGACTGCTTTTCCAGAGGTCCTGAGTTCAATTCCCAGCAACCACATGGTGGCTTACAACCATCTATAATGAGACCTGGTGCCCCCTTCTGGCTTGCAGGCACACGTGGAAGGAATGCTATACACATAATATAATAAATAAATTTAAAAAAAAAACGACTATAACAAAAATATGCATATCTAAAAAAAAACAAAAAACATAAAAAAAATACATATCTAAGCAGACCAATCAAGTTGTAGCCTCACCCTTTATATTATTTATTTATTTATTTATTTATTTATTTATTTATTGGCTTTTCAAGACAAGTTTTCTCTGTAGCTTTGGTGCCTGTCCTGGAACTCCCAGAGATTTGCCTGCCTCTGCCTCCAGAGTGCTGGGATTAAAGGCGTGCGCCACCACTGCCCGCCTTAGACTCACCCTTTAATGGTTCAGCAAGGAGTTCTAGCTGTTAGGAAGGGCTGGTGACCTTGAACTTTACTAGTCTCTGAAATCTGCCTTCTCACTTTTACCAGGTGCCCTCAGGGACAGGAGTGGAGGCCAGGGCCTGTAGCTTTGGCTTGTACATTTACTTCAATTTTAATTTTTTTGTCTTGTTTTTCGAAACAGGGTTTCCCTGGGTAACAGTCCTAGCTGATCTGGAACTAGCTCTTGTAGACCAGGCTGGCTTCCAACTCCCAAGAAATTCACCTGCCTCTGCCCCCTGTGTGCTGGGAATAAAGGCATGTGCCACCACCACATTTATTTAAACCTCTCTCTCGGTGTGCCTGTGTATGTGGGGGAGACAGGGAAGGTGTCATATTTCCAAACATTTTCATAACTGCACTTAGCACTGCACTCTTTTACATTTTATTTTACTTTTAGTTGAGACAGTGTTTCCAGTTGTGTAGTTTAATTTCAATTTATTAAAGAATTTTTTTTTATGATTTATTTAACCATGCAGGTGCTGGGAATTGAACCCAATTTCTCAGGAAGAGCCAAGAAACTAGCTCTCCAGGCTCTTAATTTAAAAGTTTATTTATGAGTCTCTGGGTGTGCCTGTGCCTGTGTTTGTGTTTGGTGTGTGTGTGGGGAGGGTATATTTTGACCTCACCAGATGAAGGCATTCAAGAGCACTGGCTCCATATCTGGCAGAGGCAGGATCTCTGGGAGTTTTAGGCCAGCGTGGTCTACAAGAAAGGAGCTAGTTCCAAGAACAGTCTCCAAATCAGCAGAGAAACCCTGTCTCATAACGCAAAACACAAAACCAAACAAGAAATAAATAAATTGAGAGAGAGAGAGAAAGCGAGAGAGAGAGAGAGAGAGAGAGAGAGAGAGAGAAGAAATGTGGATTTACAGATAGGAAATAAGAATAAAAATAAGAATAAAAAGAGAACGTTACCAACAAGACAGCCTGGTCTATAAACTGAGTTCCAGGACAGCTAGGGCTGTTACACAGAGAAATCGTGCCTCAAAAAATACTAAAAGAAGAGAAAAAAAAAAAAAAGCAAGCAAGCAAGAAAATGCAGGGTTTTTTCCCCCTTTTTTGTCTTTGTTAATTCCAGGCCATTCATTTTAATTTTACTTTTTCTTTTAAGATTATATTTTCAGGGGCTGTAGAGATGGCTCAGAGGTTAAGAGCACTGACTGTTCTTCCAAAGGTCCTGAGTTCAATTCCTAGAAACAATATGGTGGCTCACAACCATCTGTAATGGGGTCGTCTGGCCTGCAGTCATGCATGGAAGGAGTGCTGTATACATAATAAATAATTAATTTTAAAAAAAAGATTGTATTTGCAGCATAAGTGTTCAGAAAGAAGAAGTCCTGGGCCATGTAGTAAAATAGTTTGTCTGAAACACAAATAAAAAGACAGGTCCTGTCTCAAAAAACAAAAAAAAAAAAAAAAACAAATTAAAATGTGAAATAAAACAAAGAAGGGGCTTTTTTTTTGTTTTGTTTTGTTTTCTATGAAACCTGAAAATGGCTGAATTCAACAATTATCCAACTTCAGCAAGAAGGTACTGTTTCCCAGCTTCAACCAGAAAACAGCAAATATGCACATCTAGGCCCTGTCAACAGAAGAGAGCACTAGATTTCCACCATGTGGTTTCTGGAAAGTCCAGAAATTCCATCTCTCCATTTCTGATTCTTTCAATCACTGCAGGCAGGCCTGCATTTAGTGAGAGAGTGGACACCACTCCTCGTTCCTTCCTGTTTCTCACGTGTTCATGTCTCACGTGTTCATGTCATAAACACGCGCACATGTGTTTATGGGGTGGCTTTTGAACTAACCAAGATGACTGGTTCCATATCTGGCAGAGAGGCAGTTGGATCTCTGGGAGTTTGAGGACAGCCTGGTCGACAAGAGCTAGTTCTAAGACAACAGAGAAACCATGCCTTGAAAATCAAAACCAAAACACAAACAAAAATAAATAAATAAATGAATAAATACATAAAATAAAACATGAATTAAATGAGAAAGAGAGAGGGAGAAGAAATGTCAATTTGTCAATTTTCAGACCAGAAATAAGAAAAAACAAAACCATAATGTCACCAAGATGACAGCCTGGTTTATATAGTGAGTTAAAAGTATTATACAGAGAAACCAAAAATAAAAAATAATAAAAGAAGAAAACAGGAAGGAAGGAAGGAAGGAAGGAAGGAAGGAAAAATAGGTGCTTTCCTTTTTTTCTTTGTTTATCTCAGGTTATTTATTTTTATTTAATTTTTTTCTAAAATTGCAGCAGCAGCAGTATATTTGGGCAGCTGACTACTATCATGGAAGCGTTCAGAAAGAAGTCCTGAAAAAACATCGGATAAATCCGGACTAGCTGAACATAGCGGACAATGAGGAATACTGAGAATTCAAGAACAATTGCAGTGGGTTTTTGATCCTACTGCACGTACTGGCTTTGTGGGAGCCTAGGCAGTTTGGATGCTCACCTTACGAGACCTGGATAGAGGTGGGCAGTCCTTGGGCTTCCCACAGGTCAGGGAACCCTGATTGCTCTTCGAGCAAATGAGGGAGGGGGAATTGATCGGGGGAGGGGGAGGGAAATGGGAAGCGGTTGTGGGGACGAGGCAGAAATCCTTAATAAATAAATAAATTAAAAAAAAAAAAAAAAAAAAAAAAAAAAAAAAAAAAAAGAAAGAAGTCCTGGGCCATGTAGTGAGATAGATTGTCTGGAGCATAAATAAAAAGCCAATTCCTGTCTCAAAAAAAGAAAAAAAATCAAGTTAAAATGTGAAATAATAAAATAAATAAGGAAGGTTTTTTTTTGTTTCTTGTTTTTTTTTGTTTGTTTTTTGATTTTGTTTTTTGTTTTTTTTTTTTTTTGCAATGAGTGAATTCAAGTCAACAACTTTCAGTTTCCCAACTCCAACAGGAAAGGCTGCAGATATCCATATCAAAGAGGTCCAGTGGAGCTGTAGCCACACCCTTTAATGCTTGTGTCCCAAGGACACAGAGTTTAGGAAAGAAATGATCTTGATCTTTTTTTCAGGAGATCTGAAAACTCAAAACAGCAACCAAACACACACCAAGTAGGAAGAAATGACAGAGAGGCAGGGGGAGTTCAAGGCCAGCCTCACCTACCAAGGACATTCCAGGACTGTTCCCTAGATAAACCCTGTCTCACAAAACCAACCAAACACACACACACACACACACACACACACACACACACACAACCCAAAAGAATAAGGAAAGTGTTCCTGAAACACCACAAACCAGCTAGATTGCACTTAATAGCAATCAAAAGTGGGTGAAATATAAAATGGAGAGAAATTCTTTGATGAAATCCAACCCTCTTTCTTGGTCAAAGCTGTACAGCCAATAGAACTAGAGGGAGGGAACATGTGTCCATCTCTCAATATAAAAAGAAAAAAGGCTAGAATCTCACTGTGAGCGTAAAAGATGAAAATCTTACAGCTGACACCATCCAGTCTCAAGTTAGAAAAACTTGAAACGATGCAACAGGAGACAGACAGTTTCCCAATGAACTCTTGCTATTCTCCAGGGGAAGTTTTGTTCCTGAGGGTTTTTTTTTTTTTTGATTTTTCGAGACAGGGTTTCTCTGTAGCTTTGGAGCCTGTCCTGGCACTAGCTCTTCTAGACCAGGCTGGCCTCGAACTCACAGAGATCCACCTGCCTCTGCCTCCCAAGTGTTGGGATTAAAGGCATGCGCCACCACCGCCCGGCTCTGAGGGTTTTTGGAACAACTAAAATCCCTCTTATCTTTTTGTTTTGTTTTGTTTTCCATGCCCCCTCAGAGGACACCTGGATGTTTTTTAAGGATTTGGTTTTATTTTATTTAAGTATTTTGTTCCTCAGACATAACTCTGAAAACACTAATACGTAATAGCCAGTTTCTATTCAGTTCAGTTCAGATTTTTACCAAAACCTCCTGTCTGGCATGTCTCTGTCTTTGTTGAGTTCCTGTACTTACAGAAGCCAAGAGATAGCTGGCAGCCATCCATAGAAAATGCCCTCTCCCTTTGAACACGGCCCTCCTTTGGTCTGAGTTTCTCACACAGCTCTGATGATGCAGGAGGATGCCAAGGGCCCAGTTGGTGCCTCAGCCCGATGCCTGCATCTGTGCCTTGGCAGCAGCTATTCATGTCTTGCCACTCAGAGTCAAATTCCCTTAAGTTTAGCCTTCCCTAAGTGCTTGTTCACTTCAGAGGACTCAACCCTCATCTTCCGTGTCCTCCTGGCCTAATTTCTCATATTACTGATTTACTGAGTATGAATCAGTAATATGAGATGTTCCGGAGAGGGAGGAAGGGACATTCATGAAAAAAGTGAGTGTTCAACTAACTAACTCCCCATGGGTGAAGGAAGTAGTGAAAAGATTTTAATGAAGCAAAGAGAAATTTCTGGTTTTGGAAGGAGGAAATCCTGAATGGCTCCCTCTGTGTCGCAGGAGAGACTCCTGGAAAGGAAACCTCAGGTTCCGGTCAGTCGGTCGGTTGGTCAGTTCGGGGAGAAATATTAGCAAGGAGGTAAAGGCCGTGCCTCACGACATCAGCAGTCCCTTCTCTGGAAATTCTACGGTATCCCGGAGAGCTCTCGGAATTTTGTGATGTCACTCGTGTCCTAGAAATGCCAAGTGCCCTCAAGATACACTCTCTCGGTGCCTATAAGACTCAGTTCTAGACATGTTGTCTAGAGAATGGAGATCATGGAGAGGCCAGAGGGAGGAAGAAGAAAGCTGACCTCAGATCTCAGAGGAAAACACGGAGAAATAATTAGTGGTCCTGGGGAAGACGAAGTGAGTTCACCACTAGCAGGGACTAGAGAGATTTCTGGATGTGATGGCTTTGAGACTTCCAGGGCTAGGGCTCAGGAACTGGGAGGTTTCTGGAATGAAATAGGTCTGTCTTGTTTCTCTGAGTTCCTAAAGGGCCAACCCACATCAAAGATTCACGATAGTTGATTTGACAAAGTCGGGAATTGACAAGGAGTGCGGAAGGAGTCAGTGAGATTTCAATACCAGCACTTCACATCACGCCCCCCCCCCCCCCCCCCCCCCCCGGTCCTTTTCTTTGTGTAGCAATAATAATAGAGAAAGGGGAGTAGCGCTCTGCCAAAGCCCGTATTTTTTTTTAAATATTTATTTATTTATTTATTAAGTATACAATATTCTGTCTGTGTGTATGTCTGCAGGCCAGAAGAGGGCACCAGACCTCTTTACAGATGGTTGTGAGCCACCATGTGGTTGCCGGGAATTGAACTCAGGACCTTTGGAAGAGCAGGCAATGCTCTTAACCACTGAGCCATCTCTCCAGCCCCCCGTATTTTTTTTTTAATAGTCCAATTGTGTTATTTCTTTTTGTACATCAGGCCATGAATTCGTAGGGAATGGGCTCCAGCAGCTAAGGCTCCTTCCTGTTAGTCCTCGCGAAGTGTGCTTCTCTGGGTTCGCTTGAGCTGAACCCAGGTGCCCTTCTCTTTGTCTTCCTTTTCCTTCTGGTTGTTCTCCTTCACCCGCTTCAGAAAGCTGTCTCTGCTCTTCGAGTGCTTGATGTGTTCAATCCGCACATTAATTCTCTTGGCAAGAATCTTGCCCTTAACTGGCTTGTTTACAATGATGCCCACAGCATGCTGGGTGACATTGTAGACTCTTCCGGTTTTGCCGTGGTAACATTTATGGGGCATTCCTTTTTGAACAGTGCCCATTCCCTTGATGTCTATAATATCGCCCTTCTTGTAGATTCGTGGCCAAAGGAACAACTCCATGTTTCCTAAAGGGCCTAGAGAACATATAGCGAGTGCCCCTCCTCTTTCCCTTTGTGTTTGTCATTTTGGCGAGTTACTGAAAGATGGCTACCACGGCCGAAAGGCCCAAAGCCCATATTTTACCATGCCTTATATCACAGCCATTAGCAGGGTTGAGGCATCAAGTGCTGCAGTCAGTCTGACTCCTGTGGTCCCCTAAGGTTTCTAGCTTCCCAGTTATGAATGACACCCTGGTCTCCAGTTCAGCTTGAGAGCTCTTTAAGAGCCAATGGATGAGAGAGTGGGAAGAGACTGCCTTTTTTTTTTCTTTTTCCATTTCTTTCTTTCTTTCTTTTGCTGTTTTGTTTTGTTTTTCAAGAAAGGGTTTCTTTGTGTATCTTGGGCTGTCCTAAAACTCACTCTGTAAATCAGGCCATCTTTGAATTCACAGAGATCTGTGTGTGTGCTGTGATTAAAGGCATGCACACACCACAGCCCGGCTGAGACTGCAATTTCTTGTTAGCTCTGGGTAAGTGACAATGGCTCTGTGTTGTGAATCTCTGTGAATCCAGACTATGTTATGTCCTTCAATGACATGAGTCTGAAGCATCAAGCACCCATCCCTATACTCCCTGAGGTCTCTGAAGTCACGGTGCATCCTTAAAGGCTTAGAAAGCTTTTCCCTGGTTCACCTTTGTGTGTGTGTGTGTGTGTGTGTGTGTGTGTTTTGTTCTATCTAGGAGAAGCACCATAGCAGTTGCATAGTGACTGAGAAATTTGATTTTTAGGAAATGATTTTTCATATCTGTGAGTGGTCTCTCCATAGCCACTCATCTTTTCTTAAACTTGAGTATAGGAATGAATGAATGAATGATCCCTCCCTCCCTCCCTCCCTCCCTCCCTCCCTCTCTCTTCATGGGAACGAGTATCTGGTCTTGCATTGAGGGCTCCCCAGTTCTCAGCATCTCCAGCCCAACCTGTCACAAGCTGATCACACATTTGCAAACTTGGGATATATTCTGCTGAATTTTTGGGATAATGAATTTCATCAACTATGGGACTAACTTTGTTCTGACAGGACACTCACAATCTCTCCTCATCACACCCACATAGTGTAACAACTTTGTGGTTCCTCCATAATGTGCTTATTTCTGTCAGGGAACTGAAAGCCAGCCAGCCAGCCAGCCAGCCAGCCAGCCAGCCAACACTATCTACAAAGCTACAGAGAAACCCTGTCGTGAAAAACCAAAAATAAATAAATAAATAGGCATGGATTTTTTTTAAAAAATCAAACGCAAACTAAGTAGAAATAACTACTTTCAGTAGGCCATTCAAGAATTAGGGAACCCTTTATCCCAGCACGTGGGAGACACAGGCAGAAGGACATCTGTGAGTTAAAATCCAGACTCATCTACCAAGTGAGATCACAAGACTCGTGCACTGTCTTATAGGTCCTAAACTCCCATGGTCCAGTTTCTAGGGTTGGGGGCCTCTCTATAAAGCCTGGAAATTCACAGAGGTCCACCTGCCTCTGTCTCTTTGATGATAGAATAAAAGATGTGCACCACAATAACCAGGGTCAGTTTCTTGTAGATTTAGTTTAATTTCAAATTTTGTTTGTATCTCTTGGTCTGCACCAAGTGTGTCCCTGTGGGCGTGGGGGGCAGGGAAGTTGTCCTATTTTAGAACATTTTATTTTACTTTTATTTGAGACAGTCTTTCTGGTTGTGTAGAACTTATTTTAATTTCAAATTTTTAAAGAATTTTTTTATGATTTATTTAACTTTATTTTATGTGCAGTCGTGTGAAACTGGATTTACAATCACTTATGAGCTGCTGCCTTGTGGGGGTTACATCTCAGGAGCACAAGAACCCAAATCTGTGCTGTACTCCCTGTCACCAAAAGAGGTCACTAGATCCCCACCATGTGGTTTCTGGACATTCCAGAAATTCCATCTCTCCAGTTCTCATTCTTTCATTGTTCCTCCTGCATGCCTGCGTCTAGTGAGAGAGTGGGCAACTTTCCTCCCTGCTTCTCTGTGTCTGTGTCTGTCACATCCTGGATAGCCAGAGTGCCCGCCACCTCTGCCTGAGATAGATGTGGCTGGCAGCCCTGGGGCTGGGGGAAAGGGAGAGAGTGGGTTCCCTGGAGAGCCTTGGGCAGAGGCTCTGTGGATTCCCTGCCGGAGGCCTCACTGCCTCTGAGGAGCCCATGGGGGAGGGGGAAAGGGAAGGTCAACCAGAGAGTCCTGCCTGGCTTTTGCTTTGCTTTGTTTTTGTTTTTGTTTGTTTGTTTATTTTATTTTCAGGTACAGCTGTGACCAGGTCTGGATCCAGGACAGACTCAAAAGCTAGAGAGAAATCCTGTCTCAGAAAACAAAAATAAATAAATACATAAATAAACACATAAACAAATACATAAACTAATAAATGAATGGATAGATAGATAGATAGATAGATAGATAGATAGATAGATAGCCAGACAGAGAGAGAGATGATAAAACACCTTCAAGATCAGGGAGACCAAGGCTGGCAGATCACTGTAAGTTTAAAGCTACCTTGTTCTGCAGATTGAGATTCAGGACAGGCAAAGTGACATAGAGAAACCCTGTTTTCAAAAAAAAGGTGGGGGCTGGAGAGATGGCTCTGCAGTTAAGAGTGCTGACTGCTCTTCCAGAGGACCCAGGTTCAATTCCTACCACCCACATGGCAGTCAACAGCTGTCTGTAACTCCAAGATCTGACACCCTCAGATAGACATACATGCAGGCAAAACACCAATGCCGACAAAATAAATTATTAGGAAAATAAATATATAAAAAAGGTTGTTTAGCCTTTAATCCCAGCATTAGGAGGCAGAGGCAGATGGCTCTCTGTGAGTCTGAGGCCAGTTTTGTCTACAAAGTGAGTCCCAGGGCATACGCATACAAGGGCACACAACGAAACCCTATGTTGAACAACCACAAATAAACAAACAAATAAAGAGATAATAACAATAAAAATATTTGAGAGTTCAAATAATTGACTTCATCCACAATAAAAGAATATAAAAATAAAAATATCAAACGCATTTGAACGCATCAGCACAGGAGACCGCTTCCTAAATAGAACCCCAGTAGCACAGACACTGAGAGAAACAATTAATAAGTGAGAGAGACCTCCTGAAACTGAAAAGCTTCTGTAAAGCAAAGAACACGGCCAACAAGACAAAATGACGGCCTTACAGAATGGAAAAAGATCTTCACTAACCCCACATCAGACAGAGGTCTGTCTGATCTCCAAAACATACAAAGAACACAAGACATTGGTCATCTCAAGAACAAATAATCTAATTCACAAAATGGAGTACAGACTTAAACAGAGAACTCTCAACCGAGGAATCTAAAATGGCTGAAAGACACTTAAGGAAATGTTCAACATGCTTAGTCATCAGAGAAATGCAAATCAAAACAAGTTTCTAGAAACAAGGAGACAGTTCATAATGTTTCTTTCTTCTTTTCTTCCTTCTTTTTTTTTAAATTTGGGATGGGGCCTCTCTCCAAAACCTGGGAATTCACAGAGGTACACCTGTCTCTGTCTCTTGGATGATAGAATAAAAGATGTGCACCACAGTGACAATCCAACTAAGTTTTTAGTATCTCATTCTGTTAATTTCATGTACATTTAGTTTCATTTCAAATTTTGTTTGTATCTCTTGGTCTGCACACAAGTGTGTCCTTGGTGGGGGGGGGGCAGGGAAGGTGCCCTATTTCAGAACATTTTACTTAACTTTTATTTGAGACAGTCTTTCCAGTTGTGTAGAACTTAGTTTCATTTCAAATTTTTAATGACCAGGAAGGATGAAAGCATTCAAAAGGACTGGTTCCATATCTGGCAGAGAGGCAGGTGGATCTCTGGGAGTTTGAGGCCAGCCTGGTCGACGAGAGCTAGTTCCAAAGACAGGCTCCAAAGCAACAGAGAAAACCCTGCCTTGAAAATCAAAACAAAAACACAAACAAAAATAAAAAACATAAATTAAATCTCTGTATGTGTGTGTGTGTGTGTGTGTGAGAGAGAGAGAGAGAGAGAGAGAGAGAGAGAGAGAGAGAGAGAGAAATGATTAAACAGGAAATAAGAAAAAACACAAAACCATAATGTCACCAAGATGACAGCCTGTTTTATATAGTGAGTTAAAGGTATTATACAGAGAAACCCTGTACCAAAAAAATAATAAAAGAAGAAAACAGAAAAAAAACAAGGAAGGAAGAAAAGAAGGAAAAAAGGAAAGAAGGAAGAAAAACTGGTGTTTTCCTTTTTTTCTTTGTTTATCTCAGGTTTTTTTTTTTTTATTGCTGCCGCAGCAGCAGTATATTTTGGGCAGCTGCCTAGCTGGGTAATGGTGGCAGCACATTTCTTTATTCTCAGTTCTCAGCCCTCAGAGATCAGGAGAGGCAGAGGCAGGCAGATCGCTGTGAGTTTGAGGCTACCTTGTTCTGCAGGCAAAGCGACGACAGACACAGAGAAACTAAAAGTGTGTTTAGTACAGGCCTTTTATTCCGGCACTAGGAGGCAGAGGTAGAGGCAGGGGCAGCTAGATCTCTGTGAGTCTGAGGCCAGCCTTGTCTACAAAGTGAGTTCCAGGGCAAACAAGCATACAAAGGGAATCCCTATGTAGAAAAACCACAAATAAACAAATAATAATAATGATGATGATGATAATAATCTAAGAGCTCAATTAATTGACTTCACCCACAATTCAAAAATTAAAAAATAAAACAAAGAGTGTGTCTGACCGATCAGTGAAAGGACTATGTGGGCCAAGGGGCTGCCACAATTATGGATTGGTGAGAGGGAGGAAAGGAGGGAGGCAGCAAGGGCAGTTCCCAGTCACCTAAATGCCTTTCAAAGACATTTCACCATGGCAACCACTCGCTTGCTTTCTTGGGGTTTCTTTTCTTCAGTAGTTGTGTTTGTACAACCTACCCCACACCCCACTTCTCATCCTAAATACAGAGTCTGAGAAAATTAAAGCAGCTGTGGAAAAATTCCCACTTGGATATCTTTTCCTGCCCAGTAAAACAAAAACGACTATAACAGGGCTGGAGAGATGGCTCAGAGGTTAAGAGCACTGACTGCTTTTCCACAGGTCCTGAGTTCAATTCCCAGCAACCACATGGTGGCTTACAACCATCTATAATGAGACCTGGTGCCCCCTTCTGGCTTGCAGGCACACGTGGAAGGAATGCTATACACATAATATAATAAATAAATTTTAAAAAAAAACGACTATAACAAAAATATGCATATCTAAAAAAAAACAAAAAAAATAAAAAAAATACATATCTAAGCAGACCAATCAAGTTGTAGCCTCACCCTTTATATTATTTATTTATTTATTTATTTATTTATTTATTTATTTATTGGCTTTTCAAGACAAGTTTTCTCTGTAGCTTTGGTGCCTGTCCTGGAACTCCCAGAGATTTGCCTGCCTCTGCCTCCAGAGTGCTGGGATTAAAGGCGTGCGCCACCACTGCCCGCCTTAGACTCACCCTTTAATGGTTCAGCAAGGAGTTCTAGCTGTTAGGAAGGGCTGGTGACCTTGAACTTTACTAGTCTCTGAAATCTGCCTTCTCACTTTTACCAGGTGCCCTCAGGGACAGGAGTGGAGGCCAGGGCCTGTAGCTTTGGCTTGTACATTTACTTCAATTTTAATTTTTTTGTCTTGTTTTTCGAAACAGGGTTTCCCTGGGTAACAGTCCTAGCTGATCTGGAACTAGCTCTTGTAGACCAGGCTGGCTTCCAACTCCCAAGAAATTCACCTGCCTCTGCCCCCTGTGTGCTGGGAATAAAGGCATGTGCCACCACCACATTTATTTAAACCTCTCTCTCGGTGTGCCTGTGTATGTGGGGGAGACAGGGAAGGTGTCATATTTCCAAACATTTTCATAACTGCACTTAGCACTGCACTCTTTTACATTTTATTTTACTTTTAGTTGAGACAGTGTTTCCAGTTGTGTAGTTTAATTTCAATTTATTAAAGAATTTTTTTTTATGATTTATTTAACCATGCAGGTGCTGGGAATTGAACCCAATTTCTCAGGAAGAGCCAAGAAACTAGCTCTCCAGGCTCTTAATTTAAAAGTTTATTTATGAGTCTCTGGGTGTGCCTGTGCCTGTGTTTGTGTTTGGTGTGTGTGTGGGGAGGGTATATTTTGACCTCACCAGATGAAGGCATTCAAGAGCACTGGCTCCATATCTGGCAGAGGCAGGATCTCTGGGAGTTTTAGGCCAGCGTGGTCTACAAGAAAGGAGCTAGTTCCAAGAACAGTCTCCAAATCAGCAGAGAAACCCTGTCTCATAACGCAAAACACAAAACCAAACAAGAAATAAATAAATTGAGAGAGAGAGAGAAAGCGAGAGAGAGAGAGAGAGAGAGAGAGAGAGAGAGAGAGAGAGAGAGAAGAAATGTGGATTTACAGATAGGAAATAAGAATAAAAAGAGAACGTTACCAACAAGACAGCCTGGTCTATAAACTGAGTTCCAGGACAGCTAGGGCTGTTACACAGAGAAATCGTGCCTCAAAAAATACTAAAAGAAGAGAAAAAAAAAAAAAAGCAAGCAAGCAAGAAAATGCAGGGTTTTTTCCCCCTTTTTTGTCTTTGTTAATTCCAGGCCATTCATTTTAATTTTACTTTTTCTTTTAAGATTATATTTTCAGGGGCTGTAGAGATGGCTCAGAGGTTAAGAGCACTGACTGTTCTTCCAAAGGTCCTGAGTTCAATTCCTAGAAACAATATGGTGGCTCACAACCATCTGTAATGGGGTCGTCTGGCCTGCAGTCATGCATGGAAGGAGTGCTGTATACATAATAAATAATTAATTTTAAAAAAAAGATTGTATTTGCAGCATAAGTGTTCAGAAAGAAGAAGTCCTGGGCCATGTAGTAAAATAGTTTGTCTGAAACACAAATAAAAAGACAGGTCCTGTCTCAAAAAACAAAAAAAAAAAAAAAAAAAACAAATTAAAATGTGAAATAAAACAAAGAAGGGGCTTTTTTTTTGTTTTGTTTTGTTTTCTATGAAACCTGAAAATGGCTGAATTCAACAATTATCCAACTTCAGCAAGAAGGTACTGTTTCCCAGCTTCAACCAGAAAACAGCAAATATGCACATCTAGGCCCTGTCAACAGAAGAGAGCACTAGATTTCCACCATGTGGTTTCTGGAAAGTCCAGAAATTCCATCTCTCCATTTCTGATTCTTTCAATCACTGCAGGCAGGCCTGCATTTAGTGAGAGAGTGGACACCACTCCTCGTTCCTTCCTGTTTCTCACGTGTTCATGTCTCACGTGTTCATGTCATAAACACGCGCACATGTGTTTATGGGGTGGCTTTTGAACTAACCAAGATGACTGGTTCCATATCTGGCAGAGAGGCAGTTGGATCTCTGGGAGTTTGAGGACAGCCTGGTCGACAAGAGCTAGTTCTAAGACAACAGAGAAACCATGCCTTGAAAATCAAAACCAAAACACAAACAAAAATAAATAAATAAATGAATAAATACATAAAATAAAACATGAATTAAATGAGAAAGAGAGAGGGAGAAGAAATGTCAATTTGTCAATTTTCAGACCAGAAATAAGAAAAAACAAAACCATAATGTCACCAAGATGACAGCCTGGTTTATATAGTGAGTTAAAAGTATTATACA
This sequence comes from Microtus oregoni, assembly GCF_018167655.1. Lineage (NCBI taxonomy): Eukaryota > Metazoa > Chordata > Mammalia > Rodentia > Cricetidae > Microtus > Microtus oregoni. The sequence continues at coordinate 576,715 of NW_024543840.1, read as the reverse complement.
GAGAAACCAAAAATAAAAAATAATAAAAGAAGAAAACAGGAAGGAAGGAAGGAAGGAAGGAAGGAAGGAAAAATAGGTGCTTTCCTTTTTTTCTTTGTTTATCTCAGGTTATTTATTTTTATTTAATTTTTTTCTAAAATTGCAGCAGCAGCAGTATATTTGGGCAGCTGACTACTATCATGGAAGCGTTCAGAAAGAAGTCCTGGGCCATGTAGTGAGATAGATTGTCTGGAGCATAAATAAAAAGCCAATTCCTGTCTCAAAAAAAGAAAAAAAATCAAGTTAAAATGTGAAATAATAAAATAAATAAGGAAGGTTTTTTTTTGTTTCTTGTTTTTTTTTGTTTGTTTTTTGATTTTGTTTTTTGTTTTTTTTTTTTTTTGCAATGAGTGAATTCAAGTCAACAACTTTCAGTTTCCCAACTCCAACAGGAAAGGCTGCAGATATCCATATCAAAGAGGTCCAGTGGAGCTGTAGCCACACCCTTTAATGCTTGTGTCCCAAGGACACAGAGTTTAGGAAAGAAATGATCTTGATCTTTTTTTCAGGAGATCTGAAAACTCAAAACAGCAACCAAACACACACCAAGTAGGAAGAAATGACAGAGAGGCAGGGGGAGTTCAAGGCCAGCCTCACCTACCAAGGACATTCCAGGACTGTTCCCTAGATAAACCCTGTCTCACAAAACCAACCAAACACACACACACACACACAAACACACACACACACACAAAACCCAGAAGAATAAGGAAAGTGTTCCTGAAACACCACAAACCAGCTAGATTGCACTTAATAGCAATCAAAAGTGGGTGAAATATAAAATGGAGAGAAATTCTTTGATGAAATCCAACCCTCTTTCTTGGTCAAAGCTGTACAGCCAATAGAACTAGAGGGAGGGAACATGTGTCCATCTCTCAATATAAAAAGAAAAAAGGCTAGAATCTCACTGTGAGCGTAAAAGATGAAAATCTTACAGCTGACACCATCCAGTCTCAAGTTAGAAAAACTTGAAACGATGCAACAGGAGACAGACAGTTTCCCAATGAACTCTTGCTATTCTCCAGGGGAAGTTTTGTTCCTGAGGGTTTTTTTTTTTTTTGATTTTTCGAGACAGGGTTTCTCTGTAGCTTTGGAGCCTGTCCTGGCACTAGCTCTTCTAGACCAGGCTGGCCTCGAACTCACAGAGATCCACCTGCCTCTGCCTCCCAAGTGTTGGGATTAAAGGCATGCGCCACCACCGCCCGGCTCTGAGGGTTTTTGGAACAACTAAAATCCCTCTTATCTTTTTGTTTTGTTTTGTTTTCCATGCCCCCTCAGAGGACACCTGGATGTTTTTTAAGGATTTGGTTTTATTTTATTTAAGTATTTTGTTCCTCAGACATAACTCTGAAAACACTAATACGTAATAGCCAGTTTCTATTCAGTTCAGTTCAGATTTTTACCAAAACCTCCTGTCTGGCATGTCTCTGTCTTTGTTGAGTTCCTGTACTTACAGAAGCCAAGAGATAGCTGGCAGCCATCCATAGAAAATGCCCTCTCCCTTTGAACACGGCCCTCCTTTGGTCTGAGTTTCTCACACAGCTCTGATGATGCAGGAGGATGCCAAGGGCCCAGTTGGTGCCTCAGCCCGATGCCTGCATCTGTGCCTTGGCAGCAGCTATTCATGTCTTGCCACTCAGAGTCAAATTCCCTTAAGTTTAGCCTTCCCTAAGTGCTTGTTCACTTCAGAGGACTCAACCCTCATCTTCCGTGTCCTCCTGGCCTAATTTCTCATATTACTGATTTACTGAGTATGAATCAGTAATATGAGATGTTCCGGAGAGGGAGGAAGGGACATTCATGAAAAAAGTGAGTGTTCAACTAACTAACTCCCCATGGGAGAAGGAAGTAGTGAAAAGATTTTAATGAAGCAGAGAGAAATTTCTGGTTTTGGAAGGAGGAAATCCTGAATGGCTCCCTCTGTGTCGCAGGAGAGACTCCTGGAAAGGAAACCTCAGGTTCCGGTCAGTCGGTCGGTTGGTCAGTTCGGGGAGAAATATTAGCAAGGAGGTAAAGGCCGTGCCTCACGACATCAGCAGTCCCTTCTCTGGAAATTCTACGGTATCCCGGAGAGCTCTCGGAATTTTGTGATGTCACTCGTGTCCTAGAAATGCCAAGTGCCCTCAAGATACACTCTCTCGGTGCCTATAAGACTCAGTTCTAGACATGTTGTCTAGAGAATGGAGATCATGGAGAGGCCAGAGGGAGGAAGAAGAAAGCTGACCTCAGATCTCAGAGGAAAACACGGAGAAATAATTAGTGGTCCTGGGGAAGACGAAGTGAGTTCACCACTAGCAGGGACTAGAGAGATTTCTGGATGTGATGGCTTTGAGACTTCCAGGGCTAGGGCTCAGGAACTGGGAGGTTTCTGGAATGAAATAGGTCTGTCTTGTTTCTCTGAGTTCCTAAAGGGCCAACCCACATCAAAGATTCACGATAGTTGATTTGACAAAGTCGGGAATTGACAAGGAGTGCGGAAGGAGTCAGTGAGATTTCAATACCAGCACTTCACATCACGCCCCCCCCCCCCCCCCCCCCCGGTCCTTTTCTTTGTGTAGCAATAATAATAGAGAAAGGGGAGTAGCGCTCTGCCAAAGCCCGTATTTTTTTTTAAATATTTATTTATTTATTTATTAAGTATACAATATTCTGTCTGTGTGTATGTCTGCAGGCCAGAAGAGGGCACCAGACCTCTTTACAGATGGTTGTGAGCCACCATGTGGTTGCCGGGAATTGAACTCAGGACCTTTGGAAGAGCAGGCAATGCTCTTAACCACTGAGCCATCTCTCCAGCCCCCCGTATTTTTTTTTTAATAGTCCAATTGTGTTATTTCTTTTTGTACATCAGGCCATGAATTCGTAGGGAATGGGCTCCAGCAGCTAAGGCTCCTTCCTGTTAGTCCTCGCGAAGTGTGCTTCTCTGGGTTCGCTTGAGCTGAACCCAGGTGCCCTTCTCTTTGTCTTCCTTTTCCTTCTGGTTGTTCTCCTTCACCCGCTTCAGAAAGCTGTCTCTGCTCTTCGAGTGCTTGATGTGTTCAATCCGCACATTAATTCTCTTGGCAAGAATCTTGCCCTTAACTGGCTTGTTTACAATGATGCCCACAGCATGCTGGGTGACATTGTAGACTCTTCCGGTTTTGCCGTGGTAACATTTATGGGGCATTCCTTTTTGAACAGTGCCCATTCCCTTGATGTCTATAATATCGCCCTTCTTGTAGATTCGTGGCCAAAGGAACAACTCCATGTTTCCTAAAGGGCCTAGAGAACATATAGCGAGTGCCCCTCCTCTTTCCCTTTGTGTTTGTCATTTTGGCGAGTTACTGAAAGATGGCTACCGCGGCCGAAAGGCCCAAAGCCCATATTTTACCATGCCTTATATCACAGCCATTAGCAGGGTTGAGGCATCAAGTGCTGCAGTCAGTCTGACTCCTGTGGTCCCCTAAGGTTTCTAGCTTCCCAGTTATGAATGACACCCTGGTCTCCAGTTCAGCTTGAGAGCCCTTTAAGAGCCAATGGATGAGAGAGTGGGAAGAGACTGCCTTTTTTTTTCTTTTTCCATTTCTTTCTTTCTTTCTTTTGCTGTTTTGTTTTGTTTTTCAAGAAAGGGTTTCTTTGTGTATCTTGGGCTGTCCTAAAACTCACTCTGTAAATCAGGCCATCTTTGAATTCACAGAGATCTGTGTGTGTGCTGTGATTAAAGGCATGCACACACCACAGCCCGGCTGAGACTGCAATTTCTTGTTAGCTCTGGGTAAGTGACAATGGCTCTGTGTTGTGAATCTCTGTGAATCCAGACTATGTTATGTCCTTCAATGACATGAGTCTGAAGCATCAAGCACCCATCCCTATACTCCCTGAGGTCTCTGAAGTCACGGTGCATCCTTAAAGGCTTAGAAAGCTTTTCCCTGGTTCACCTTTGTGTGTGTGTGTGTGTGTGTGTGTGTGTGTTTTGTTCTATCTAGGAGAAGCACCATAGCAGTTGCATAGTGACTGAGAAATTTGATTTTTAGGAAATGATTTTTCATATCTGTGAGTGGTCTCTCCATAGCCACTCATCTTTTCTTAAACTTGAGTATAGGAATGAATGAATGAATGATCCCTCCCTCCCTCCCTCCCTCCCTCCCTCTCTCTTCATGGGAACGAGTATCTGGTCTTGCATTGAGGGCTCCCCAGTTCTCAGCATCTCCAGCCCAACCTGTCACAAGCTGATCACACATTTGCAAACTTGGGATATATTCTGCTGAATTTTTGGGATAATGAATTTCATCAACTATGGGACTAACTTTGTTCTGACAGGACACTCACAATCTCTCCTCATCACACCCACATAGTGTAACAACTTTGTGGTTCCTCCATAATGTGCTTATTTCTGTCAGGGAACTGAAAGCCAGCCAGCCAGCCAGCCAGCCAGCCAGCCAGCCAGCCAACACTATCTACAAAGCTACAGAGAAACCCTGTCGTGAAAAACCAAAAATAAATAAATAAATAGGCATGGATTTTTTTTAAAAAATCAAACGCAAACTAAGTAGAAATAACTACTTTCAGTATGCCATTCAAGAATTAGGGAACCCTTTATCCCAGCACGTGGGAGACACAGGCAGAAGGACATCTGTGAGTTAAAATCCAGACTCATCTACCAAGTGAGATCACAAGACTCGTGCACTGTCTTATAGGTCCTAAACTCCCATGGTCCAGTTTCTAGGGTTGGGGGCCTCTCTATAAAGCCTGGAAATTCACAGAGGTCCACCTGCCTCTGTCTCTTTGATGATAGAATAAAAGATGTGCACCACAATAACCAGGGTCAGTTTCTTGTAGATTTAGTTTAATTTCAAATTTTGTTTGTATCTCTTGGTCTGCACCAAGTGTGTCCCTGTGGGGGTGGGGGGCAGGGAAGTTGTCCTATTTTAGAACATTTTATTTTACTTTTATTTGAGACAGTCTTTCTGGTTGTGTAGAACTTATTTTAATTTCAAATTTTTAAAGAATTTTTTTATGATTTATTTAACTTTATTTTATGTGCAGTCGTGTGAAACTGGATTTACAATCACTTATGAGCTGCTGCCTTGTGGGGGTTACATCTCAGGAGCACAAGAACCCAAATCTGTGCTGTACTCCCTGTCACCAAAAGAGGTCACTAGATCCCCACCATGTGGTTTCTGGACATTCCAGAAATTCCATCTCTCCAGTTCTCATTCTTTCATTGTTCCTCCTGCATGCCTGCGTCTAGTGAGAGAGTGGGCAACTTTCCTCCCTGCTTGTCTGTGTCTGTGTCTGTCACATCCTGGATAGCCAGAGTGCCCGCCACCTCTGCCTGAGATAGATGTGGCTGGCAGCCCTGGGGCTGGGGGAAAGGGAGAGAGTGGGTTCCCTGGAGAGCCTTGGGCAGAGGCTCTGTGGATTCCCTGCCGGAGGCCTCACTGCCTCTGAGGAGCCCATGGGGGAGGGGGAAAGGGAAGGTCAACCAGAGAGTCCTGCCTGGCTTTTGCTTTGCTTTGTTTTTGTTTTTGTTTGTTTGTTTATTTTATTTTCAGGTACAGCTGTGACCAGGTCTGGATCCAGGACAGACTCAAAAGCTAGAGAGAAATCCTGTCTCAGAAAACAAAAATAAATAAATACATAAATAAACACATAAACAAATACATAAACTAATAAATGAATGGATAGATAGATAGATAGATAGCCAGACAGAGAGAGAGATGATAAAACACCTTCAAGATCAGGGAGACCAAGGCTGGCAGATCACTGTAAGTTTAAAGCTACCTTGTTCTGCAGATTGAGATTCAGGACAGGCAAAGTGACATAGAGAAACCCTGTTTTCAAAAAAAAGGTGGGGGCTGGAGAGATGGCTCTGCGGTTAAGAGTGCTGACTGCTCTTCCAGAGGACCCAGGTTCAATTCCTACCACCCACATGGCAGTCAACAGCTGTCTGTAACTCCAAGATCTGACACCCTCAGATAGACATACATGCAGGCAAAACACCAATGCCGACAAAATAAATTATTAGGAAAATAAATATATAAAAAAGGTTGTTTAGCCTTTAATCCCAGCATTAGGAGGCAGAGGCAGATGGCTCTCTGTGAGTCTGAGGCCAGTTTTGTCTACAAAGTGAGTCCCAGGGCATACGCATACAAGGCCACACAACGAAACCCTATGTTGAACAACCACAAATAAACAAACAAATAAAGAGATAATAACAATAAAAATATTTGAGAGTTCAAATAATTGACTTCATCCACAATAAAAGAATATAAAAATAAAAATATCAAACGCATTTGAACGCATCAGCACAGGAGACCGCTTCCTAAATAGAACCCCAGTAGCACAGACACTGAGAGAAACAATTAATAAGTGAGAGAGACCTCCTGAAACTGAAAAGCTTCTGTAAAGCAAAGAACACGGCCAACAAGACAAAATGACGGCCTTACAGAATGGAAAAAGATCTTCACTAACCCCACATCAGACAGAGGTCTGTCTGATCTCCAAAACATACAAAGAACACAAGACATTGGTCATCTCAAGAACAAATAATCTAATTCACAAAATGGAGTACAGACTTAAACAGAGAACTCTCAACCGAGGAATCTAAAATGGCTGAAAGACACTTAAGGAAATGTTCAACATGCTTAGTCATCAGAGAAATGCAAATCAAAACAAGTTTCTAGAAACAAGGAGACAGTTCATAATGTTTCTTTCTTCTTTTCTTCCTTCTTTTTTTTTAAATTTGGGATGGGGCCTCTCTCCAAAACCTGGGAATTCACAGAGGTACACCTGTCTCTGTCTCTTGGATGATAGAATAAAAGATGTGCACCACAGTGACAATCCAACTAAGTTTTTAGTATCTCATTCTGTTAATTTCATGTACATTTAGTTTCATTTCAAATTTTGTTTGTATCTCTTGGTCTGCACCCAAGTGTGTCCTTGGTGGGGTGGGGGGGCAGGGAAGGTGCCCTATTTCAGAACATTTTACTTAACTTTTATTTGAGACAGTCTTTCCAGTTGTGTAGAAATTAGTTTCATTTCAAATTTTTAATGACCAGGAAGGATGAAAGCATTCAAAAGGACTGGTTCCATATCTGGCAGAGAGGCAGGTGGATCTCTGGGAGTTTGAGGCCAGCCTGGTCGACGAGAGCTAGTTCCAAAGACAGGCTCCAAAGCAACAGAGAAAACCCTGCCTTGAAAATCAAAACAAAAACAGAAACAAAAATAAAAAACATAAATTAAATCTCTGTATGTGTGTGTGTGTGTGAGAGAGAGAGAGAGAGAGAGAGAGAGAGAGAGAGAGAGAGAGAGAAATGATTAAACAGGAAATAAGAAAAAACACAAAACCATAATGTCACCAAGATGACAGCCTGTTTTATATAGTGAGTTAAAGGTATTATACAGAGAAACCCTGTACCAAAAAAATAATAAAAGAAGAAAACAGAAAAAAAACAAGGAAGGAAGAAAAGAAGGAAAAAAGGAAAGAAGGAAGAAAAACTGGTGTTTTCCTTTTTTTCTTTGTTTATCTCAGGTTATTTTTTTTTTTTTTTATTGCTGCCGCAGCAGCAGTATATTTTGGGCAGCTGCCTAGCTGGGTAATGGTGGCAGCACATTTCTTTATTCTCAGTTCTCAGCCCTCAGAGATCAGGAGAGGCAGAGGCAGGCAGATCGCTGTGAGTTTGAGGCTACCTTGTTCTGCAGGCAAAGCGACGACAGACACAGAGAAACTAAAAGTGTGTTTAGTACAGGCCTTTTATTCCGGCACTAGGAGGCAGAGGTAGAGGCAGGGGCAGCTAGATCTCTGTGAGTCTGAGGCCAGCCTTGTCTACAAAGTGAGTTCCAGGGCAAACAAGCATACAAAGGGAATCCCTATGTAGAAAAACCACAAATAAACAAATAATAATAATGATGATGATGATAATAATCTAAGAGCTCAATTAATTGACTTCACCCACAATTCAAAAATTAAAAAATAAAACAAAGAGTGTGTCTGACCGATCAGTGAAAGGACTATGTGGGCCAAGGGGCTGCCACAATTATGGATTGGTGAGAGGGAGGAAAGGAGGGAGGCAGCAAGGGCAGTTCCCAGTCACCTAAATGCCTTTCAAAGACATTTCACCATGGCAACCACTCGCTTGCTTTCTTGGGGTTTCTTTTCTTCAGTAGTTGTGTTTGTACAACCTACCCCACACCCCACTTCTCATCCTAAATACAGAGTCTGAGAAAATTAAAGCAGCTGTGGAAAAATTCCCACTTGGATATCTTTTCCTGCCCAGTAAAACAAAAACGACTATAACAGGGCTGGAGAGATGGCTCAGAGGTTAAGAGCACTGACTGCATTTCCACAGGTCCTGAGTTCAATTCCCAGCAACCACATGGTGGCTTACAACCATCTATAATGAGACCTGGTGCCCCCTTCTGGCTTGCAGGCACACGTGGAAGGAATGCTATACACATAATATAATAAATAAATTTAAAAAAAAAACGACTATAACAAAAATATGCATATCTAAAAAAAAACAAAAAAAATAAAAAAAATACATATCTAAGCAGACCAATCAAGTTGTAGCCTCACCCTTTATATTATTTATTTATTTATTTATTTATTTATTTATTTATTGGCTTTTCAAGACAAGTTTTCTCTGTAGCTTTGGTGCCTGTCCTGGAACTCCCAGAGATTTGCCTGCCTCTGCCTCCAGAGTGCTGGGATTAAAGGCGTGCGCCACCACTGCCCGCCTTAGACTCACCCTTTAATGGTTCAGCAAGGAGTTCTAGCTGTTAGGAAGGGCTGGTGACCTTGAACTTTACTAGTCTCTGAAATCTGCCTTCTCACTTTTACCAGGTGCCCTCAGGGACAGGAGTGGAGGCCAGGGCCTGTAGCTTTGGCTTGTACATTTACTTCAATTTTAATTTTTTTGTCTTGTTTTTCGAAACAGGGTTTCCCTGGGTAACAGTCCTAGCTGATCTGGAACTAGCTCTTGTAGACCAGGCTGGCTTCCAACTCCCAAGAAATTCACCTGCCTCTGCCCCCTGTGTGCTGGGAATAAAGGCATGTGCCACCACCACATTTATTTAAACCTCTCTCTCGGTGTGCCTGTGTATGTGGGGGAGACAGGGAAGGTGTCATATTTCCAAACATTTTCATAACTGCACTTAGCACTGCACTCTTTTACATTTTATTTTACTTTTAGTTGAGACAGTGTTTCCAGTTGTGTAGTTTAATTTCAATTTATTAAAGAATTTTTTTTTATGATTTATTTAACCATGCAGGTGCTGGGAATTGAACCCAATTTCTCAGGAAGAGCCAAGAAACTAGCTCTCCAGGCTCTTAATTTAAAAGTTTATTTATGAGTCTCTGGGTGTGCCTGTGCCTGTGTTTGTGTTTGGTGTGTGTGTGGGGAGGGTATATTTTGACCTCACCAGATGAAGGCATTCAAGAGCACTGGCTCCATATCTGGCAGAGGCAGGATCTCTGGGAGTTTTAGGCCAGCGTGGTCTACAAGAAAGGAGCTAGTTCCAAGAACAGTCTCCAAATCAGCAGAGAAACCCTGTCTCATAACGCAAAACACAAAACCAAACAAGAAATAAATAAATTGAGAGAGAGAGAGAAAGCGAGAGAGAGAGAGAGAGAGAGAGAGAGAGAGAGAGAGAGAGAGAGAGAAGAAATGTGGATTTACAGATAGGAAATAAGAATAAAAAGAGAACGTTACCAACAAGACAGCCTGGTCTATAAACTGAGTTCCAGGACAGCTAGGGCTGTTACACAGAGAAATCGTGCCTCAAAAAATACTAAAAGAAGAGAAAAAAAAAAAAAAGCAAGCAAGCAAGAAAATGCAGGGTTTTTTCCCCCTTTTTTGTCTTTGTTAATTCCAGGCCATTCATTTTAATTTTACTTTTTCTTTTAAGATTATATTTTCAGGGGCTGTAGAGATGGCTCAGAGGTTAAGAGCACTGACTGTTCTTCCAAAGGTCCTGAGTTCAATTCCTAGAAACAATATGGTGGCTCACAACCATCTGTAATGGGGTCGTCTGGCCTGCAGTCATGCATGGAAGGAGTGCTGTATACATAATAAATAATTAATTTTAAAAAAAAGATTGTATTTGCAGCATAAGTGTTCAGAAAGAAGAAGTCCTGGGCCATGTAGTAAAATAGTTTGTCTGAAACACAAATAAAAAGACAGGTCCTGTCTCAAAAAACAAAAAAACAAAAAAAAAAAAAAAAAACAAATTAAAATGTGAAATAAAACAAAGAAGGGGCTTTTTTTTTGTTTTGTTTTGTTTTCTATGAAACCTGAAAATGGCTGAATTCAACAATTATCCAACTTCAGCAAGAAGGTACTGTTTCCCAGCTTCAACCAGAAAACAGCAAATATGCACATCTAGGCCCTGTCAACAGAAGAGAGCACTAGATTTCCACCATGTGGTTTCTGGAAAGTCCAGAAATTCCATCTCTCCATTTCTGATTCTTTCAATCACTGCAGGCAGGCCTGCATTTAGTGAGAGAGTGGACACCACTCCTCGTTCCTTCCTGTTTCTCACGTGTTCATGTCTCACGTGTCCATGTCATAAACACGCGCACATGTGTTTATGGGGTGGCTTTTGAACTAACCAAGATGACTGGTTCCATATCTGGCAGAGAGGCAGTTGGATCTCTGGGAGTTTGAGGACAGCCTGGTCGACAAGAGCTAGTTCTAAGACAACAGAGAAACCATGCCTTGAAAATCAAAACCAAAACACAAACAAAAATAAATAAATAAATGAATAAATACATAAAATAAAACATGAATTAAATGAGAAAGAGAGAGGGAGAAGAAATGTCAATTTGTCAATTTTCAGACCAGAAATAAGAAAAAACAAAACCATAATGTCACCAAGATGACAGCCTGGTTTATATAGTGAGTTAAAAGTATTATACAGAGAAACCAAAAATAAAAAATAATAAAAGAAGAAAACAGGAAGGAAGGAAGGAAGGAAGGAAGGAAGGAAAAATAGGTGCTTTCCTTTTTTTCTTTGTTTATCTCAGGTTATTTATTTTTATTTAATTTTTTTCTAAAATTGCAGCAGCAGCAGTATATTTGGGCAGCTGACTACTATCATGGAAGCGTTCAGAAAGAAGTCCTGGGCCATGTAGTGAGATAGATTGTCTGGAGCATAAATAAAAAGCCAATTCCTGTCTCAAAAAAAGAAAAAAAATCAAGTTAAAATGTGAAATAATAAAATAAATAAGGAAGGTTTTTTTTTGTTTCTTGTTTTTTTTTTGTTTGTTTTTTGATTTTGTTTTTTTTTTTTTTTTTTTTTTTGCAATGAGTGAATTCAAGTCAACAACTTTCAGTTTCCCAACTCCAACAGGAAAGGCTGCAGATATCCATATCAAAGAGGTCCAGTGGAGCTGTAGCCACACCCTTTAATGCTTGTGTCCCAAGGACACAGAGTTTAGGAAAGAAATGATCTTGATCTTTTTTTCAGGAGATCTGAAAACTCAAAACAGCAACCAAACACACACAAAGTAGGAAGAAATGACAGAGAGGCAGGGGGAGTTCAAGGCCAGCCTCACCTACCAAGGACATTCCAGGACTGTTCCCTAGATAAACCCTGTCTCACAAAACCAACCAAACACACACACACACACACAAACACACACACACACAAAAAACAGAAGAATAAGGAAAGTGTTCCTGAAACACCACAAACCAGCTAGATTGCACTTAATAGCAATCAAAAGTGGGTGAAATATAAAATGGAGAGAAATTCTTTGATGAAATCCAACCCTCTTTCTTGGTCAAAGCTGTACAGCCAATAGAACTAGAGGGAGGGAACATGTGTCCATCTCTCAATAAAAAAAGAAAAAAGGCTAGAATCTCACTGTGAGCGTAAAAGATGAAAATCTTACAGCTGACACCATCCAGTCTCAAGTTAGAAAAACTTGAAACGATGCAACAGGAGACAGACAGTTTCCCAATGAACTCTTGCTATTCTCCAGGGGAAGTTTTGTTCCTGAGGGTTTTTTTTTTTTTTTGATTTTTCGAGACAGGGTTTCTCTTTAGCTTTGGAGCCTGTCCTGGCACTAGCTCTTCTAGACCAGGCTGGCCTCGAACTCACAGAGATCCACCTGCCTCTGCCTCCCAAGTGGTGGGATTAAAGGCATGCGCCACCACCACCCGGCTCTGAGGGTTTTTGGAACAACTAATATCCCTCTTATCTTTTTGTTTTGTTTTGGTTTCCATGCCCCCTCAGAGGACACCTGGATATTTTTTAAGGATTTGGTTTTATTTTATTTAAGTATTTTGTTCCTCAGACATAACTCTGAAAACACTAATACGTAATAGCCAGTTTCTATTCAGTTCAGTTCAGATTTTTACCAAAACCTCCTGTCTGGCATGTCTCTGTCTTTGTTGAGTTCCTGTACTTACAGAAGCCAAGAGATAGCTGGCAGCCATCCATAGAAAATGCCCTCTCCCTTTGAACACGGCCCTCCTTTGGTCTGAGTTTCTCACACAGCTCTGATGATGCAGGAGGATGCCAAGGGCCCAGTTGGTGCCTCAGCCCGATGCCTGCATCTGTGCCTTGGCAGCAGCTATTCATGTCTTGCCACTCAGAGTCAAATTCCCTTAAGTTTAGCCTTCCCTAAGTGCTTGTTCACTTCAGAGGACTCAACCCTCATCTTCCGTGTCCTCCTGGCCTAATTTCTCATATTACTGATTTACTGAGTATGAATCAGTAATATGAGATGTTCCGGAGAGGGAGGAAGGGACATTCATGAAAAAAGTGAGTGTTCAACTAACTAACTCCCCATGGGTGAAGGAAGTAGTGAAAAGATTTTAATGAAGCAGAGAGAAATTTCTGGTTTTGGAAGGAGGAAATCCTGAATGGCTCCCTCTGTGTCGCAGGAGAGACTCCTGGAAAGGAAACCTCAGGTTCTGGTCAGTCGGTCGGTTGGTCAGTTCGGGGAGAAATATTAGCAAGGAGGTAAAGGCCGTGCCTCACGACATCAGCAGTCCCTTCTCTGGAAATTCTACGGTATCCCGGAGAGCTCTCGGAATTTTGTGATGTCACTCGTGTCCTAGAAATGCCAAGTGCCCTCAAGATACACTCTCTCGGTGCCTATAAGACTCAGTTCTAGACATGTTGTCTAGAGAATGGAGATCATGGAGAGGCCAGAGGGAGGAAGAAGAAAGCTGACCTCAGATCTCAGAGGAAAACACGGAGAAATAATTAGTGGTCCTGGGGAAGACGAAGTGAGTTCACCACTAGCAGGGACTAGAGAGATTTCTGGATGTGATGGCTTTGAGACTTCCAGGGCTAGGGCTCAGGAACTGGGAGGTTTCTGGAATGAAATAGGTCTGTCTTGTTTCTCTGAGTTCCTAAAGGGCCAACCCACATCAAAGATTCACGATAGTTGATTTGACAAAGTCGGGAATTGACAAGGAGTGCGGAAGGAGTCAGTGAGATTTCAATACCAGCACTGCACATCACGCCCCCCCCCCCCCCCCCCCCCGGTCCTTTTCATTGTGTAGCAATAATAATAGAGAAAGGGGAGTAGCGCTCTGCCAAAGCCCGTATTTTTTTTTAAATATTTATTTATTTATTTATTAAGTATACAATATTCTGTCTGTGTGTATGTCTGCAGGCCAGAAGAGGGCACCAGACCTCTTTACAGATGGTTGTGAGCCACCATGTGGTTGCCGGGAATTGAACTCAGGACCTTTGGAAGAGCAGGCAATGCTCTTAACCACTGAGCCATCTCTCCAGCCCCCCGTATTTTTTTTTTAATAGTCCAGGTGTGTTATTTCTTTTTGTACATCAGGCCATGAATTCGTAGGGAATGGGCTCCAGCAGCTAAGGCTCCTTCCTGTTAGTCCTCGCGAAGTGTGCTTCTCTGGGTTCGCTTGAGCTGAACCCAGGTGCCCTTCTCTTTGTCTTCCTTTTCCTTCTGGTTGTTCTCCTTCACCCGCTTCAGAAAGCTGTCTCTGCTCTTCGAGTGCTTGATGTGTTCAATCCGCACATTAATTCTCTTGGCAAGAATCTTGCCCTTAACTGGCTTGTTTACAATGATGCCCACAGCATGCTGGGTGACATTGTAGACTCTTCCGGTTTTGCCGTGGTAACATTTATGGGGCATTCCTTTTTGAACAGTGCCCATTCCCTTGATGTCTATAATATCGCCCTTCTTGTAGATTCGTGGCCAAAGGAACAACTCCATGTTTCCTAAAGGGCCTAGAGAACATATAGCGAGTGCCCCTCCTCTTTCCCTTTGTGTTTGTCATTTTGGCGAGTTACTGAAAGATGGCTACCGCGGCCGAAAGGCCCAAAGCCCATATTTTACCATGCCTTATATCACAGCCATTAGCAGGGTTGAGGCATCAAGTGCTGCAGTCAGTCTGACTCCTGTGGTCCCCTAAGGTTTCTAGCTTCCCAGTTATGAATGACACCCTGGTCTCCAGTTCAGCTTGAGAGCTCTTTAAGAGCCCATGGATGAGAGAGTGGGAAAAGACTGCCTTTTTTTTTTCTTTTTCCATTTCTTTCTTTCTTTCTTTTGCTGTTTTGTTTTGTTTTTCAAGAAAGGGTTTCTTTGTGTATCTTGGGCTGTCCTAAAACTCACTCTGTAAATCAGGCCATCTTTGAATTCACAGAGATCTGTGTGTGTGCTGTGATTAAAGGCATGCACACACCACAGCCCGGCTGAGACTGCAATTTCTTGTTAGCTCTGGGTAAGTGACAATGGCTCTGTGTTGTGAATCTCTGTGAATCCAGACTATGTTATGTCCTTCAATGACATGAGTCTGAAGCATCAAGCACCCATCCCTATACTCCCTGAGGTCTCTGAAGTCACGGTGCATCCTTAAAGGCTTAGAAAGCTTTTCCCTGGTTCACCTTTGTGTGTGTGTGTGTGTGTGTGTGTGTGTGTGTGTTTTGTTCTATCTAGGAGAAGCACCATAGCAGTTGCATAGTGACTGAGAAATTTGATTTTTAGGAAATGATTTTTCATATCTGTGAGTGGTCTCTCCATAGCCACTCATCTTTTCTTAAACTTGAGTATAGGAATGAATGAATGAATGATCCCTCCCTCCCTCCCTCCCTCCCTCTCTCTTCATGGGAATGAGTATCTGGTCTTGCATTGAGGGCTCCCCAGTTCTCAGCATCTCCAGCCCAACCTGTCACAAGCTGATCACACATTTGCAAACTTGGGATATATTCTGCTGAATTTTTGGGATAATGAATTTCATCAACTATGGGACTAACTTTGTTCTGACAGGACACTCACAATCTCTCCTCATCACACCCACATAGTGTAACAACTTTGTGGTTCCTCCATAATGTGCTTATTTCTGTCAGGGAACTGAAAGCCAGCCAGCCAGCCAGCCAGCCAGCCAGCCAGCCAGCCAACACTATCTACAAAGCTACAGAGAAACCCTGTCGTGAAAAACCAAAAATAAATAAATAAATAGGCATGGATTTTTTTTAAAAAATCAAACGCAAACTAAGTAGAAATAACTACTTTCAGTATGCCATTCAAGAATTAGGGAACCCTTTATCCCAGCACGTGGGAGACACAGGCAGAAGGACATCTGTGAGTTAAAATCCAGACTCATCTACCAAGTGAGATCACAAGACTCGTGCACTGTCTTATAGGTCCTAAACTCCCATGGTCCAGTTTCTAGGGTTGGGGGCCTCTCTATAAAGCCTGGAAATTCACAGAGGTCCACCTGCCTCTGTCTCTTTGATGATAGAATAAAAGATGTGCACCACAATAACCAGGGTCAGTTTCTTGTAGATTTAGTTTAATTTCAAATTTTGTTTGTATCTCTTGATCTGCACCAAGTGTGTCCCTGTGGGCGTGGGGGGCAGGGAAGTTGTCCTATTTTAGAACATTTTATTTTACTTTTATTTGAGACAGTCTTTCTGGTTGTGTAGAACTTATTTTAATTTCAAATTTTTAAAGAATTTTTTTATGATTTATTTAACTTTATTTTATGTGCAGTCGTGTGAAACTGGATTTACAATCACTTATGAGCTGCTGCCTTGTGGGGGTTACATCTCAGGAGCACAAGAACCCAAATCTGTGCTGTACTCCCTGTCACCAAAAGAGGTCACTAGATCCCCACCATGTGGTTTCTGGACATTCCAGAAATTCCATCTCTCCAGTTCTCATTCTTTCATTGTTCCTCCTGCATGCCTGCGTCTAGTGAGAGAGTGGGCAACTTTCCTCCCTGCTTGTCTGTGTCTGTGTCTGTCACATCCTGGATAGCCAGAGTGCCCGCCACCTCTGCCTGAGATAGATGTGGCTGGCAGCCCTGGGGCTGGGGGAAAGGGAGAGAGTGGGTTCCCTGGAGAGCCTTGGGCAGAGGCTCTGTGGATTCCCTGCCGGAGGCCTCACTGCCTCTGAGGAGCCCATGGGGGAGGGGGAAAGGGAAGGTCAACCAGAGAGTCCTGCCTGGCTTTTGCTTTGCTTTGTTTTTGTTTTTGTTTGTTTGTTTATTTTATTTTCAGGTACAGCTGTGACCAGGTCTGGATCCAGGACAGACTCAAAAGCTAGAGAGAAATCCTGTCTCAGAAAACAAAAATAAATAAATACATAAATAAACACATAAACAAATACATAAACTAATAAATGAATGGATAGATAGATAGATAGATAGCCAGACAGAGAGAGAGATGATAAAACACCTTCAAGATCAGGGAGACCAAGGCTGGCAGATCACTGTAAGTTTAAAGCTACCTTGTTCTGCAGATTGAGATTCAGGACAGGCAAAGTGACATAGAGAAACCCTGTTTTCAAAAAAAAGGTGGGGGCTGGAGAGATGGCTCTGTGGTTAAGAGTGCTGACTGCTCTTCCAGAGGACCCAGGTTCAATTCCTACCACCCACATGGCAGTCAACAGCTGTCTGTAACTCCAAGATCTGACACCCTCAGATAGACATACATGCAGGCAAAACACCAATGCCGACAAAATAAATTATTAGGAAAATAAATATATAAAAAAGGTTGTTTAGCCTTTAATCCCAGCATTAGGAGGCAGAGGCAGATGGCTCTCTGTGAGTCTGAGGCCAGTTTTGTCTACAAAGTGAGTCCCAGGGCATACGCATACAAGGCCACACAACGAAACCCTATGTTGAACAACCACAAATAAACAAACAAATAAAGAGATAATAACAATAAAAATATTTGAGAGTTCAAATAATTGACTTCATGCACAATAAAAGAATATAAAAATAAAAATATCAAACGCATTTGAACGCATCAGCACAGGAGACCGCTTCCTAAATAGAACCCCAGTAGCACAGACACTGAGAGAAACAATTAATAAGTGAGAGAGACCTCCTGAAACTGAAAAGCTTCTGTAAAGCAAAGAACACGGCCAACAAGACAAAATGACGGCCTTACAGAATGGAAAAAGATCTTCACTAACCCCACATCAGACAGAGGTCTGTCTGATCTCCAAAACATACAAAGAACACAAGACATTGGTCATCTCAAGAACAAATAATCTAATTCACAAAATGGAGTACAGACTTAAACAGAGAACTCTCAACCGAGGAATCTAAAATGGCTGAAAGACACTTAAGGAAATGTTCAACATGCTTAGTCATCAGAGAAATGCAAATCAAAACAAGTTTCTAGAAACAAGGAGACAGTTCATAATGTTTCTTTCTTCTTTTCTTCCTTCTTTTTTTTTAAATTTGGGATGGGGCCTCTCTCCAAAACCTGGGAATTCACAGAGGTACACCTGTCTCTGTCTCTTGGATGATAGAATAAAAGATGTGCACCACAGTGACAATCCAACTAAGTTTTTAGTATCTCATTCTGTTAATTTCATGTACATTTAGTTTCATTTCAAATTTTGTTTGTATCTCTTGGTCTGCACCCAAGTGTGTCCTTGGTGGGGTGGGGGGGCAGGGAAGGTGCCCTATTTCAGAACATTTTACTTAACTTTTATTTGAGACAGTCTTTCCAGTTGTGTAGAAATTAGTTTCATTTCAAATTTTTAATGACCAGGAAGGATGAAAGCATTCAAAAGGACTGGTTCCATATCTGGCAGAGAGGCAGGTGGATCTCTAGGAGTTTGAGGCCAGCCTGGTCGACGAGAGCTAGTTCCAAAGACAGGCTCCAAAGCAACAGAGAAAACCCTGCCTTGAAAATCAAAACAAAAACACAAACAAAAATAAAAAACATAAATTAAATCTCTGTATGTGTGTGTGTGTGTGTGTGTGTGTGTGAGAGAGAGAGAGAGAGAGAGAGAGAGAGAGAGAGAGAGAGAGAAATGATTAAACAGGAAATAAGAAAAAACACAAAACCATAATGTCACCAAGATGACAGCCTGGTTTATATAGTGAGTTAAAGGTATTATACAGAGAAACCCTGTACCAAAAAAATAATAAAAGAAGAAAACAGAAAAAAAACAAGGAAGGAAGAAAAGAAGGAAAAAAGGAAAGAAGGAAGAAAAACTGGTGTTTTCCTTTTTTTCTTTGTTTATCTCAGGTTATTTTTTTTTTTTTTTATTGCAGCCACAGCAGCAGTATATTTTGGACAGCTGCCTAGCTGGGTAATGGTGGCAGCACATTTCTTTATTCTCAGTTCTCAGCCCTCAGAGATCAGGAGAGGCAGAGGCAGGCAGATCGCTGTGAGTTTGAGGCTACCTTGTTCTGCAGGCAAAGCGACGACAGACACAGAGAAACTAAAAGTGTGTTTAGTACAGGCCTTTTATTCCGGCACTAGGAGGCAGAGGTAGAGGCAGGGGCAGCTAGATCTCTGTGAGTCTGAGGCCAGCCTTGTCTACAAAGTGAGTTCCAGGGCAAACAAGCATACAAAGGGAATCCCTATGTAGAAAAACCACAAATAAACAAATAATAATAATGATGATGATGATAATAATCTAAGAGCTCAATTAATTGACTTCACCCACAATTCAAAAATTAAAAAATAAAACAAAGAGTGTGTCTGACCGATCAGTGAAAGGACTATGTGGGCCAAGGGGCTGCCACAATTATGGATTGGTGAGAGGGAGGAAAGGAGGGAGGCAGCAAGGGCAGTTCCCAGTCACCCAAATGCCTTTCAAAGACATTTCACCATGGCAACCACTCGCTTGCTTTCTTGGGGTTTCTTTTCTTCAGTAGTTGTGTTTGTACAACCTACCCCACACCCCACTTCTCATCCTAAATACAGAGTCTGAGAAAATTAAAGCAGCTGTGGAAAAATTCCCACTTGGATATCTTTTCCTGCCCAGTAAAACAAAAACGATTATAACAGGGCTGGAGAGATGGCTCAGAGGTTAAGAGCACTGACTGCTTTTCCACAGGTCCTGAGTTCAATTCCCAGCAACCACATGGTGGCTTACAACCATCTATAATGAGACCTGGTGCCCCCTTCTGGCTTGCAGGCACACGTGGAAGGAATGCTATACACATAATATAATAAATAAATTTAAAAAAAAAACGACTATAACAAAAATATGCATATCTAAAAAAAACAAAAAAAATAAAAAAAATACATATCTAAGCAGACCAATCAAGTTGTAGCCTCACCCTTTATATTATTTATTTATTTATTTATTTATTGGCTTTTCAAGACAAGTTTTCTCTGTAGCTTTGGTGCCTGTCCTGGAACTCCCAGAGATTTGCCTGCCTCTGCCTCCAGAGTGCTGGGATTAAAGGCGTGCGCCACCACTGCCCGCCTTAGACTCACCCTTTAATGGTTCAGCAAGGAGTTCTAGCTGTTAGGAAGGGCTGGTGACCTTGAACTTTACTAGTCTCTGAAATCTGCCTTCTCACTTTTACCAGGTGCCCTCAGGGACAGGAGTGGAGGCCAGGGCCTGTAGCTTTGGCTTGTACATTTACTTCAATTTTAATTTTTTTGTCTTGTTTTTTGAAACAGGGTTTCCCTGGGTAACAGTCCTAGCTGATCTGGAACTAGCTCTTGTAGACCAGGCTGGCTTCCAACTCCCAAGAAATTCACCTGCCTCTGACCCTGTGTGCTGGGAATAAAGGCATGTGCCACCACCACATTTATTTAAACCTCTCTCTCGGTGTGCCTGTGTATGTGGGGGAGACAGGGAAGGTGTCATATTTCCAAACATTTTCATAACTGCACTTAGCACTGCACTCTTTTACATTTTATTTTACTTTTAGTTGAGACAGTGTTTCCAGTTGTGTAGTTTAATTTCAATTTCTTAAAGAATTTTTTTTTTATGATTTATTTAACCATGCAGGTGCTGGGAATTGAACCCAATTTCTCAGGAAGAGCCAAGAAACTAGCTCTCCAGGCTCTTAGTTTAAAAGTTTATTTATGAGTCTCTGGGTGTGCCTGTGCCTGTGTTTGTGTTTGGTGTGTGTGTGGGGAGGGTATATTTTGACCTCACCAGATGAAGGCATTCAAGAGCACTGGCTCCATATCTGGCAGAGGCAGGATCTCTGGGAGTTTTAGGCCAGCCTGGTCTACAAGAAAGGAGCTAGTTCCAAGAACAGTCTCCAAATCAGCAGAGAAACCCTGTCTCATAAAGCAAAACACAAAACCAAACAAGAAATAAATAAATTGAGAGAGAGAGAGAAAGCGAGAGAGAGAGAGAGAGAGAGAGAAGAAATGTGGATTTACAGATAGGAAATAAGAATAAAAATAAGAATAAAAAGAGAACGTTACCAACAAGACAGCCTGGTCTATAAACTGAGTTCCAGGACAGCTAGGGCTGTTACACAGAGAAATCGTGCCTCAAAAAATACTAAAAGAAGAGAAAAAAAAAAACAGCAAGCAAGCAAGAAAATGCAGGGTTTTTTCCCCCTTTTTTGTCTTTGTTAATTCCAGGCCATTCATTTTAATTTTACTTTTTCTTTTAAGATTATATTTTCAGGGGCTGTAGAGATGGCTCAGAGGTTAAGAGCACTGACTGTTCTTCCAAAGGTCCTGAGTTCAATTCCTAGCAACAATATGGTGGCTCACAACCATCTGTAATGGGGTCTTCTGGCCTGCAGTCATGCATGGAAGGAGTGCTGTATATATAATAAATAATTAATTTTAAAAAAAAGATTGTATTTGCAGCATAAGTGTTCAGAAAGAAGAAGTCCTGGGCCATGTAGTAAAATAGTTTGTCTGAAACACAAATAAAAAGACAGGTCCTGTCTCAAAAAACAAACAAACAAAAAAAAAACAAATTAAAATGTGAAATAAAACAAAGAAGGGGCTTTTTTTTTGTTTTGTTTTGTTTTCTATGAAACCTGAAAATGGCTGAATTCAACAATTATCCAACTTCAGCAAGAAGGTACTGTTTCCCAGCTTCAACCAGAAAACAGCAAATATGCACATCTAGGCCCTGTCAACAGAAGAGGGCACTAGATTTCCACCATGTGGTTTCTGGAAAGTCCAGAAATTCCATCTCTCCATTTCTGATTCTTTCAATCACTGCAGGCAGGCCTGCATTTAGTGAGAGAGTGGACACCACTCCTCGTTCCTTCCTGTTTCTCACGTGTTCATGTCTCACGTGTTCATGTCATAAACACGCGCACATGTGTTTATGGGGTGGCTTTTGAACTAACCAAGATGACTGGTTCCATATCTGGCAGAGAGGCAGTTGGATCTCTGGGAGTTTGAGGACAGCCTGGTCGACAAGAGCTAGTTCTAAGACAACAGAGAAACCATGCCTTGAAAATCAAAACCAAAACACAAACAAAAATAAATAAATAAATGAATAAATACATAAAATAAAACATGAATTAAATGAGAAAGAGAGAGGGAGAAGAAATGTCAATTTGTCAATTTTCAGACCAGAAATAAGAAAAAACAAAACCATAATGTCACCAAGATGACAGCCTGGTTTATATAGTGAGTTAAAAGTATTATACAGAGAAACCAAAAATAAAAAATAATAAAAGAAGAAAACAGGAAGGAAGGAAGGAAGGAAGGAAGGAAAAATAGGTGCTTTCCTTTTTTTCTTTGTTTATCTCAGTTTATTTATTTTTATTTAATTTTTTTCTAAAATTGCAGCAGCAGCAGTATATTTGGGCAGCTGACTACTATCATGGAAGCGTTCAGAAAGAAGTCCTGGGCCATGTAGTGAGATAGATTGTCTGGAGCATAAATAAAAAAGCCAATTCCTGTCTCAAAAAAAGAAAAAAAATCAAGTTAAAATGTGAAATAATAAAATAAATAAGGAAGGTTTTTTTATGTTTCTTGTTTTTTTTTGTTTGTTTTTTTTGTTTTTTTTTTTTTTTTTTTTTTTTTGCAATGAGTGAATTCAAGTCAACAACTTTCAGTTTCCCAACTCCAACAGGAAAGGCTGCAGATATCCATATCAAAGAGGTCCAGTGGAGCTGTAGCCACACCCTTTAATGCTTGTGTCCCAAGGACACAGAGTTTAGGAAAGAAATGATCTTGATCTTTTTTTCAGGAGATCTGAAAACTCAAAACAGCAACCAAACACACACCAAGTAGGAAGAAATGACAGAGAGGCAGGGGGAGTTCAAGGCCAGCCTCACCTACCAAGGACATTCCAGGACTGTTCCCTAGATAAACCCTGTCTCACAAAACCAACCAAACACACACACACACACACACACACACACACACACACACACAAAACCCAGAAGAATAAGGAAAGTGTTCCTGAAACACCACAAACCAGCTAGATTGCACTTAATAGCAATCAAAAGTGGGTAAAATATAAAATGGAGAGAAATTCTTTGATGAAATCCAACCCTCTTTCTTGGTCAAAGCTGTACAGCCAATAGAACTAGAGGGAGGGAACATGTGTCCATCTCTCAATAAAAAAAGAAAAAAGGCTAGAATCTCACTGTGAGCGTAAAAGATGAAAATCTTACAGCTGACACCATCCAGTCTCAAGTTAGAAAAACTTGAAATGATGCAACAGGAGACAGACAGTTTCCCAATGAACTCTTGCTATTCTCCAGGGGAAGTTTTGTTCCTGAGGGTTTTTTTTTTTTTTTTTTTTTTTTTTATTTTTCGAGACAGGGTTTCTCTTTAGCTTTGGAGCCTGTCCTGGCACTAGCTCTTCTAGACCAGGCTGGCCTCGAACTCACAGAGATCCACCTGCCTCTGCCTCCCAAGTGTTGGGATTAAAGGCATGCGCCACCACCGCCCGGCTCTGAGGGTTTTTGGAACAACTAATATCCCTCTTATCTTTTTGTTTTGTTTTGTTTTCCATGCCCCCTCAGAGGACACCTGGATATTTTTTAAGGATTTGGTTTTATTTTATTTAAGTATTTTGTTCCTCAGACATAACTCTGAAAACACTAATACGTAATAGCCAGTTTCTATTCAGTTCAGTTCAGATTTTTACCAAAACCTCCTGTCTGGCATGTCTCTGTCTTTGTTGAGTTCCTGTACTTACAGAAGCCAAGAGATAGCTGGCAGCCATCCATAGAAAATGCCCTCTCCCTTTGAACACGGCCCTCCTTTGGTCTGAGTTTCTCACACAGCTCTGATGATGCAGGAGGATGCCAAGGGCCCAGTTGGTGCCTCAGCCCGATGCCTGCATCTGTGCCTTGGCAGCAGCTATTCATGTCTTGCCACTCAGAGTCAAATTCCCTTAAGTTTAGCCTTCCCTAAGTGCTTGTTCACTTCAGAGGACTCAACCCTCATCTTCCGTGTCCTCCTGGCCTAATTTCTCATATTACTGATTTACTGAGTATGAATCAGTAATATGAGATGTTCCGGAGAGGGAGGAAGGGACATTCATGAAAAAAGTGAGTGTTCAACTAACTAACTCCCCATGGGTGAAGGAAGTAGTGAAAAGATTTAATGAAGCAGAGAGAAATTTCTGGTTTTGGAAGGAGGAAATCCTGAATGGCTCCCTCTGTGTCGCAGGAGAGACTCCTGGAAAGGAAACCTCAGGTTCCGGTCAGTCGGTCGGTTGGTCAGTTCGGGGAGAAATATTAGCAAGGAGGTAAAGGCCGTGCCTCACGACATCAGCAGTCCCTTCTCTGGAAATTCTACGGTATCCCGGAGAGCTCTCGGAATTTTGTGATGTCACTCGTGTCCTAGAAATGCCAAGTGCCCTCAAGATACACTCTCTCGGTGCCTATAAGACTCAGTTCTAGACATGTTGTCTAGAGAATGGAGATCATGGAGAGGCCAGAGGGAGGAAGAAGAAAGCTGACCTCAGATCTCAGAGGAAAACACGGAGAAATAATTAGTGGTCCTGGGGAAGACGAAGTGAGTTCACCACTAGCAGGGACTAGAGAGATTTCTGGATGTGATGGCTTTGAGACTTCCAGGGCTAGGGCTCAGGAACTGGGAGGTTTCTGGAATGAAATAGGTCTGTCTTGTTTCTCTGAGTTCCTAAAGGGCCAACCCACATCAAAGATTCACGATAGTTGATTTGACAAAGTCGGGAATTGACAAGGAGTGCGGAAGGAGTCAGTGAGATTTCAATACCAGCACTGCACATCACCCCCCCCCCCCCCCGTCCTTTTCGTTGTGTAGCAATAATAATAGAGAAAGGGGAGTAGCGCTCTGCCAAGCCCGTATTTTTTTTTAAATATTTATTTATTTATTTATTTATTAAGTATACAATATTCTGTCTGTGTGTATGTCTGCAGGCCAGAAGAGGGCACCAGACCTCTTTACAGATGGTTGTGAGCCACCATGTGGTTGCCGGGAATTGAACTCAGGACCTTTGGAAGAGCAGGCAATGCTCTTAACCACTGAGCCATCTCTCCAGCCCCCCGTATTTTTTTTTAATAGTCCAGGTGTGTTATTTCTTTTTGTACATCAGGCCATGAATTCGTAGGGAATGGGCTCCAGCAGCTCAGGCTCCTTCCCGTTAGTCCTCGCGAAGTGTGCTTCTCTGGGTTCGCTTGAGCTGAACCCAGGTGCCCTTCTCTTTGTCTTCCTTTTCCTTCTGGTCGTTCTCCTTCACCCGCTTCAGAAAGCTGTCTCTGCTCTTCGAGTGCTTGATGTGTTCAATCCGCACATTAATTCTCTTGGCAAGAATCTTGCCCTTAACTGGCTTGTTTACAATGATGCCCACAGCATGCTGGGTGACATTGTAGACTCTTCCGGTTTTGCCGTGGTAACATTTATGGGGCATTCCTTTTTGAACAGTGCCCATTCCCTTGATGTCTATAATATCGCCCTTCTTGTAGATTCGTGGCCAAAGGAACAACTCCATGTTTCCTAAAGGGCCTAGAGAACATATAGCGAGTGCCCCTCCTCTTTCCCTTTGTGTTTGTCATTTTGGCGAGTTACTGAAAGATGGCTACCACGGCCGAAAGGCCCAAAGCCCATATTTTACCATGCCTTATATCACAGCCATTAGCAGGGTTGAGGCATCAAGTGCTGCAGTCAGTCTGACTCCTGTGGTCCCCTAAGGTTTCTAGCTTCCCAGTTATGAATGACACCCTGGTCTCCAGTTCAGCTTGAGAGCTCTTTAAGAGCCAATGGATGAGAGAGTGGGAAAAGACTGCCTTTTTTTTTTCTTTTTCCATTTCTTTCTTTCTTTCTTTTGCTGTTTTGTTTTGTTTTTCAAGAAAGGGTTTCTTTGTGTATCTTGGGCTGTCCTAAAACTCACTCTGTAAATCAGGCCATCTTTGAATTCACAGAGATCTGTGTGTGTGCTGTGATTAAAGGCATGCACACACCACAGCCCGGCTGAGACTGCAATTTCTTGTTAGCTCTGGGTAAGTGACAATGGCTCTGTGTTGTGAATCTCTGTGAATCCAGACTATGTTATGTCCTTCAATGACATGAGTCTGAAGCATCAAGCACCCATCCCTATACTCCCTGAGGTCTCTGAAGTCACGGTGCATCCTTAAAGGCTTAGAAAGCTTTTCCCTGGTTCACCTTTGTGTGTGTGTGTGTGTGTGTGTGTGTGTGTGTGTTTTGTTCTATCTAGGAGAAGCACCATAGCAGTTGCATAGTGACTGAGAAATTTGATTTTTAGGAAATGATTTTTCATATCTGTGAGTGGTCTCTCCATAGCCACTCATCTTTTCTTAAACTTGAGTATAGGAATGAATGAATGAATGATCCCTCCCTCCCTCCCTCCCTCCCTCCCTCCCTCTCTCTTCATGGGAACGAGTATCTGGTCTTGCATTGAGGGCTCCCCAGTTCTCAGCATCTCCAGCCCAACCTGTCACAAGCTGATTACACATTTGCAAACTTGGGATATATTCTGCTGAATTTTTGGGATAATGAATTTCATCAACTATGGGACTAACTTTGTTCTGACAGGACACTCACAATCTCTCCTCATCACACCCACATAGTGTAACAACTTTGTGGTTCCTCCATAATGTGCTTATTTCTGTCAGGGAACTGAAAGCCAGCCAGCCAGCCAGCCAGCCAGCCAGCCAGCCAGCCAGCCAACACTATCTACAAAGCTACAGAGAAACCCTGTCGTGAAAAACCAAAAATAAATAAATAAATAGGCATGGATTTTTTTTAAAAAATCAAACGCAAACTAAGTAGAAATAACTACTTTCAGTATGCCATTCAAGAATTAGGGAACCCTTTATCCCAGCACGTGGGAGACACAGGCAGAAGGACATCTGTGAGTTAAAATCCAGACTCATCTACCAAGTGAGATCACAAGACTCGTGCACTGTCTTATAGGTCCTAAACTCCCATGGTCCAGTTTCTAGGGTTGGGGGCCTCTCTATAAAGCCTGGAAATTCACAGAGGTCCACCTGCCTCTGTCTCTTTGATGATAGAATAAAAGATGTGCACCACAATAACCAGGGTCAGTTTCTTGTAGATTTAGTTTAATTTCAAATTTTGTTTGTATCTCTTGGTCTGCACCAAGTGTGTCCCTGTGGGCGTGGGGGGCAGGGAAGTTGTCCTATTTTAGAACATTTTATTTTACTTTTATTTGAGACAGTCTTTCTGGTTGTGTAGAACTTATTTTAATTTCAAATTTTTAAAGAATTTTTTTATGATTTATTTAACTTTATTTTATGTGCAGTCGTGTGAAACTGGATTTACAATCACTTATGAGCTGCTGCCTTGTGGGGGTTACATCTCAGGAGCACAAGAACCCAAATCTGTGCTGTACTCCCTGTCACCAAAAGAGGTCACTAGATCCCCACCATGTGGTTTCTGGACATTCCAGAAATTCCATCTCTCCAGTTCTCATTCTTTCATTGTTCCTCCTGCATGCCTGCGTCTAGTGAGAGAGTGGGCAACTTTCCTCCCTGCTTCTCTGTGTCTGTGTCTGTCACATCCTGGATAGCCAGAGTGCCCGCCACCTCTGCCTGAGATAGATGTGGCTGGCAGCCCTGGGGCTGGGGGAAAGGGAGAGAGTGGGTTCCCTGGAGAGCCTTGGGCAGAGGCTCTGTGGATTCCCTGCCGGAGGCCTCACTGCCTCTGAGGAGCCCATGGGGGAGGGGGAAAGGGAAGGTCAACCAGAGAGTCCTGCCTGGCTTTTGCTTTGCTTTGTTTTTGTTTTTGTTTGTTTGTTTATTTTATTTTCAGGTACAGCTGTGACCAGGTCTGGATCCAGGACAGACTCAAAAGCTAGAGAGAGGGGGCTGGAGATATGGCTCAGTGGTTAAGAGCACTGACTGCTCTTCCAGAGGACCCGGGTTCAATTCCCAGCACCCACATGGCAGCTCACAACTGTCCGAAGATCCAGTTGCAGGGGATCTGACACCTTCACACCAATGCACATAAAATAAAGTTAAATAAAGCATACAAATATTTAAAAAAAAAAAAAAAAAAAGCTAGAGAGAAATCCTGTCTCAGAAAACAAAAATAAATAAATACATAAATAAACACATAAACAAATACATAAACTAATAAATGAATGGATAGATAGATAGATAGATAGCCAGACAGAGAGAGAGATAGCCAGACAGAGAGAGAGATGATAAAACACCTTCAAGATCAGGGAGACCAAGGCTGGCAGATCACTGTAAGTTTAAAGCTACCTTGTTCTGCAGATTGAGATTCAGGACAGGCAAAGTGACATAGAGAAACCCTGTTTTCAAAAAAAAGGTGGGGGCTGGAGAGATGGCTCTGTGGTTAAGAGTGCTGACTGCTCTTCCAGAGGACCCAGGTTCAATTCCTACCACCCACATGGCAGTCAACAGCTGTCTGTAACTCCAAGATCTGACACCCTCAGATAGACATACATGCAGGCAAAACACCAATGCCGACAAAATAAATTATTAGGAAAATAAATATATAAAAAAGGTTGTTTAGCCTTTAATCCCAGCATTAGGAGGCAGAGGCAGATGGCTCTCTGTGAGTCTGAGGCCAGTTTTGTCTACAAAGTGAGTCCCAGGGCATACGCATACAAGGGCACACAACGAAACCCTATGTTGAACAACCACAAATAAACAAACAAATAAAGAGATAATAACAATAAAAATATTTGAGAGTTCAAATAATTGACTTCATCCACAATAAAAGAATATAAAAATAAAAATATCAAACGCATTTGAACGCATCAGCACAGGAGACCGCTTCCTAAATAGAACCCCAGTAGCACAGACACTGAGAGAAACAATTAATAAGTGAGAGAGACCTCCTGAAACTGAAAAGCTTCTGTAAAGCAAAGAACACGGCCAACAAGACAAAATGACGGCCTTACAGAATGGAAAAAGATCTTCACTAACCCCACATCAGACAGAGGTCTGTCTGATCTCCAAAACATACAAAGAACACAAGACATTGGTCATCTCAAGAACAAATAATCTAATTCACAAAATGGAGTACAGACTTAAACAGAGAACTCTCAACCGAGGAATCTAAAATGGCTGAAAGACACTTAAGGAAATGTTCAACATGCTTAGTCATCAGAGAAATGCAAATCAAAACAAGTTTCTAGAAACAAGGAGACAGTTCATAATGTTTCTTTCTTCTTTTTTTTTTTAATTTGGAATGGGGGCCTCTCTCCAAAACCTGGGAATTCACAGAGGTACACCTGTCTCTGTCTCTTGGATGATAGAATAAAAGATGTGCACCACAGTGACAATCCAACTAAGTTTTTAGTATCTCATTCTGTTAATTTCATGTACATTTAGTTTCATTTCAAATTTTGTTTGTATCTCTTGGTCTGCACCCAAGTGTGTCCTTGGTGGGGGGGGGCAGGGAAGGTGCCCTATTTCAGAACATTTTACTTAACTTTTATTTGAGACAGTCTTTCCAGTTGTGTAGAACTTAGTTTCATTTCAAATTTTTAATGACCAGGAAGGATGAAAGCATTCAAAAGGACTGGTTCCATATCTGGCAGAGAGGCAGGTGGATCTCTGGGAGTTTGAGGCCAGCCTGGTCGACGAGAGCTAGTTCCAAAGACAGGCTCCAAAGCAACAGAGAAAACCCTGCCTTGAAAATCAAAACAAAAACACAAACAAAAATAAAAAACATAAATTAAATCTGTGTGTGTGTGTGTGTGAGTGTGTGTGTGTGTGTGTGTGTGTGTGTGAGAGAGAGAGAAGAGAGAGAGAGAGAGAGAGAGAGAGAGAGAGAGAGAAATGATTAAACAGGAAATAAGAAAAAAACCAAAACCATAATGTCACCAAGATGACAGCCTGGTTTATATAGTGAGTTAAAGGTATTATACAGAGAAACCCTGTACCAAAAAAATAATAAAAGAAAAAAACAGAAAAAAAACAAGGAAGGAAGAAAAGTAGGAAAAAAGGAAAGAAGGAAGAAAAACTGGTGTTTTCCTTTTTTTCTTTGTTTATCTCAGGTTATTTTTTTTTTTTATTGCTGCCACAGCAGCAGTATATTTTGGGCAGCTGCCTAGCTGGGTAATGGTGGCAGCACATTTCTTTATTCTCAGTTCTCAGCCCTCAGAGATCAGGAGAGGCAGAGGCAGGCAGATCGCTGTGAGTTTGAGGCTACCTTGTTCTGCAGGCAAAGCGACGACAGACACAGAGAAACTAAAAGTGTGTTTAGTACAGGCCTTTTATTCCGGCACTAGGAGGCAGAGGTAGAGGCAGGGGCAGCTAGATCTCTGTGAGTCTGAGGCCAGCCTTGTCTACAAAGTGAGTTCCAGGGCAAACAAGCATACAAAGGGAATCCCTATGTAGAAAAACCACAAATAAACAAATAATAATAATGATGATGATGATAATAATCTAAGAGCTCAATTAATTGACTTCACCCACAATTCAAAAATTAAAAAATAAAACAAAGAGTGTGTCTGACCGATCAGTGAAAGGACTATGTGGGCCAAGGGGCTGCCACAATTATGGATTGGTGAGAGGGAGGAAAGGAGGGAGGCAGCAAGGGCAGTTCCCAGTCACCTAAATGCCTTTCAAAGACATTTCACCATGGCAACCACTCGCTTGCTTTCTTGGGGTTTCTTTTCTTCAGTAGTTGTGTTTGTACAACCTACCCCACACCCCACTTCTCATCCTAAATACAGAGTCTGAGAAAATTAAAGCAGCTGTGGAAAAATTCCCACTTGGATATCTTTTCCTGCCCAGTAAAACAAAAACGACTATAACAGGGCTGGAGAGATGGCTCAGAGGTTAAGAGCACTGACTGCTTTTCCACAGGTCCTGAGTTCAATTCCCAGCAACCACATGGTGGCTTACAACCATCTATAATGAGACCTGGTGCCCCCTTCTGGCTTGCAGGCACACGTGGAAGGAATGCTATACACATAATATAATAAATAAATTTAAAAAAAAAAGACTATAACAAAAATATGCATATCTAAAAAAAACAAAAAAAAAATAAAAAAAATACATATCTAAGCAGACCAATCAAGTTGTAGCCTCACCCTTTATATTATTTATTTATTTATTTATTTATTTATTTATTTATTTATTGGCTTTTCAAGACAAGTTTTCTCTGTAGCTTTGGTGCCTGTCCTGGAACTCCCAGAGATTTGCCTGCCTCTGCCTCCAGAGTACTGGGATTAAAGGCGTGTGCCACCACTGCCCGCCTTAGACTCACCCTTTAATGGTTCAGCAAGGAGTTCTAGCTGTTAGGAAGGGCTGGTGACCTTGAACTTTACTAGTCTCTGAAATCTGCCTTCTCACTTTTACCAGGTGCCCTCAGGGACAGGAGTGGAGGCCAGGGCCTGTAGCTTTGGCTTGTACATTTACTTCAATTTTAATTTTTTTGTCTTGTTTTTCGAAACAGGGTTTCCCTGGGTAACAGTCCTAGCTGATCTGGAACTAGCTCTTGTAGACCAGGCTGGCTTCCAACTCCCAAGAAATTCACCTGCCTCTGCCCCCTGTGTGCTGGGAATAAAGGCATGTGCCACCACCACATTTATTTAAACCTCTCTCTCGGTGTGCCTGTGTATGTGGGGGAGACAGGGAAGGTGTCATATTTCCAAACATTTTCATAACTGCACTTAGCACTGCACTCTTTTACATTTTATTTTACTTTTAGTTGAGACAGTGTTTCCAGTTGTGTAGTTTAATTTCAATTTCTTAAAGAATTTTTTTTTATGATTTATTTAACCATGCAGGTGCTGGGAATTGAACCCAATTTCTCAGGAAGAGCCAAGAAACTAACTCTCCAGGCTCTTAATTTAAAAGTTTATTTATGTGTCTCTGGGTGTGCCTGTGCCTGTGTTTGTGTTTGGTGTGTATGTGGGGGGGTATATTTTGACCTCACCAGATGAAGGCATTCAAGAGCACTGGCTCCATATCTGGCAGAGGCAGGATCTCTGGGAATTTTAGGCCAGCCTGGTCTACAAGAAAGGAGCTAGTTCCAAGAACAGTCTCCAAATCAGCAGAAAAACCCTGTCTCATAAAGCAAAACACAAAACCAAACAAGAAATAAATAAATAGAGAGAGAGAGAGAAAGCGAGAGAGAGAGAGAGAGAGAGAGAGAGAGAGAGAGAGAGAGAGAGAAGAAATGTGGATTTACAGATAGGAAATAAGAATAAAAAGAGAACGTTACCAACAAGACAGCCTGGTCTATAAACTGAGTTCCAGGACAGCTAGGGCTGTTACACAGAGAAATCGTGCCTCAAAAAATACTAAAAGAAGAGAAAAAAAAAAAAGCAAGCAAGCAAGAAAATGCAGGGTTTTTTCCCCCTTTTTTGTCTTTGTTAATTCCAGGCCATTCATTTTAATTTTACTTTTTCTTTTAAGATTATATTTTCAGGGGCTGTAGAGATGGCTCAGAGGTTAAGAGCACTGACTGTTCTTCCAAAGGTCCTGAGTTCAATTCCTAGCAACAATATGGTGGCTCACAACCATCTGTAATGGGGTCTTCTGGCCTGCAGTCATGCATGGAAGGAGTGCTGTATACATAATAAATAATTAATTTTAAAAAAAAAGATTGTATTTGCAGCATAAGTGTTCAGAAAGAAGAAGTCCTGGGCCATGTAGTAAAATAGTTTGTCTGAAACACAAATAAAAAGACAGGTCCTGTCTCAAAAAACAAAAAACAAAAAAAAAAATTAAAATGTGAAATAAAACCAAGAAGGGGCTTTTTGTTTTGTTTTGTTTTCTATGAAACCTGAAAATGGCTGAATTCAACAATTATCCAACTTCAGCAAGAAGGTACTGTTTCCCAGCTTCAACCAGAAAACAGCAAATATGCACATCTAGGCCCTGTCAACAGAAGAGAGCACTAGATTTCCACCATGTGGTTTCTGGAAAGTCCAGAAATTCCATCTCTCCATTTCTGATTCTTTCAATCACTGCAGGCAGGCCTGCATTTAGTGAGAGAGTGGACACCACTCCTCGTTCCTTCCTGTTTCTCACGTGTTCATGTCTCACGTGTTCATGTCATAAACACGCGCACATGTGTTTATGGGGTGGCTTTTGAACTAACCAAGATGACTGGTTCCATATCTGGCAGAGAGGCAGTTGGATCTCTGGGAGTTTGAGGACAGCCTGGTCGACAAGAGCTAGTTCTAAGACAACAGAGAAACCATGCCTTGAAAATCAAAACCAAAACACAAACAAAAATAAATAAATAAATGAATAAATACATAAAATAAAACATGAATTAAATGAGAAAGAGAGAGGGAGAAGAAATGTCAATTTGTCAATTTTCAGACCAGAAATAAGAAAAAACAAAACCATAATGTCACCAAGATGACAGCCTGGTTTATATAGTGAGTTAAAAGTATTATACAGAGAAACCAAAAATAAAAAATAATAAAAGAAGAAAACAGGAAGGAAGGAAGGAAGGAAGGAAGGAAGGAAAAATAGGTGCTTTCCTTTTTTTCTTTGTTTATCTCAGGTTATTTATTTTTATTTAATTTTTTTCTAAAATTGCAGCAGCAGCAGTATATTTGGGCAGCTGACTACTATCATGGAAGCGTTCAGAAAGAAGTCCTGGGCCATGTAGTGAGATAGATTGTCTGGAGCATAAATAAAAAGCCAATTCCTGTCTCAAAAAAAGAAAAAAAATCAAGTTAAAATGTGAAATAATAAAATAAATAAGGAAGGTTTTTTTTTGTTTCTTGTTTTTTTTTGTTTGTTTTTTGATTTTGTTTTTTGTTTTTTTTTTTTTTTTTGCAATGAGTGAATTCAAGTCAACAACTTTCAGTTTCCCAACTCCAACAGGAAAGGCTGCAGATATCCATATCAAAGAGGTCCAGTGGAGCTGTAGCCACACCCTTTAATGCTTGTGTCCCAAGGACACAGAGTTTAGGAAAGAAATGATCTTGATCTTTTTTTCAGGAGATCTGAAAACTCAAAACAGCAACCAAACACACACCAAGTAGGAAGAAATGACAGAGAGGCAGGGGGAGTTCAAGGCCAGCCTCACCTACCAAGGACATTCCAGGACTGTTCCCTAGATAAACCCTGTCTCACAAAACCAACCAAACACACACACACACACACAAACACACACACACACACAAAACCCAGAAGAATAAGGAAAGTGTTCCTGAAACACCACAAACCAGCTAGATTGCACTTAATAGCAATCAAAAGTGGGTGAAATATAAAATGGAGAGAAATTCTTTGATGAAATCCAACCCTCTTTCTTGGTCAAAGCTGTACAGCCAATAGAACTAGAGGGAGGGAACATGTGTCCATCTCTCAATATAAAAAGAAAAAAGGCTAGAATCTCACTGTGAGCGTAAAAGATGAAAATCTTACAGCTGACACCATCCAGTCTCAAGTTAGAAAAACTTGAAACGATGCAACAGGAGACAGACAGTTTCCCAATGAACTCTTGCTATTCTCCAGGGGAAGTTTTGTTCCTGAGGGTTTTTTTTTTTTTTGATTTTTCGAGACAGGGTTTCTCTGTAGCTTTGGAGCCTGTCCTGGCACTAGCTCTTCTAGACCAGGCTGGCCTCGAACTCACAGAGATCCACCTGCCTCTGCCTCCCAAGTGTTGGGATTAAAGGCATGCGCCACCACCGCCCGGCTCTGAGGGTTTTTGGAACAACTAAAATCCCTCTTATCTTTTTGTTTTGTTTTGTTTTCCATGCCCCCTCAGAGGACACCTGGATGTTTTTTAAGGATTTGGTTTTATTTTATTTAAGTATTTTGTTCCTCAGACATAACTCTGAAAACACTAATACGTAATAGCCAGTTTCTATTCAGTTCAGTTCAGATTTTTACCAAAACCTCCTGTCTGGCATGTCTCTGTCTTTGTTGAGTTCCTGTACTTACAGAAGCCAAGAGATAGCTGGCAGCCATCCATAGAAAATGCCCTCTCCCTTTGAACACGGCCCTCCTTTGGTCTGAGTTTCTCACACAGCTCTGATGATGCAGGAGGATGCCAAGGGCCCAGTTGGTGCCTCAGCCCGATGCCTGCATCTGTGCCTTGGCAGCAGCTATTCATGTCTTGCCACTCAGAGTCAAATTCCCTTAAGTTTAGCCTTCCCTAAGTGCTTGTTCACTTCAGAGGACTCAACCCTCATCTTCCGTGTCCTCCTGGCCTAATTTCTCATATTACTGATTTACTGAGTATGAATCAGTAATATGAGATGTTCCGGAGAGGGAGGAAGGGACATTCATGAAAAAAGTGAGTGTTCAACTAACTAACTCCCCATGGGTGAAGGAAGTAGTGAAAAGATTTAATGAAGCAGAGAGAAATTTCTGGTTTTGGAAGGAGGAAATCCTGAATGGCTCCCTCTGTGTCGCAGGAGAGACTCCTGGAAAGGAAACCTCAGGTTCCGGTCAGTCGGTCGGTTGGTCAGTTCGGGGAGAAATATTAGCAAGGAGGTAAAGGCCGTGCCTCACGACATCAGCAGTCCCTTCTCTGGAAATTCTACGGTATCCCGGAGAGCTCTCGGAATTTTGTGATGTCACTCGTGTCCTAGAAATGCCAAGTGCCCTCAAGATACACTCTCTCGGTGCCTATAAGACTCAGTTCTAGACATGTTGTCTAGAGAATGGAGATCATGGAGAGGCCAGAGGGAGGAAGAAGAAAGCTGACCTCAGATCTCAGAGGAAAACACGGAGAAATAATTAGTGGTCCTGGGGAAGACGAAGTGAGTTCACCACTAGCAGGGACTAGAGAGATTTCTGGATGTGATGGCTTTGAGACTTCCAGGGCTAGGGCTCAGGAACTGGGAGGTTTCTGGAATGAAATAGGTCTGTCTTGTTTCTCTGAGTTCCTAAAGGGCCAACCCACATCAAAGATTCACGATAGTTGATTTGACAAAGTCGGGAATTGACAAGGAGTGCGGAAGGAGTCAGTGAGATTTCAATACCAGCACTTCACATCACGCCCCCCCCCCCCCCCGTCCTTTTCTTTGTGTAGCAATAATAATAGAGAAAGGGGAGTAGCGCTCTGCCAAAGCCCGTATTTTTTTTTAAATATTTATTTATTTATTTATTAAGTATACAATATTCTGTCTGTGTGTATGTCTGCAGGCCAGAAGAGGGCACCAGACCTCTTTACAGATGGTTGTGAGCCACCATGTGGTTGCCGGGAATTGAACTCAGGACCTTTGGAAGAGCAGGCAATGCTCTTAACCACTGAGCCATCTCTCCAGCCCCCCGTATTTTTTTTTAATAGTCCAATTGTGTTATTTCTTTTTGTACATCAGGCCATGAATTCGTAGGGAATGGGCTCCAGCAGCTAAGGCTCCTTCCTGTTAGTCCTCGCGAAGTGTGCTTCTCTGGGTTCACTTGAGCTGAACCCAGGTGCCCTTCTCTTTGTCTTCCTTTTCCTTCTGGTTGTTCTCCTTCACCCGCTTCAGAAAGCTGTCTCTGCTCTTCGAGTGCTTGATGTGTTCAATCCGCACATTAATTCTCTTGGCAAGAATCTTGCCCTTAACTGGCTTGTTTACAATGATGCCCACAGCATGCTGGGTGACATTGTAGACTCTTCCGGTTTTGCCGTGGTAACATTTATGGGGCATTCCTTTTTGAACAGTGCCCATTCCCTTGATGTCTATAATATCGCCCTTCTTGTAGATTCGTGGCCAAAGGAACAACTCCATGTTTCCTAAAGGGCCTAGAGAACATATAGCGAGTGCCCCTCCTCTTTCCCTTTGTGTTTGTCATTTTGGCGAGTTACTGAAAGATGGCTACCACGGCCGAAAGGCCCAAAGCCCATATTTTACCATGCCTTATATCACAGCCATTAGCAGGGTTGAGGCATCAAGTGCTGCAGTCAGTCTGACTCCTGTGGTCCCCTAAGGTTTCTAGCTTCCCAGTTATGAATGACACCCTGGTCTCCAGTTCAGCTTGAGAGCTCTTTAAGAGCCAATGGATGAGAGAGTGGGAAGAGACTGCCTTTTTTTTTCTTTTTCCATTTCTTTCTTTCTTTCTTTTGCTGTTTTGTTTTTCAAGAAAGGGTTTCTTTGTGTATCTTGGGCTGTCCTAAAACTCACTCTGTAAATCAGGCCATCTTTGAATTCACAGAGATCTGTGTGTGTGCTGTGATTAAAGGCATGCACACACCACAGCCCGGCTGAGACTGCAATTTCTTGTTAGCTCTGGGTAAGTGACAATGGCTCTGTGTTGTGAATCTCTGTGAATCCAGACTATGTTATGTCCTTCAATGACATGAGTCTGAAGCATCAAGCACCCATCCCTATACTCCCTGAGGTCTCTGAAGTCACGGTGCATCCTTAAAGGCTTAGAAAGCTTTTCCCTGGTTCACCTTTGTGTGTGTGTGTGTGTGTGTGTGTGTGTGTGTGTGTGTGTGTGTGTGTTTTGTTCTATCTAGGAGAAGCACCATAGCAGTTGCATAGTGACTGAGAAATTTGATTTTTAGGAAATGATTTTTCATATCTGTGAGTGGTCTCTCCATAGCCACTCATCTTTTCTTAAACTTGAGTATAGGAATGAATGAATGAATGATCCCTCCCTCCCTCCCTCCCTCCCTCTCTCTTCATGGGAACGAGTATCTGGTCTTGCATTGAGGGCTCCCCAGTTCTCAGCATCTCCAGCCCAACCTGTCACAAGCTGATTACACATTTGCAAACTTGGGATATATTCTGCTGAATTTTTGGGATAATGAATTTCATCAACTATGGGACTAACTTTGTTCTGACAGGACACTCACAATCTCTCCTCATCACACCCACATAGTGTAACAACTTTGTGGTTCCTCCATAATGTGCTTATTTCTGTCAGGGAACTGAAAGCCAGCCAGCCAGCCAGCCAGCCAGCCAGCCAGCCAGCCAACACTATCTACAAAGCTACAGAGAAACCCTGTCGTGAAAAACCAAAAATAAATAAATAAATAGGCATGGATTTTTTTTAAAAAATCAAACGCAAACTAAGTAGAAATAACTACTTTCAGTATGCCATTCAAGAATTAGGGAACCCTTTATCCCAGCACGTGGGAGACACAGGCAGAAGGACATCTGTGAGTTAAAATCCAGACTCATCTACCAAGTGAGATCACAAGACTCGTGCACTGTCTTATAGGTCCTAAACTCCCATGGTCCAGTTTCTAGGGTTGGGGGCCTCTCTATAAAGCCTGGAAATTCACAGAGGTCCACCTGCCTCTGTCTCTTTGATGATAGAATAAAAGATGTGCACCACAATAACCAGGGTCAGTTTCTTGTAGATTTAGTTTAATTTCAAATTTTGTTTGTATCTCTTGGTCTGCACCAAGTGTGTCCCTGTGGGCGTGGGGGGCAGGGAAGTTGTCCTATTTTAGAACATTTTATTTTACTTTTATTTGAGACAGTCTTTCTGGTTGTGTAGAACTTATTTTAATTTCAAATTTTTAAAGAATTTTTTTATGATTTATTTAACTTTATTTTATGTGCAGTCGTGTGAAACTGGATTTACAATCACTTATGAGCTGCTGCCTTGTGGGGGTTACATCTCAGGAGCACAAGAACCCAAATCTGTGCTGTACTCCCTGTCACCAAAAGAGGTCACTAGATCCCCACCATGTGGTTTCTGGACATTCCAGAAATTCCATCTCTCCAGTTCTCATTCTTTCATTGTTCCTCCTGCATGCCTGCGTCTAGTGAGAGAGTGGGCAACTTTCCTCCCTGCTTCTCTGTGTCTGTGTCTGTCACATCCTGGATAGCCAGAGTGCCCGCCACCTCTGCCTGAGATAGATGTGGCTGGCAGCCCTGGGGCTGGGGGAAAGGGAGAGAGTGGGTTCCCTGGAGAGCCTTGGGCAGAGGCTCTGTGGATTCCCTGCCGGAGGCCTCACTGCCTCTGAGGAGCCCATGGGGGAGGGGGAAAGGGAAGGTCAACCAGAGAGTCCTGCCTGGCTTTTGCTTTGCTTTGTTTTTGTTTTTGTTTGTTTGTTTATTTTATTTTCAGGTACAGCTGTGACCAGGTCTGGATCCAGGACAGACTCAAAAGCTAGAGAGAAATCCTGTCTCAGAAAACAAAAATAAATAAATACATAAATAAACACATAAACAAATACATAAACTAATAAATGAATGGATAGATAGATAGATAGATAGATAGATAGATAGATAGATAGATAGATAGCCAGACAGAGAGAGAGATGATAAAACACCTTCAAGATCAGGGAGACCAAGGCTGGCAGATCACTGTAAGTTTAAAGCTACCTTGTTCTGCAGATTGAGATTCAGGACAGGCAAAGTGACATAGAGAAACCCTGTTTTCAAAAAAAAGGTGGGGGCTGGAGAGATGGCTCTGCAGTTAAGAGTGCTGACTGCTCTTCCAGAGGACCCAGGTTCAATTCCTACCACCCACATGGCAGTCAACAGCTGTCTGTAACTCCA
Source organism: Microtus oregoni (assembly GCF_018167655.1). Lineage (NCBI taxonomy): Eukaryota > Metazoa > Chordata > Mammalia > Rodentia > Cricetidae > Microtus > Microtus oregoni. The sequence continues at coordinate 537,690 of NW_024543840.1, read as the reverse complement.
AGATCTGACACCCTCAGATAGACATACATGCAGGCAAAACACCAATGCCGACAAAATAAATTATTAGGAAAATAAATATATAAAAAAGGTTGTTTAGCCTTTAATCCCAGCATTAGGAGGCAGAGGCAGATGGCTCTCTGTGAGTCTGAGGCCAGTTTTGTCTACAAAGTGAGTCCCAGGGCATACGCATACAAGGGCACACAACGAAACCCTATGTTGAACAACCACAAATAAACAAACAAATAAAGAGATAATAACAATAAAAATATTTGAGAGTTCAAATAATTGACTTCATCCACAATAAAAGAATATAAAAATAAAAATATCAAACGCATTTGAACGCATCAGCACAGGAGACCGCTTCCTAAATAGAACCCCAGTAGCACAGACACTGAGAGAAACAATTAATAAGTGAGAGAGACCTCCTGAAACTGAAAAGCTTCTGTAAAGCAAAGAACACGGCCAACAAGACAAAATGACGGCCTTACAGAATGGAAAAAGATCTTCACTAACCCCACATCAGACAGAGGTCTGTCTGATCTCCAAAACATACAAAGAACACAAGACATTGGTCATCTCAAGAACAAATAATCTAATTCACAAAATGGAGTACAGACTTAAACAGAGAACTCTCAACCGAGGAATCTAAAATGGCTGAAAGACACTTAAGGAAATGTTCAACATGCTTAGTCATCAGAGAAATGCAAATCAAAACAAGTTTCTAGAAACAAGGAGACAGTTCATAATGTTTCTTTCTTCTTTTCTTCCTTCTTTTTTTTTAAATTTGGGATGGGGCCTCTCTCCAAAACCTGGGAATTCACAGAGGTACACCTGTCTCTGTCTCTTGGATGATAGAATAAAAGATGTGCACCACAGTGACAATCCAACTAAGTTTTTAGTATCTCATTCTGTTAATTTCATGTACATTTAGTTTCATTTCAAATTTTGTTTGTATCTCTTGGTCTGCACACAAGTGTGTCCTTGGTGGGGGGGGGGCAGGGAAGGTGCCCTATTTCAGAACATTTTACTTAACTTTTATTTGAGACAGTCTTTCCAGTTGTGTAGAACTTAGTTTCATTTCAAATTTTTAATGACCAGGAAGGATGAAAGCATTCAAAAGGACTGGTTCCATATCTGGCAGTGAGGCAGGTGGATCTCTGGGAGTTTGAGGCCAGCCTGGTCGACGAGAGCTAGTTCCAAAGACAGGCTCCAAAGCAACAGAGAAAACCCTGCCTTGAAAATCAAAACAAAAACACAAACAAAAATAAAAAACATAAATTAAATCTCTGTATGTGTGTGTGTGTGTGTGTGTGAGAGAGAGAGAGAGAGAGAGAGAGAGAGAGAGAGAGAAATGATTAAACAGGAAATAAGAAAAAACACAAAACCATAATGTCACCAAGATGACAGCCTGTTTTATATAGTGAGTTAAAGGTATTATACAGAGAAACCCTGTACCAAAAAAATAATAAAAGAAGAAAACAGAAAAAAAACAAGGAAGGAAGAAAAGAAGGAAAAAAGGAAAGAAGGAAGAAAAACTGGTGTTTTCCTTTTTTTCTTTGTTTATCTCAGGTTATTTTTTTTTTTTTATTGCTGCCGCAGCAGCAGTATATTTTGGGCAGCTGCCTAGCTGGGTAATGGTGGCAGCACATTTCTTTATTCTCAGTTCTCAGCCCTCAGAGATCAGGAGAGGCAGAGGCAGGCAGATCGCTGTGAGTTTGAGGCTACCTTGTTCTGCAGGCAAAGCGACGACAGACACAGAGAAACTAAAAGTGTGTTTAGTACAGGCCTTTTATTCCGGCACTAGGAGGCAGAGGTAGAGGCAGGGGCAGCTAGATCTCTGTGAGTCTGAGGCCAGCCTTGTCTACAAAGTGAGTTCCAGGGCAAACAAGCATACAAAGGGAATCCCTATGTAGAAAAACCACAAATAAACAAATAATAATAATGATGATGATGATAATAATCTAAGAGCTCAATTAATTGACTTCACCCACAATTCAAAAATTAAAAAATAAAACAAAGAGTGTGTCTGACCGATCAGTGAAAGGACTATGTGGGCCAAGGGGCTGCCACAATTATGGATTGGTGAGAGGGAGGAAAGGAGGGAGGCAGCAAGGGCAGTTCCCAGTCACCTAAATGCCTTTCAAAGACATTTCACCATGGCAACCACTCGCTTGCTTTCTTGGGGTTTCTTTTCTTCAGTAGTTGTGTTTGTACAACCTACCCCACACCCCACTTCTCATCCTAAATACAGAGTCTGAGAAAATTAAAGCAGCTGTGGAAAAATTCCCACTTGGATATCTTTTCCTGCCCAGTAAAACAAAAACGACTATAACAGGGCTGGAGAGATGGCTCAGAGGTTAAGAGCACTGACTGCTTTTCCACAGGTCCTGAGTTCAATTCCCAGCAACCACATGGTGGCTTACAACCATCTATAATGAGACCTGGTGCCCCCTTCTGGCTTGCAGGCACACGTGGAAGGAATGCTATACACATAATATAATAAATAAATTTAAAAAAAAAAACGACTATAACAAAAATATGCATATCTAAAAAAAAACAAAAAAAATAAAAAAAATACATATCTAAGCAGACCAATCAAGTTGTAGCCTCACCGTTTATATTATTTATTTATTTATTTATTTATTTATTTATTTATTTATTGGCTTTTCAAGACAAGTTTTCTCTGTAGCTTTGGTGCCTGTCCTGGAACTCCCAGAGATTTGCCTGCCTCTGCCTCCAGAGTGCTGGGATTAAAGGCGTGCGCCACCACTGCCCGCCTTAGACTCACCCTTTAATGGTTCAGCAAGGAGTTCTAGCTGTTAGGAAGGGCTGGTGACCTTGAACTTTACTAGTCTCTGAAATCTGCCTTCTCACTTTTACCAGGTGCCCTCAGGGACAGGAGTGGAGGCCAGGGCCTGTAGCTTTGGCTTGTACATTTACTTCAATTTTAATTTTTTTGTCTTGTTTTTCGAAACAGGGTTTCCCTGGGTAACAGTCCTAGCTGATCTGGAACTAGCTCTTGTAGACCAGGCTGGCTTCCAACTCCCAAGAAATTCACCTGCCTCTGCCCCCTGTGTGCTGGGAATAAAGGCATGTGCCACCACCACATTTATTTAAACCTCTCTCTCGGTGTGCCTGTGTATGTGGGGGAGACAGGGAAGGTGTCATATTTCCAAACATTTTCATAACTGCACTTAGCACTGCACTCTTTTACATTTTATTTTACTTTTAGTTGAGACAGTGTTTCCAGTTGTGTAGTTTAATTTCAATTTATTAAAGAATTTTTTTTTATGATTTATTTAACCATGCAGGTGCTGGGAATTGAACCCAATTTCTCAGGAAGAGCCAAGAAACTAGCTCTCCAGGCTCTTAATTTAAAAGTTTATTTATGAGTCTCTGGGTGTGCCTGTGCCTGTGTTTGTGTTTGGTGTGTGTGTGGGGAGGGTATATTTTGACCTCACCAGATGAAGGCATTCAAGAGCACTGGCTCCATATCTGGCAGAGGCAGGATCTCTGGGAGTTTTAGGCCAGCGTGGTCTACAAGAAAGGAGCTAGTTCCAAGAACAGTCTCCAAATCAGCAGAGAAACCCTGTCTCATAACGCAAAACACAAAACCAAACAAGAAATAAATAAATTGAGAGAGAGAGAGAAAGCGAGAGAGAGAGAGAGAGAGAGAGAGAGAGAAGAAATGTGGATTTACAGATAGGAAATAAGAATAAAAAGAGAACGTTACCAACAAGACAGCCTGGTCTATAAACTGAGTTCCAGGACAGCTAGGGCTGTTACACAGAGAAATCGTGCCTCAAAAAATACTAAAAGAAGAGAAAAAAAAAAAAAAGCAAGCAAGCAAGAAAATGCAGGGTTTTTTCCCCCTTTTTTGTCTTTGTTAATTCCAGGCCATTCATTTTAATTTTACTTTTTCTTTTAAGATTATATTTTCAGGGGCTGTAGAGATGGCTCAGAGGTTAAGAGCACTGACTGTTCTTCCAAAGGTCCTGAGTTCAATTCCTAGAAACAATATGGTGGCTCACAACCATCTGTAATGGGGTCGTCTGGCCTGCAGTCATGCATGGAAGGAGTGCTGTATACATAATAAATAATTAATTTTAAAAAAAAGATTGTATTTGCAGCATAAGTGTTCAGAAAGAAGAAGTCCTGGGCCATGTAGTAAAATAGTTTGTCTGAAACACAAATAAAAAGACAGGTCCTGTCTCAAAAAACAACAAAAAAAAAAAAAACAAATTAAAATGTGAAATAAAACAAAGAAGGGGCTTTTTTTTTGTTTTGTTTTGTTTTCTATGAAACCTGAAAATGGCTGAATTCAACAATTATCCAACTTCAGCAAGAAGGTACTGTTTCCCAGCTTCAACCAGAAAACAGCAAATATGCACATCTAGGCCCTGTCAACAGAAGAGAGCACTAGATTTCCACCATGTGGTTTCTGGAAAGTCCAGAAATTCCATCTCTCCATTTCTGATTCTTTCAATCACTGCAGGCAGGCCTGCATTTAGTGAGAGAGTGGACACCACTCCTCGTTCCTTCCTGTTTCTCACGTGTTCATGTCTCACGTGTTCATGTCATAAACACGCGCACATGTGTTTATGGGGTGGCTTTTGAACTAACCAAGATGACTGGTTCCATATCTGGCAGAGAGGCAGTTGGATCTCTGGGAGTTTGAGGACAGCCTGGTCGACAAGAGCTAGTTCTAAGACAACAGAGAAACCATGCCTTGAAAATCAAAACCAAAACACAAACAAAAATAAATAAATAAATGAATAAATACATAAAATAAAACATGAATTAAATGAGAAAGAGAGAGGGAGAAGAAATGTCAATTTGTCAATTTTCAGACCAGAAATAAGAAAAAACAAAACCATAATGTCACCAAGATGACAGCCTGGTTTATATAGTGAGTTAAAAGTATTATACAGAGAAACCAAAAATAAAAAATAATAAAAGAAGAAAACAGGAAGGAAGGAAGGAAGGAAGGAAGGAAGGAAAAATAGGTGCTTTCCTTTTTTTCTTTGTTTATCTCAGGTTATTTATTTTTATTTAATTTTTTTCTAAAATTGCAGCAGCAGCAGTATATTTGGGCAGCTGACTACTATCATGGAAGCGTTCAGAAAGAAGTCCTGGGCCATGTAGTGAGATAGATTGTCTGGAGCATAAATAAAAAGCCAATTCCTGTCTCAAAAAAAGAAAAAAAATCAAGTTAAAATGTGAAATAATAAAATAAATAAGGAAGGTTTTTTTTTGTTTCTTGTTTTTTTTTGTTTGTTTTTTGATTTTGTTTTTTGTTTTTTTTTTTTTTGCAATGAGTGAATTCAAGTCAACAACTTTCAGTTTCCCAACTCCAACAGGAAAGGCTGCAGATATCCATATCAAAGAGGTCCAGTGGAGCTGTAGCCACACCCTTTAATGCTTGTGTCCCAAGGACACAGAGTTTAGGAAAGAAATGATCTTGATCTTTTTTTCAGGAGATCTGAAAACTCAAAACAGCAACCAAACACACACCAAGTAGGAAGAAATGACAGAGAGGCAGGGGGAGTTCAAGGCCAGCCTCACCTACCAAGGACATTCCAGGACTGTTCCCTAGATAAACCCTGTCTCACAAAACCAACCAAACACACACACACACACACAAACACACACACACACACAAAACCCAGAAGAATAAGGAAAGTGTTCCTGAAACACCACAAACCAGCTAGATTGCACTTAATAGCAATCAAAAGTGGGTGAAATATAAAATGGAGAGAAATTCTTTGATGAAATCCAACCCTCTTTCTTGGTCAAAGCTGTACAGCCAATAGAACTAGAGGGAGGGAACATGTGTCCATCTCTCAATATAAAAAGAAAAAAGGCTAGAATCTCACTGTGAGCGTAAAAGATGAAAATCTTACAGCTGACACCATCCAGTCTCAAGTTAGAAAAACTTGAAACGATGCAACAGGAGACAGACAGTTTCCCAATGAACTCTTGCTATTCTCCAGGGGAAGTTTTGTTCCTGAGGGTTTTTTTTTTTTTTGATTTTTCGAGACAGGGTTTCTCTGTAGCTTTGGAGCCTGTCCTGGCACTAGCTCTTCTAGACCAGGCTGGCCTCGAACTCACAGAGATCCACCTGCCTCTGCCTCCCAAGTGTTGGGATTAAAGGCATGCGCCACCACCGCCCGGCTCTGAGGGTTTTTGGAACAACTAAAATCCCTCTTATCTTTTTGTTTTGTTTTGTTTTCCATGCCCCCTCAGAGGACACCTGGATGTTTTTTAAGGATTTGGTTTTATTTTATTTAAGTATTTTGTTCCTCAGACATAACTCTGAAAACACTAATACGTAATAGCCAGTTTCTATTCAGTTCAGTTCAGATTTTTACCAAAACCTCCTGTCTGGCATGTCTCTGTCTTTGTTGAGTTCCTGTACTTACAGAAGCCAAGAGATAGCTGGCAGCCATCCATAGAAAATGCCCTCTCCCTTTGAACACGGCCCTCCTTTGGTCTGAGTTTCTCACACAGCTCTGATGATGCAGGAGGATGCCAAGGGCCCAGTTGGTGCCTCAGCCCGATGCCTGCATCTGTGCCTTGGCAGCAGCTATTCATGTCTTGCCACTCAGAGTCAAATTCCCTTAAGTTTAGCCTTCCCTAAGTGCTTGTTCACTTCAGAGGACTCAACCCTCATCTTCCGTGTCCTCCTGGCCTAATTTCTCATATTACTGATTTACTGAGTATGAATCAGTAATATGAGATGTTCCGGAGAGGGAGGAAGGGACATTCATGAAAAAAGTGAGTGTTCAACTAACTAACTCCCCATGGGTGAAGGAAGTAGTGAAAAGATTTTAATGAAGCAAAGAGAAATTTCTGGTTTTGGAAGGAGGAAATCCTGAATGGCTCCCTCTGTGTCGCAGGAGAGACTCCTGGAAAGGAAACCTCAGGTTCCGGTCAGTCGGTCGGTTGGTCAGTTCGGGGAGAAATATTAGCAAGGAGGTAAAGGCCGTGCCTCACGACATCAGCAGTCCCTTCTCTGGAAATTCTACGGTATCCCGGAGAGCTCTCGGAATTTTGTGATGTCACTCGTGTCCTAGAAATGCCAAGTGCCCTCAAGATACACTCTCTCGGTGCCTATAAGACTCAGTTCTAGACATGTTGTCTAGAGAATGGAGATCATGGAGAGGCCAGAGGGAGGAAGAAGAAAGCTGACCTCAGATCTCAGAGGAAAACACGGAGAAATAATTAGTGGTCCTGGGGAAGACGAAGTGAGTTCACCACTAGCAGGGACTAGAGAGATTTCTGGATGTGATGGCTTTGAGACTTCCAGGGCTAGGGCTCAGGAACTGGGAGGTTTCTGGAATGAAATAGGTCTGTCTTGTTTCTCTGAGTTCCTAAAGGGCCAACCCACATCAAAGATTCACGATAGTTGATTTGACAAAGTCGGGAATTGACAAGGAGTGCGGAAGGAGTCAGTGAGATTTCAATACCAGCACTTCACATCACGCCCCCCCCCCCCCCCCCCCCGGTCCTTTTCTTTGTGTAGCAATAATAATAGAGAAAGGGGAGTAGCGCTCTGCCAAAGCCCGTATTTTTTTTTAAATATTTATTTATTTATTTATTAAGTATACAATATTCTGTCTGTGTGTATGTCTGCAGGCCAGAAGAGGGCACCAGACCTCTTTACAGATGGTTGTGAGCCACCATGTGGTTGCCGGGAATTGAACTCAGGACCTTTGGAAGAGCAGGCAATGCTCTTAACCACTGAGCCATCTCTCCAGCCCCCCGTATTTTTTTTTTAATAGTCCAATTGTGTTATTTCTTTTTGTACATCAGGCCATGAATTCGTAGGGAATGGGCTCCAGCAGCTAAGGCTCCTTCCTGTTAGTCCTCGCGAAGTGTGCTTCTCTGGGTTCGCTTGAGCTGAACCCAGGTGCCCTTCTCTTTGTCTTCCTTTTCCTTCTGGTTGTTCTCCTTCACCCGCTTCAGAAAGCTGTCTCTGCTCTTCGAGTGCTTGATGTGTTCAATCCGCACATTAATTCTCTTGGCAAGAATCTTGCCCTTAACTGGCTTGTTTACAATGATGCCCACAGCATGCTGGGTGACATTGTAGACTCTTCCGGTTTTGCCGTGGTAACATTTATGGGGCATTCCTTTTTGAACAGTGCCCATTCCCTTGATGTCTATAATATCGCCCTTCTTGTAGATTCGTGGCCAAAGGAACAACTCCATGTTTCCTAAAGGGCCTAGAGAACATATAGCGAGTGCCCCTCCTCTTTCCCTTTGTGTTTGTCATTTTGGCGAGTTACTGAAAGATGGCTACCACGGCCGAAAGGCCCAAAGCCCATATTTTACCATGCCTTATATCACAGCCATTAGCAGGGTTGAGGCATCAAGTGCTGCAGTCAGTCTGACTCCTGTGGTCCCCTAAGGTTTCTAGCTTCCCAGTTATGAATGACACCCTGGTCTCCAGTTCAGCTTGAGAGCTCTTTAAGAGCCAATGGATGAGAGAGTGGGAAGAGACTGCCTTTTTTTTTCTTTTTTTTTTTTTTTTTTTTTTTTTTTTGTTTTTTTTTTGTTTTTTTTAAAGATTTATTTATTATGTATACGGTGTTCTGCCTGCATGTGTATCTGCACACCAGCAGAGGGCACCAGATCTCATTACAGATGGTTGTGAGCCACCATGTGGTTGCTGGGAATTGAACTCAGGACCTCTGGAAGAGCAGTCAGTGCTCTTAACCACTGAGCCATCTCTCCAGCCCTGCCTTTTTTTTTTTTTTTTTTTTTTTCTTTTTCCATTTCTTTCTTTCTTTCTTTTGCTGTTTTGTTTTGTTTTTCAAGAAAGGGTTTCTTTGTGTATCTTGGGCTGTCCTAAAACTCACTCTGTAAATCAGGCCATCTTTGAATTCACAGAGATCTGTGTGTGTGCTGTGATTAAAGGCATGCACACACCACAGCCCGGCTGAGACTGCAATTTCTTGTTAGCTCTGGGTAAGTGACAATGGCTCTGTGTTGTGAATCTCTGTGAATCCAGACTATGTTATGTCCTTCAATGACATGAGTCTGAAGCATCAAGCACCCATCCCTATACTCCCTGAGGTCTCTGAAGTCACGGTGCATCCTTAAAGGCTTAGAAAGCTTTTCCCTGGTTCACCTTTGTGTGTGTGTGTGTGTGTGTGTGTGTGTGTGTGTGTGTTTTGTTCTATCTAGGAGAAGCACCATAGCAGTTGCATAGTGACTGAGAAATTTGATTTTTAGGAAATGATTTTTCATATCTGTGAGTGGTCTCTCCATAGCCACTCATCTTTTCTTAAACTTGAGTATAGGAATGAATGAATGAATGAATGATCCCTCCCTCCCTCCCTCCCTCCCTCTCTCTTCATGGGAACGAGTATCTGGTCTTGCATTGAGGGCTCCCCAGTTCTCAGCATCTCCAGCCCAACCTGTCACAAGCTGATCACACATTTGCAAACTTGGGATATATTCTGCTGAATTTTTGGGATAATGAATTTCATCAACTATGGGACTAACTTTGTTCTGACAGGACACTCACAATCTCTCCTCATCACACCCACATAGTGTAACAACTTTGTGGTTCCTCCATAATGTGCTTATTTCTGTCAGGGAACTGAAAGCCAGCCAGCCAGCCAGCCAGCCAGCCAGCCAGCCAACACTATCTACAAAGCTACAGAGAAACCCTGTCGTGAAAAACCAAAAATAAATAAATAAATAGGCATGGATTTTTTTTAAAAAATCAAACGCAAACTAAGTAGAAATAACTACTTTCAGTATGCCATTCAAGAATTAGGGAACCCTTTATCCCAGCATGTGGGAGACACAGGCAGAAGGACATCTGTGAGTTAAAATCCAGACTCATCTACCAAGTGAGATCACAAGACTCGTGCACTGTCTTATAGGTCCTAAACTCCCATGGTCCAGTTTCTAGGGTTGGGGGCCTCTCTATAAAGCCTGGAAATTCACAGAGGTCCACCTGCCTCTGTCTCTTTGATGATAGAATAAAAGATGTGCACCACAATAACCAGGGTCAGTTTCTTGTAGATTTAGTTTAATTTCAAATTTTGTTTGTATCTCTTGGTCTGCACCAAGTGTGTCCCTGTGGGGGTGGGGGGCAGGGAAGTTGTCCTATTTTAGAACATTTTATTTTACTTTTATTTGAGACAGTCTTTCTGGTTGTGTAGAACTTATTTTAATTTAAAATTTTAAAGAATTTTTTTATGATTTATTTAACTTTATTTTATGTGCAGTCGTGTGAAACTGGATTTACAATCACTTATGAGCTGCTGCCTTGTGGGGGTTACATCTCAGGAGCACAAGAACCCAAATCTGTGCTGTACTCCCTGTCACCAAAAGAGGTCACTAGATCCCCACCATGTGGTTTCTGGACATTCCAGAAATTCCATCTCTCCAGTTCTCATTCTTTCATTGTTCCTCCTGCATGCCTGCGTCTAGTGAGAGAGTGGGCAACTTTCCTCCCTGCTTCTCTGTGTCTGTGTCTGTCACATCCTGGATAGCCAGAGTGCCCGCCACCTCTGCCTGAGATAGATGTGGCTGGCAGCCCTGGGGCTGGGGGAAAGGGAGAGAGTGGGTTCCCTGGAGAGCCTTGGGCAGAGGCTCTGTGGATTCCCTGCCGGAGGCCTCACTGCCTCTGAGGAGCCCATGGGGGAGGGGGAAAGGGAAGGTCAACCAGAGAGTCCTGCCTGGCTTTTGCTTTGCTTTGTTTTTGTTTTTGTTTGTTTGTTTATTTTATTTTCAGGTACAGCTGTGACCAGGTCTGGATCCAGGACAGACTCAAAAGCTAGAGAGAAATCCTGTCTCAGAAAACAAAAATAAATAAATACATAAATAAACACATAAACAAATACATAAACTAATAAATGAATGGATAGATAGATAGATAGATAGATAGATAGATAGATAGCCAGACAGAGAGAGAGATGATAAAACACCTTCAAGATCAGGGAGACCAAGGCTGGCAGATCACTGTAAGTTTAAAGCTACCTTGTTCTGCAGATTGAGATTCAGGACAGGCAAAGTGACATAGAGAAACCCTGTTTTCAAAAAAAAGGTGGGGGCTGGAGAGATGGCTCTGCAGTTAAGAGTGCTGACTGCTCTTCCAGAGGACCCAGGTTCAATTCCTACCACCCACATGGCAGTCAACAGCTGTCTGTAACTCCAAGATCTGACACCCTCAGATAGACATACATGCAGGCAAAACACCAATGCCGACAAAATAAATTATTAGGAAAATAAATATATAAAAAAGGTTGTTTAGCCTTTAATCCCAGCATTAGGAGGCAGAGGCAGATGGCTCTCTGTGAGTCTGAGGCCAGTTTTGTCTACAAAGTGAGTCCCAGGGCATACGCATACAAGGGCACACAACGAAACCCTATGTTGAACAACCACAAATAAACAAACAAATAAAGAGATAATAACAATAAAAATATTTGAGAGTTCAAATAATTGACTTCATCCACAATAAAAGAATATAAAAATAAAAATATCAAACGCATTTGAACGCATCAGCACAGGAGACCGCTTCCTAAATAGAACCCCAGTAGCACAGACACTGAGAGAAACAATTAATAAGTGAGAGAGACCTCCTGAAACTGAAAAGCTTCTGTAAAGAACACGGCCAACAAGACAAAATGACGGCCTTACAGAATGTAAAAAGATCTTCACTAACCCCACATCAGACAGAGGTCTGTCTGATCTCCAAAACATACAAAGAACACAAGACATTGGTCATCTCAAGAACAAATAATCTAATTCACAAAATGGAGTACAGACTTAAACAGAGAACTCTCAACCGAGGAATCTAAAATGGCTGAAAGACACTTAAGGAAATGTTCAACATGCTTAGTCATCAGAGAAATGCAAATCAAAACAAGTTTCTAGAAACAAGGAGACAGTTCATAATGTTTCTTTCTTCTTTTCTTCCTTCTTTTTTTTTAAATTTGGGATGGGGCCTCTCTCCAAAACCTGGGAATTCACAGAGGTACACCTGTCTCTGTCTCTTGGATGATAGAATAAAAGATGTGCACCACAGTGACAATCCAACTAAGTTTTTAGTATCTCATTCTGTTAATTTCATGTACATTTAGTTTCATTTCAAATTTTGTTTGTATCTCTTGGTCTGCACACAAGTGTGTCCTTGGTGGGGGGGGGCAGGGAAGGTGCCCTATTTCAGAACATTTTACTTAACTTTTATTTGAGACAGTCTTTCCAGTTGTGTAGAACTTAGTTTCATTTCAAATTTTTAATGACCAGGAAGGATGAAAGCATTCAAAAGGACTGGTTCCATATCTGGCAGAGAGGCAGGTGGATCTCTGGGAGTTTGAGGCCAGCCTGGTCGACGAGAGCTAGTTCCAAAGACAGGCTCCAAAGCAACAGAGAAAACCCTGCCTTGAAAATCAAAACAAAAACACAAACAAAAATAAAAAACATAAATTAAATCTCTGTATGTGTGTGTGTGTGTGTGTGTGTGTGTGAGAGAGAGAGAGAGAGAGAGAGAGAGAGAGAGAGAGAGAAATGATTAAACAGGAAATAAGAAAAAACACAAAACCATAATGTCACCAAGATGACAGCCTGTTTTATATAGTGAGTTAAAGGTATTATACAGAGAAACCCTGTACCAAAAAAATAATAAAAGAAGAAAACAGAAAAAAAACAAGGAAGGAAGAAAAGAAGGAAAAAAGGAAAGAAGGAAGAAAAACTGGTGTTTTCCTTTTTTTCTTTGTTTATCTCAGGTTTTTTTTTTTTTTTTTTATTGCTGCCGCAGCAGCAGTATATTTTGGGCAGCTGCCTAGCTGGGTAATGGTGGCAGCACATTTCTTTATTCTCAGTTCTCAGCCCTCAGAGATCAGGAGAGGCAGAGGCAGGCAGATCGCTGTGAGTTTGAGGCTACCTTGTTCTGCAGGCAAAGCGACGACAGACACAGAGAAACTAAAAGTGTGTTTAGTACAGGCCTTTTATTCCGGCACTAGGAGGCAGAGGTAGAGGCAGGGGCAGCTAGATCTCTGTGAGTCTGAGGCCAGCCTTGTCTACAAAGTGAGTTCCAGGGCAAACAAGCATACAAAGGGAATCCCTATGTAGAAAAACCACAAATAAACAGATAATAATAATGATGATGATGATAATAATCTAAGAGCTCAATTAATTGACTTCACCCACAATTCAAAAATTAAAAAATAAAACAAAGAGTGTGTCTGACCGATCAGTGAAAGGACTATGTGGGCCAAGGGGCTGCCACAATTATGGATTGGTGAGAGGGAGGAAAGGAGGGAGGCAGCAAGGGCAGTTCCCAGTCACCTAAATGCCTTTCAAAGACATTTCACCATGGCAACCACTCGCTTGCTTTCTTGGGGTTTCTTTTCTTCAGTAGTTGTGTTTGTACAACCTACCCCACACCCCACTTCTCATCCTAAATACAGAGTCTGAGAAAATTAAAGCAGCTGTGGAAAAATTCCCACTTGGATATCTTTTCCTGCCCAGTAAAACAAAAACGACTATAACAGGGCTGGAGAGATGGCTCAGAGGTTAAGAGCACTGACTGCTTTTCCACAGGTCCTGAGTTCAATTCCCAGCAACCACATGGTGGCTTACAACCATCTATAATGAGACCTGGTGCCCCCTTCTGGCTTGCAGGCACACGTGGAAGGAATGCTATACACATAATATAATAAATAAATTTAAAAAAAAAACGACTATAACAAAAATATGCATATCTAAAAAAAAACAAAAAAAATAAAAAAAATACATATCTAAGCAGACCAATCAAGTTGTAGCCTCACCCTTTATATTATTTATTTATTTATTTATTTATTTATTTATTGGCTTTTCAAGACAAGTTTTCTCTGTAGCTTTGGTGCCTGTCCTGGAACTCCCAGAGATTTGCCTGCCTCTGCCTCCAGAGTGCTGGGATTAAAGGCGTGCGCCACCACTGCCCGCCTTAGACTCACCCTTTAATGGTTCAGCAAGGAGTTCTAGCTGTTAGGAAGGGCTGGTGACCTTGAACTTTACTAGTCTCTGAAATCTGCCTTCTCACTTTTACCAGGTGCCCTCAGGGACAGGAGTGGAGGCCAGGGCCTGTAGCTTTGGCTTGTACATTTACTTCAATTTTAATTTTTTTGTCTTGTTTTTCGAAACAGGGTTTCCCTGGGTAACAGTCCTAGCTGATCTGGAACTAGCTCTTGTAGACCAGGCTGGCTTCCAACTCCCAAGAAATTCACCTGCCTCTGCCCCCTGTGTGCTGGGAATAAAGGCATGTGCCACCACCACATTTATTTAAACCTCTCTCTCGGTGTGCCTGTGTATGTGGGGGAGACAGGGAAGGTGTCATATTTCCAAACATTTTCATAACTGCACTTAGCACTGCACTCTTTTACATTTTATTTTACTTTTAGTTGAGACAGTGTTTCCAGTTGTGTAGTTTAATTTCAATTTATTAAAGAATTTTTTTTTATGATTTATTTAACCATGCAGGTGCTGGGAATTGAACCCAATTTCTCAGGAAGAGCCAAGAAACTAGCTCTCCAGGCTCTTAATTTAAAAGTTTATTTATGAGTCTCTGGGTGTGCCTGTGCCTGTGTTTGTGTTTGGTGTGTGTGTGGGGAGGGTATATTTTGACCTCACCAGATGAAGGCATTCAAGAGCACTGGCTCCATATCTGGCAGAGGCAGGATCTCTGGGAGTTTTAGGCCAGCGTGGTCTACAAGAAAGGAGCTAGTTCCAAGAACAGTCTCCAAATCAGCAGAGAAACCCTGTCTCATAACGCAAAACACAAAACCAAACAAGAAATAAATAAATTGAGAGAGAGAGAGAAAGCGAGAGAGAGAGAGAGAGAGAGAGAGAGAGAAGAAATGTGGATTTACAGATAGGAAATAAGAATAAAAAGAGAACGTTACCAACAAGACAGCCTGGTCTATAAACTGAGTTCCAGGACAGCTAGGGCTGTTACACAGAGAAATCGTGCCTCAAAAAATACTAAAAGAAGAGAAAAAAAAAAAAAAGCAAGCAAGCAAGAAAATGCAGGGTTTTTTCCCCCTTTTTTGTCTTTGTTAATTCCAGGCCATTCATTTTAATTTTACTTTTTCTTTTAAGATTATATTTTCAGGGGCTGTAGAGATGGCTCAGAGGTTAAGAGCACTGACTGTTCTTCCAAAGGTCCTGAGTTCAATTCCTAGAAACAATATGGTGGCTCACAACCATCTGTAATGGGGTCGTCTGGCCTGCAGTCATGCATGGAAGGAGTGCTGTATACATAATAAATAATTAATTTTAAAAAAAAGATTGTATTTGCAGCATAAGTGTTCAGAAAGAAGAAGTCCTGGGCCATGTAGTAAAATAGTTTGTCTGAAACACAAATAAAAAGACAGGTCCTGTCTCAAAAAACAACAAAAAAAAAAAAAACAAATTAAAATGTGAAATAAAACAAAGAAGGGGCTTTTTTTTTGTTTTGTTTTGTTTTCTATGAAACCTGAAAATGGCTGAATTCAACAATTATCCAACTTCAGCAAGAAGGTACTGTTTCCCAGCTTCAACCAGAAAACAGCAAATATGCACATCTAGGCCCTGTCAACAGAAGAGAGCACTAGATTTCCACCATGTGGTTTCTGGAAAGTCCAGAAATTCCATCTCTCCATTTCTGATTCTTTCAATCACTGCAGGCAGGCCTGCATTTAGTGAGAGAGTGGACACCACTCCTCGTTCCTTCCTGTTTCTCACGTGTTCATGTCTCACGTGTTCATGTCATAAACACGCGCACATGTGTTTATGGGGTGGCTTTTGAACTAACCAAGATGACTGGTTCCATATCTGGCAGAGAGGCAGTTGGATCTCTGGGAGTTTGAGGACAGCCTGGTCGACAAGAGCTAGTTCTAAGACAACAGAGAAACCATGCCTTGAAAATCAAAACCAAAACACAAACAAAAATAAATAAATAAATGAATAAATACATAAAATAAAACATGAATTAAATGAGAAAGAGAGAGGGAGAAGAAATGTCAATTTGTCAATTTTCAGACCAGAAATAAGAAAAAACAAAACCATAATGTCACCAAGATGACAGCCTGGTTTATATAGTGAGTTAAAAGTATTATACAGAGAAACCAAAAATAAAAAATAATAAAAGAAGAAAACAGGAAGGAAGGAAGGAAGGAAGGAAGGAAGGAAAAATAGGTGCTTTCCTTTTTTTCTTTGTTTATCTCAGGTTATTTATTTTTATTTAATTTTTTTCTAAAATTGCAGCAGCAGCAGTATATTTGGGCAGCTGACTACTATCATGGAAGCGTTCAGAAAGAAGTCCTGGGCCATGTAGTGAGATAGATTGTCTGGAGCATAAATAAAAAGCCAATTCCTGTCTCAAAAAAAGAAAAAAAATCAAGTTAAAATGTGAAATAATAAAATAAATAAGGAAGGTTTTTTTTTGTTTCTTGTTTTTTTTTGTTTGTTTTTTGATTTTGTTTTTTGTTTTTTTTTTTTTTTGCAATGAGTGAATTCAAGTCAACAACTTTCAGTTTCCCAACTCCAACAGGAAAGGCTGCAGATATCCATATCAAAGAGGTCCAGTGGAGCTGTAGCCACACCCTTTAATGCTTGTGTCCCAAGGACACAGAGTTTAGGAAAGAAATGATCTTGATCTTTTTTTCAGGAGATCTGAAAACTCAAAACAGCAACCAAACACACACCAAGTAGGAAGAAATGACAGAGAGGCAGGGGGAGTTCAAGGCCAGCCTCACCTACCAAGGACATTCCAGGACTGTTCCCTAGATAAACCCTGTCTCACAAAACCAACCAAACACACACACACACACACAAACACACACACACACACACAAAACCCAGAAGAATAAGGAAAGTGTTCCTGAAACACCACAAACCAGCTAGATTGCACTTAATAGCAATCAAAAGTGGGTGAAATATAAAATGGAGAGAAATTCTTTGATGAAATCCAACCCTCTTTCTTGGTCAAAGCTGTACAGCCAATAGAACTAGAGGGAGGGAACATGTGTCCATCTCTCAATATAAAAAGAAAAAAGGCTAGAATCTCACTGTGAGCGTAAAAGATGAAAATCTTACAGCTGACACCATCCAGTCTCAAGTTAGAAAAACTTGAAACGATGCAACAGGAGACAGACAGTTTCCCAATGAACTCTTGCTATTCTCCAGGGGAAGTTTTGTTCCTGAGGGTTTTTTTTTTTTTTGATTTTTCGAGACAGGGTTTCTCTGTAGCTTTGGAGCCTGTCCTGGCACTAGCTCTTCTAGACCAGGCTGGCCTCGAACTCACAGAGATCCACCTGCCTCTGCCTCCCAAGTGTTGGGATTAAAGGCATGCGCCACCACCGCCCGGCTCTGAGGGTTTTTGGAACAACTAAAATCCCTCTTATCTTTTTGTTTTGTTTTGTTTTCCATGCCCCCTCAGAGGACACCTGGATGTTTTTTAAGGATTTGGTTTTATTTTATTTAAGTATTTTGTTCCTCAGACATAACTCTGAAAACACTAATACGTAATAGCCAGTTTCTATTCAGTTCAGTTCAGATTTTTACCAAAACCTCCTGTCTGGCATGTCTCTGTCTTTGTTGAGTTCCTGTACTTACAGAAGCCAAGAGATAGCTGGCAGCCATCCATAGAAAATGCCCTCTCCCTTTGAACACGGCCCTCCTTTGGTCTGAGTTTCTCACACAGCTCTGATGATGCAGGAGGATGCCAAGGGCCCAGTTGGTGCCTCAGCCCGATGCCTGCATCTGTGCCTTGGCAGCAGCTATTCATGTCTTGCCACTCAGAGTCAAATTCCCTTAAGTTTAGCCTTCCCTAAGTGCTTGTTCACTTCAGAGGACTCAACCCTCATCTTCCGTGTCCTCCTGGCCTAATTTCTCATATTACTGATTTACTGAGTATGAATCAGTAATATGAGATGTTCCGGAGAGGGAGGAAGGGACATTCATGAAAAAAGTGAGTGTTCAACTAACTAACTCCCCATGGGTGAAGGAAGTAGTGAAAAGATTTTAATGAAGCAGAGAGAAATTTCTGGTTTTGGAAGGAGGAAATCCTGAATGGCTCCCTCTGTGTCGCAGGAGAGACTCCTGGAAAGGAAACCTCAGGTTCCGGTCAGTCGGTCGGTTGGTCAGTTCGGGGAGAAATATTAGCAAGGAGGTAAAGGCCGTGCCTCACGACATCAGCAGTCCCTTCTCTGGAAATTCTACGGTATCCCGGAGAGCTCTCGGAATTTTGTGATGTCACTCGTGTCCTAGAAATGCCAAGTGCCCTCAAGATACACTCTCTCGGTGCCTATAAGACTCAGTTCTAGACATGTTGTCTAGAGAATGGAGATCATGGAGAGGCCAGAGGGAGGAAGAAGAAAGCTGACCTCAGATCTCAGAGGAAAACACGGAGAAATAATTAGTGGTCCTGGGGAAGACGAAGTGAGTTCACCACTAGCAGGGACTAGAGAGATTTCTGGATGTGATGGCTTTGAGACTTCCAGGGCTAGGGCTCAGGAACTGGGAGGTTTCTGGAATGAAATAGGTCTGTCTTGTTTCTCTGAGTTCCTAAAGGGCCAACCCACATCAAAGATTCACGATAGTTGATTTGACAAAGTCGGGAATTGACAAGGAGTGCGGAAGGAGTCAGTGAGATTTCAATACCAGCACTTCACATCACGCCCCCCCCCCCCCCCCCCCGTCCTTTTCGTTGTGTAGCAATAATAATAGAGAAAGGGGAGTAGCGCTCTGCCAAAGCCCGTATTTTTTTTTAAATATTTATTTATTTATTTATTAAGTATACAATATTCTGTCTGTGTGTATGTCTGCAGGCCAGAAGAGGGCACCAGACCTCTTTACAGATGGTTGTGAGCCACCATGTGGTTGCCGGGAATTGAACTCAGGACCTTTGGAAGAGCAGGCAATGCTCTTAACCACTGAGCCATCTCTCCAGCCCCCCGTATTTTTTTTTAATAGTCCAATTGTGTTATTTCTTTTTGTACATCAGGCCATGAATTCGTAGGGAATGGGCTCCAGCAGCTAAGGCTCCTTCCTGTTAGTCCTCGCGAAGTGTGCTTCTCTGGGTTCGCTTGAGCTGAACCCAGGTGCCCTTCTCTTTGTCTTCCTTTTCCTTCTGGTTGTTCTCCTTCACCCGCTTCAGAAAGCTGTCTCTGCTCTTCGAGTGCTTGATGTGTTCAATCCGCACATTAATTCTCTTGGCAAGAATCTTGCCCTTAACTGGCTTGTTTACAATGATGCCCACAGCATGCTGGGTGACATTGTAGACTCTTCCGGTTTTGCCGTGGTAACATTTATGGGGCATTCCTTTTTGAACAGTGCCCATTCCCTTGATGTCTATAATATCGCCCTTCTTGTAGATTCGTGGCCAAAGGAACAACTCCATGTTTCCTAAAGGGCCTAGAGAACATATAGCGAGTGCCCCTCCTCTTTCCCTTTGTGTTTGTCATTTTGGCGAGTTACTGAAAGATGGCTACCACGGCCGAAAGGCCCAAAGCCCATATTTTACCATGCCTTATATCACAGCCATTAGCAGGGTTGAGGCATCAAGTGCTGCAGTCAGTCTGACTCCTGTGGTCCCCTAAGGTTTCTAGCTTCCCAGTTATGAATGACACCCTGGTCTCCAGTTCAGCTTGAGAGCTCTTTAAGAGCCAATGGATGAGAGAGTGGGAAGAGACTGCCTTTTTTTTTTCTTTTTCCATTTCTTTCTTTCTTTCTTTTGCTGTTTTGTTTTGTTTTTCAAGAAAGGGTTTCTTTGTGTATCTTGGGCTGTCCTAAAACTCACTCTGTAAATCAGGCCATCTTTGAATTCACAGAGATCTGTGTGTGTGCTGTGATTAAAGGCATGCACACACCACAGCCCGGCTGAGACTGCAATTTCTTGTTAGCTCTGGGTAAGTGACAATGGCTCTGTGTTGTGAATCTCTGTGAATCCAGACTATGTTATGTCCTTCAATGACATGAGTCTGAAGCATCAAGCACCCATCCCTATACTCCCTGAGGTCTCTGAAGTCACGGTGCATCCTTAAAGGCTTAGAAAGCTTTTCCCTGGTTCACCTTTGTGTGTGTGTGTGTGTGTGTGTGTGTGTGTGTGTTTTGTTCTATCTAGGAGAAGCACCATAGCAGTTGCATAGTGACTGAGAAATTTGATTTTTAGGAAATGATTTTTCATATCTGTGAGTGGTCTCTCCATAGCCACTCATCTTTTCTTAAACTTGAGTATAGGAATGAATGAATGAATGATCCCTCCCTCCCTCCCTCCCTCCCTCCCTCCCTCCCTCTCTCTTCATGGGAACGAGTATCTGGTCTTGCATTGAGGGCTCCCCAGTTCTCAGCATCTCCAGCCCAACCTGTCACAAGCTGATCACATTTGCAAACTTGGGATATATTCTGCTGAATTTTTGGGATAATGAATTTCATCAACTATGGGACTAACTTTGTTCTGACAGGACACTCACAATCTCTCCTCATCACACCCACATAGTGTAACAACTTTGTGGTTCCTCCATAATGTGCTTATTTCTGTCAGGGAACTGAAAGCCAGCCAGCCAGCCAGCCAGCCAGCCAGCCAGCCAACACTATCTACAAAGCTACAGAGAAACCCTGTCGTGAAAAACCAAAAATAAATAAATAAATAGGCATGGATTTTTTTTAAAAAATCAAACGCAAACTAAGTAGAAATAACTACTTTCAGTATGCCATTCAAGAATTAGGGAACCCTTTATCCCAGCACGTGGGAGACACAGGCAGAAGGACATCTGTGAGTTAAAATCCAGACTCATCTACCAAGTGAGATCACAAGACTCGTGCACTGTCTTATAGGTCCTAAACTCCCATGGTCCAGTTTCTAGGGTTGGGGGCCTCTCTATAAAGCCTGGAAATTCACAGAGGTCCACCTGCCTCTGTCTCTTTGATGATAGAATAAAAGATGTGCACTACAATAACCAGGGTCAGTTTCTTGTAGATTTAGTTTAATTTCAAATTTTGTTTGTATCTCTTGGTCTGCACCAAGTGTGTCCCTGTGGGCGTGGGGGGCAGGGAAGTTGTCCTATTTTAGAACATTTTATTTTACTTTTATTTGAGACAGTCTTTCTGGTTGTGTAGAACTTATTTTAATTTCAAATTTTTAAAGAATTTTTTTATGATTTATTTAACTTTATTTTATGTGCAGTCGTGTGAAACTGGATTTACAATCACTTATGAGCTGCTGCCTTGTGGGGGTTACATCTCAGGAGCACAAGAACCCAAATCTGTGCTGTACTCCCTGTCACCAAAAGAGGTCACTAGATCCCCACCATGTGGTTTCTGGACATTCCAGAAATTCCATCTCTCCAGTTCTCATTCTTTCATTGTTCCTCCTGCATGCCTGCGTCTAGTGAGAGAGTGGGCAACTTTCCTCCCTGCTTCTCTGTGTCTGTGTCTGTCACATCCTGGATAGCCAGAGTGCCCGCCACCTCTGCCTGAGATAGATGTGGCTGGCAGCCCTGGGGCTGGGGGAAAGGGAGAGAGTGGGTTCCCTGGAGAGCCTTGGGCAGAGGCTCTGTGGATTCCCTGCCGGAGGCCTCACTGCCTCTGAGGAGCCCATGGGGGAGGGGGAAAGGGAAGGTCAACCAGAGAGTCCTGCCTGGCTTTTGCTTTGCTTTGTTTTTGTTTTTGTTTGTTTGTTTATTTTATTTTCAGGTACAGCTGTGACCAGGTCTGGATCCAGGACAGACTCAAAAGCTAGAGAGAAATCCTGTCTCAGAAAACAAAAATAAATAAATACATAAATAAACACATAAACAAATACATAAACTAATAAATGAATGGATAGATAGATAGATAGATAGATAGATAGCCAGACAGAGAGAGAGATGATAAAACACCTTCAAGATCAGGGAGACCAAGGCTGGCAGATCACTGTAAGTTTAAAGCTACCTTGTTCTGCAGATTGAGATTCAGGACAGGCAAAGTGACATAGAGAAACCCTGTTTTCAAAAAAAAGGTGGGGGCTGGAGAGATGGCTCTGCAGTTAAGAGTGCTGACTGCTCTTCCAGAGGACCCAGGTTCAATTCCTACCACCCACATGGCAGTCAACAGCTGTCTGTAACTCCAAGATCTGACACCCTCAGATAGACATACATGCAGGCAAAACACCAATGCCGACAAAATAAATTATTAGGAAAATAAATATATAAAAAAGGTTGTTTAGCCTTTAATCCCAGCATTAGGAGGCAGAGGCAGATGGCTCTCTGTGAGTCTGAGGCCAGTTTTGTCTACAAAGTGAGTCCCAGGGCATACGCATACAAGGCCACACAACGAAACCCTATGTTGAACAACCACAAATAAACAAACAAATAAAGAGATAATAACAATAAAAATATTTGAGAGTTCAAATAATTGACTTCATCCACAATAAAAGAATATAAAAATAAAAATATCAAACGCATTTGAACGCATCAGCACAGGAGACCGCTTCCTAAATAGAACCCCAGTAGCACAGACACTGAGAGAAACAATTAATAAGTGAGAGAGACCTCCTGAAACTGAAAAGCTTCTGTAAAGAACACGGCCAACAAGACAAAATGACGGCCTTACAGAATGGAAAAAGATCTTCACTAACCCCACATCAGACAGAGGTCTGTCTGATCTCCAAAACATACAAAGAACACAAGACATTGGTCATCTCAAGAACAAATAATCTAATTCACAAAATGGAGTACAGACTTAAACAGAGAACTCTCAACCGAGGAATCTAAAATGGCTGAAAGACACTTAAGGAAATGTTCAACATGCTTAGTCATCAGAGAAATGCAAATCAAAACAAGTTTCTAGAAACAAGGAGACAGTTCATAATGTTTCTTTCTTCTTTTCTTCCTTCTTTTTTTTTAAATTTGGGATGGGGCCTCTCTCCAAAACCTGGGAATTCACAGAGGTACACCTGTCTCTGTCTCTTGGATGATAGAATAAAAGATGTGCACCACAGTGACAATCCAACTAAGTTTTTAGTATCTCATTCTGTTAATTTCATGTACATTTAGTTTCATTTCAAATTTTGTTTGTATCTCTTGGTCTGCACACAAGTGTGTCCTTGGTGGGGGGGGGCAGGGAAGGTGCCCTATTTCAGAACATTTTACTTAACTTTTATTTGAGACAGTCTTTCCAGTTGTGTAGAACTTAGTTTCATTTCAAATTTTTAATGACCAGGAAGGATGAAAGCATTCAAAAGGACTGGTTCCATATCTGGCAGAGAGGCAGGTGGATCTCTGGGAGTTTGAGGCCAGCCTGGTCGACGAGAGCTAGTTCCAAAGACAGGCTCCAAAGCAACAGAGAAAACCCTGCCTTGAAAATCAAAACAAAAACACAAACAAAAATAAAAAACATAAATTAAATCTCTGTATGTGTGTGTGTGTGTGTGTGTGTGAGAGAGAGAGAGAGAGAGAGAGAGAGAGAGAGAGAGAGAAATGATTAAACAGGAAATAAGAAAAAACACAAAACCATAATGTCACCAAGATGACAGCCTGTTTTATATAGTGAGTTAAAGGTATTATACAGAGAAACCCTGTACCAAAAAAATAATAAAAGAAGAAAACAGAAAAAAAACAAGGAAGGAAGAAAAGAAGGAAAAAAGGAAAGAAGGAAGAAAAACTGGTGTTTTCCTTTTTTTCTTTGTTTATCTCAGGTTTTTTTTTTTTTATTGCTGCCGCAGCAGCAGTATATTTTGGGCAGCTGCCTAGCTGGGTAATGGTGGCAGCACATATCTTTATTCTCAGTTCTCAGCCCTCAGAGATCAGGAGAGGCAGAGGCAGGCAGATCGCTGTGAGTTTGAGGCTACCTTGTTCTGCAGGCAAAGCGACGACAGACACAGAGAAACTAAAAGTGTGTTTAGTACAGGCCTTTTATTCCGGCACTAGGAGGCAGAGGTAGAGGCAGGGGCAGCTAGATCTCTGTGAGTCTGAGGCCAGCCTTGTCTACAAAGTGAGTTCCAGGGCAAACAAGCATACAAAGGGAATCCCTATGTAGAAAAACCACAAATAAACAAATAATAATAATGATGATGATGATAATAATCTAAGAGCTCAATTAATTGACTTCACCCACAATTCAAAAATTAAAAAATAAAACAAAGAGTGTGTCTGACCGATCAGTGAAAGGACTATGTGGGCCAAGGGGCTGCCACAATTATGGATTGGTGAGAGGGAGGAAAGGAGGGAGGCAGCAAGGGCAGTTCCCAGTCACCTAAATGCCTTTCAAAGACATTTCACCATGGCAACCACTCGCTTGCTTTCTTGGGGTTTCTTTTCTTCAGTAGTTGTGTTTGTACAACCTACCCCACACCCCACTTCTCATCCTAAATACAGAGTCTGAGAAAATTAAAGCAGCTGTGGAAAAATTCCCACTTGGATATCTTTTCCTGCCCAGTAAAACAAAAACGACTATAACAGGGCTGGAGAGATGGCTCAGAGGTTAAGAGCACTGACTGCTTTTCCACAGGTCCTGAGTTCAATTCCCAGCAACCACATGGTGGCTTACAACCATCTATAATGAGACCTGGTGCCCCCTTCTGGCTTGCAGGCACACGTGGAAGGAATGCTATACACATAATATAATAAATAAATTTAAAAAAAAAACGACTATAACAAAAATATGCATATCTAAAAAAAAAACAAAAAAAATAAAAAAAATACATATCTAAGCAGACCAATCAAGTTGTAGCCTCACCCTTTATATTATTTATTTATTTATTTATTTATTTATTTATTGGCTTTTCAAGACAAGTTTTCTCTGTAGCTTTGGTGCCTGTCCTGGAACTCCCAGAGATTTGCCTGCCTCTGCCTCCAGAGTGCTGGGATTAAAGGCGTGCGCCACCACTGCCCGCCTTAGACTCACCCTTTAATGGTTCAGCAAGGAGTTCTAGCTGTTAGGAAGGGCTGGTGACCTTGAACTTTACTAGTCTCTGAAATCTGCCTTCTCACTTTTACCAGGTGCCCTCAGGGACAGGAGTGGAGGCCAGGGCCTGTAGCTTTGGCTTGTACATTTACTTCAATTTTAATTTTTTTGTCTTGTTTTTCGAAACAGGGTTTCCCTGGGTAACAGTCCTAGCTGATCTGGAACTAGCTCTTGTAGACCAGGCTGGCTTCCAACTCCCAAGAAATTCACCTGCCTCTGCCCCCTGTGTGCTGGGAATAAAGGCATGTGCCACCACCACATTTATTTAAACCTCTCTCTCGGTGTGCCTGTGTATGTGGGGGAGACAGGGAAGGTGTCATATTTCCAAACATTTTCATAACTGCACTTAGCACTGCACTCTTTTACATTTTATTTTACTTTTAGTTGAGACAGTGTTTCCAGTTGTGTAGTTTAATTTCAATTTATTAAAGAATTTTTTTTTATGATTTATTTAACCATGCAGGTGCTGGGAATTGAACCCAATTTCTCAGGAAGAGCCAAGAAACTAGCTCTCCAGGCTCTTAATTTAAAAGTTTATTTATGAGTCTCTGGGTGTGCCTGTGCCTGTGTTTGTGTTTGGTGTGTGTGTGGGGAGGGTATATTTTGACCTCACCAGATGAAGGCATTCAAGAGCACTGGCTCCATATCTGGCAGAGGCAGGATCTCTGGGAGTTTTAGGCCAGCGTGGTCTACAAGAAAGGAGCTAGTTCCAAGAACAGTCTCCAAATCAGCAGAGAAACCCTGTCTCATAACGCAAAACACAAAACCAAACAAGAAATAAATAAATTGAGAGAGAGAGAGAAAGCGAGAGAGAGAGAGAGAGAGAGAGAGAGAGAGAGAAGAAATGTGGATTTACAGATAGGAAATAAGAATAAAAAGAGAACGTTACCAACAAGACAGCCTGGTCTATAAACTGAGTTCCAGGACAGCTAGGGCTGTTACACAGAGAAATCGTGCCTCAAAAAATACTAAAAGAAGAGAAAAAAAAAAAAAAGCAAGCAAGCAAGAAAATGCAGGGTTTTTTCCCCCTTTTTTGTCTTTGTTAATTCCAGGCCATTCATTTTAATTTTACTTTTTCTTTTAAGATTATATTTTCAGGGGCTGTAGAGATGGCTCAGAGGTTAAGAGCACTGACTGTTCTTCCAAAGGTCCTGAGTTCAATTCCTAGCAACAATATGGTGGCTCACAACCATCTGTAATGGGGTCGTCTGGCCTGCAGTCATGCATGGAAGGAGTGCTGTATACATAATAAATAATTAATTTTAAAAAAAAGATTGTATTTGCAGCATAAGTGTTCAGAAAGAAGAAGTCCTGGGCCATGTAGTAAAATAGTTTGTCTGAAACACAAATAAAAAGACAGGTCCTGTCTCAAAAAACAAAAAAAAAAAAAAAAAAAAACAAATTAAAATGTGAAATAAAACAAAGAAGGGGCTTTTTTTTTGTTTTGTTTTGTTTTCTATGAAACCTGAAAATGGCTGAATTCAACAATTATCCAACTTCAGCAAGAAGGTACTGTTTCCCAGCTTCAACCAGAAAACAGCAAATATGCACATCTAGGCCCTGTCAACAGAAGAGGGCACTAGATTTCCACCATGTGGTTTCTGGAAAGTCCAGAAATTCCATCTCTCCATTTCTGATTCTTTCAATCACTGCAGGCAGGCCTGCATTTAGTGAGAGAGTGGACACCACTCCTCGTTCCTTCCTGTTTCTCACGTGTTCATGTCTCACGTGTTCATGTCATAAACACGCGCACATGTGTTTATGGGGTGGCTTTTGAACTAACCAAGATGACTGGTTCCATATCTGGCAGAGAGGCAGTTGGATCTCTGGGAGTTTGAGGACAGCCTGGTCGACAAGAGCTAGTTCTAAGACAACAGAGAAACCATGCCTTGAAAATCAAAACCAAAACACAAACAAAAATAAATAAATAAATGAATAAATACATAAAATAAAACATGAATTAAATGAGAAAGAGAGAGGGAGAAGAAATGTCAATTTGTCAATTTTCAGACCAGAAATAAGAAAAAACAAAACCATAATGTCACCAAGATGACAGCCTGGTTTATATAGTGAGTTAAAAGTATTATACAGAGAAACCAAAAATAAAAAATAATAAAAGAAGAAAACAGGAAGGAAGGAAGGAAGGAAGGAAGGAAGGAAGGAAAAATAGGTGCTTTCCTTTTTTTCTTTGTTTATCTCAGGTTATTTATTTTTATTTAATTTTTTTCTAAAATTGCAGCAGCAGCAGTATATTTGGGCAGCTGACTACTATCATGGAAGCGTTCAGAAAGAAGTCCTGGGCCATGTAGTGAGATAGATTGTCTGGAGCATAAATAAAAAGCCAATTCCTGTCTCAAAAAAAGAAAAAAAATCAAGTTAAAATGTGAAATAATAAAATAAATAAGGAAGGTTTTTTTTTGTTTCTTGTTTTTTTTTGTTTGTTTTTTGATTTTGTTTTTTGTTTTTTTTTTTTTTTTGCAATGAGTGAATTCAAGTCAACAACTTTCAGTTTCCCAACTCCAACAGGAAAGGCTGCAGATATCCATATCAAAGAGGTCCAGTGGAGCTGTAGCCACACCCTTTAATGCTTGTGTCCCAAGGACACAGAGTTTAGGAAAGAAATGATCTTGATCTTTTTTTCAGGAGATCTGAAAACTCAAAACAGCAACCAAACACACACCAAGTAGGAAGAAATGACAGAGAGGCAGGGGGAGTTCAAGGCCAGCCTCACCTACCAAGGACATTCCAGGACTGTTCCCTAGATAAACCCTGTCTCACAAAACCAACCAAACACACACACACACACACAAACACACACACACACACAAAACCCAGAAGAATAAGGAAAGTGTTCCTGAAACACCACAAACCAGCTAGATTGCACTTAATAGCAATCAAAAGTGGGTGAAATATAAAATGGAGAGAAATTCTTTGATGAAATCCAACCCTCTTTCTTGGTCAAAGCTGTACAGCCAATAGAACTAGAGGGAGGGAACATGTGTCCATCTCTCAATATAAAAAGAAAAAAGGCTAGAATCTCACTGTGAGCGTAAAAGATGAAAATCTTACAGCTGACACCATCCAGTCTCAAGTTAGAAAAACTTGAAACGATGCAACAGGAGACAGACAGTTTCCCAATGAACTCTTGCTATTCTCCAGGGGAAGTTTTGTTCCTGAGGGTTTTTTTTTTTTTTTGATTTTTCGAGACAGGGTTTCTCTGTAGCTTTGGAGCCTGTCCTGGCACTAGCTCTTCTAGACCAGGCTGGCCTCGAACTCACAGAGATCCACCTGCCTCTGCCTCCCAAGTGTTGGGATTAAAGGCATGCGCCACCACCGCCCGGCTCTGAGGGTTTTTGGAACAACTAAAATCCCTCTTATCTTTTTGTTTTGTTTTGTTTTCCATGCCCCCTCAGAGGACACCTGGATGTTTTTTAAGGATTTGGTTTTATTTTATTTAAGTATTTTGTTCCTCAGACATAACTCTGAAAACACTAATACGTAATAGCCAGTTTCTATTCAGTTCAGTTCAGATTTTTACCAAAACCTCCTGTCTGGCATGTCTCTGTCTTTGTTGAGTTCCTGTACTTACAGAAGCCAAGAGATAGCTGGCAGCCATCCATAGAAAATGCCCTCTCCCTTTGAACACGGCCCTCCTTTGGTCTGAGTTTCTCACACAGCTCTGATGATGCAGGAGGATGCCAAGGGCCCAGTTGGTGCCTCAGCCCGATGCCTGCATCTGTGCCTTGGCAGCAGCTATTCATGTCTTGCCACTCAGAGTCAAATTCCCTTAAGTTTAGCCTTCCCTAAGTGCTTGTTCACTTCAGAGGACTCAACCCTCATCTTCCGTGTCCTCCTGGCCTAATTTCTCATATTACTGATTTACTGAGTATGAATCAGTAATATGAGATGTTCCGGAGAGGGAGGAAGGGACATTCATGAAAAAAGTGAGTGTTCAACTAACTAACTCCCCATGGGTGAAGGAAGTAGTGAAAAGATTTTAATGAAGCAGAGAGAAATTTCTGGTTTTGGAAGGAGGAAATCCTGAATGGCTCCCTCTGTGTCGCAGGAGAGACTCCTGGAAAGGAAACCTCAGGTTCCGGTCAGTCGGTCGGTTGGTCAGTTCGGGGAGAAATATTAGCAAGGAGGTAAAGGCCGTGCCTCACGACATCAGCAGTCCCTTCTCTGGAAATTCTACGGTATCCCGGAGAGCTCTCGGAATTTTGTGATGTCACTCGTGTCCTAGAAATGCCAAGTGCCCTCAAGATACACTCTCTCGGTGCCTATAAGACTCAGTTCTAGACATGTTGTCTAGAGAATGGAGATCATGGAGAGGCCAGAGGGAGGAAGAAGAAAGCTGACCTCAGATCTCAGAGGAAAACACGGAGAAATAATTAGTGGTCCTGGGGAAGACGAAGTGAGTTCACCACTAGCAGGGACTAGAGAGATTTCTGGATGTGATGGCTTTGAGACTTCCAGGGCTAGGGCTCAGGAACTGGGAGGTTTCTGGAATGAAATAGGTCTGTCTTGTTTCTCTGAGTTCCTAAAGGGCCAACCCACATCAAAGATTCACGATAGTTGATTTGACAAAGTCGGGAATTGACAAGGAGTGCGGAAGGAGTCAGTGAGATTTCAATACCAGCACTTCACATCACGCCCCCCCCCCCCCCCCCCCGGTCCTTTTCTTTGTGTAGCAATAATAATAGAGAAAGGGGAGTAGCGCTCTGCCAAAGCCCGTATTTTTTTTTAAATATTTATTTATTTATTTATTAAGTATACAATATTCTGTCTGTGTGTATGTCTGCAGGCCAGAAGAGGGCACCAGACCTCTTTACAGATGGTTGTGAGCCACCATGTGGTTGCCGGGAATTGAACTCAGGACCTTTGGAAGAGCAGGCAATGCTCTTAACCACTGAGCCATCTCTCCAGCCCCCCGTATTTTTTTTTTAATAGTCCAATTGTGTTATTTCTTTTTGTACATCAGGCCATGAATTCGTAGGGAATGGGCTCCAGCAGCTAAGGCTCCTTCCTGTTAGTCCTCGCGAAGTGTGCTTCTCTGGGTTCGCTTGAGCTGAACCCAGGTGCCCTTCTCTTTGTCTTCCTTTTCCTTCTGGTCGTTCTCCTTCACCCGCTTCAGAAAGCTGTCTCTGCTCTTCGAGTGCTTGATGTGTTCAATCCGCACATTAATTCTCTTGGCAAGAATCTTGCCCTTAACTGGCTTGTTTACAATGATGCCCACAGCATGCTGGGTGACATTGTAGACTCTTCCGGTTTTGCCGTGGTAACATTTATGGGGCATTCCTTTTTGAACAGTGCCCATTCCCTTGATGTCTATAATATCGCCCTTCTTGTAGATTCGTGGCCAAAGGAACAACTCCATGTTTCCTAAAGGGAACATATAGCGAGTGCCCCTCCTCTTTCCCTTTGTGTTTGTCATTTTGGCGAGTTACTGAAAGATGGCTACCGCGGCCGAAAGGCCCAAAGCCCATATTTTACCATGCCTTATATCACAGCCATTAGCAGGGTTGAGGCATCAAGTGCTGCAGTCAGTCTGACTCCTGTGGTCCCCTAAGGTTTCTAGCTTCCCAGTTATGAATGACACCCTGGTCTCCAGTTCAGCTTGAGAGCTCTTTAAGAGCCAATGGATGAGAGAGTGGGAAGAGACTGCCTTTTTTTTTCTTTTTCCATTTCTTTCTTTCTTTCTTTTGCTGTTTTGTTTTGTTTTTCAAGAAAGGGTTTCTTTGTGTATCTTGGGCTGTCCTAAAACTCACTCTGTAAATCAGGCCATCTTTGAATTCACAGAGATCTGTGTGTGTGCTGTGATTAAAGGCATGCACACACCACAGCCCGGCTGAGACTGCAATTTCTTGTTAGCTCTGGGTAAGTGACAATGGCTCTGTGTTGTGAATCTCTGTGAATCCAGACTATGTTATGTCCTTCAATGACATGAGTCTGAAGCATCAAGCACCCATCCCTATACTCCCTGAGGTCTCTGAAGTCACGGTGCATCCTTAAAGGCTTAGAAAGCTTTTCCCTGGTTCACCTTTGTGTGTGTGTGTGTGTGTGTGTGTGTGTGTTTTGTTCTATCTAGGAGAAGCACCATAGCAGTTGCATAGTGACTGAGAAATTTGATTTTTAGGAAATGATTTTTCATATCTGTGAGTGGTCTCTCCATAGCCACTCATCTTTTCTTAAACTTGAGTATAGGAATGAATGAATGATCCCTCCCTCCCTCCCTCCCTCCCTCTCTCTTCATGGGAACGAGTATCTGGTCTTGCATTGAGGGCTCCCCAGTTCTCAGCATCTCCAGCCCAACCTGTCACAAGCTGATCACACATTTGCAAACTTGGGATATATTCTGCTGAATTTTTGGGATAATGAATTTCATCAACTATGGGACTAACTTTGTTCTGACAGGACACTCACAATCTCTCCTCATCACACCCACATAGTGTAACAACTTTGTGGTTCCTCCATAATGTGCTTATTTCTGTCAGGGAACTGAAAGCCAGCCAGCCAGCCAGCCAGCCAGCCAGCCAGCCAGCCAGCCAACACTATCTACAAAGCTACAGAGAAACCCTGTCGTGAAAAACCAAAAATAAATAAATAAATAGGCATGGATTTTTTTTAAAAAATCAAACGCAAACTAAGTAGAAATAACTACTTTCAGTATGCCATTCAAGAATTAGGGAACCCTTTATCCCAGCACGTGGGAGACACAGGCAGAAGGACATCTGTGAGTTAAAATCCAGACTCATCTACCAAGTGAGATCACAAAACTCGTGCACTGTCTTATAGGTCCTAAACTCCCATGGTCCAGTTTCTAGGGTTGGGGGCCTCTCTATAAAGCCTGGAAATTCACAGAGGTCCACCTGCCTCTGTCTCTTTGATGATAGAATAAAAGATGTGCACCACAATAACCAGGGTCAGTTTCTTGTAGATTTAGTTTAATTTCAAATTTTGTTTGTATCTCTTGGTCTGCACCAAGTGTGTCCCTGTGGGGGTGGGGGGCAGGGAAGTTGTCCTATTTTAGAACATTTTATTTTACTTTTATTTGAGACAGTCTTTCTGGTTGTGTAGAACTTATTTTAATTTCAAATTTTTAAAGAATTATTTTATGATTTATTTAACTTTATTTTATGTGCAGTCGTGTGAAACTGGATTTACAATCACTTATGAGCTGCTGCCTTGTGGGGGTTACATCTCAGGAGCACAAGAACCCAAATCTGTGCTGTACTCCCTGTCACCAAAAGAGGTCACTAGATCCCCACCATGTGGTTTCTGGACATTCCAGAAATTCCATCTCTCCAGTTCTCATTCTTTCATTGTTCCTCCTGCATGCCTGCGTCTAGTGAGAGAGTGGGCAACTTTCCTCCCTGCTTCTCTGTGTCTGTGTCTGTCACATCCTGGATAGCCAGAGTGCCCGCCACCTCTGCCTGAGATAGATGTGGCTGGCAGCCCTGGGGCTGGGGGAAAGGGAGAGAGTGGGTTCCCTGGAGAGCCTTGGGCAGAGGCTCTGTGGATTCCCTGCCGGAGGCCTCACTGCCTCTGAGGAGCCCATGGGGGAGGGGGAAAGGGAAGGTCAACCAGAGAGTCCTGCCTGGCTTTTGCTTTGCTTTGTTCTTGTTTTTGTTTGTTTGTTTATTTTATTTTCAGGTACAGCTGTGACCAGGTCTGGATCCAGGACAGACTCAAAAGCTAGAGAGAAATCCTGTCTCAGAAAACAAAAATAAATAAATACATAAATAAACACATAAACAAATACATAAACTAATAAATGAATGGATAGATAGATAGATAGATAGCCAGACAGAGAGAGAGATGATAAAACACCTTCAAGATCAGGGAGACCAAGGCTGGCAGATCACTGTAAGTTTAAAGCTACCTTGTTCTGCAGATTGAGATTCAGGACAGGCAAAGTGACATAGAGAAACCCTGTTTTCAAAAAAAAGGTGGGGGCTGGAGAGATGGCTCTGTGGTTAAGAGTGCTGACTGCTCTTCCAGAGGACCCAGGTTCAATTCCTACCACCCACATGGCAGTCAACAGCTGTCTGTAACTCCAAGATCTGACACCCTCAGATAGACATACATGCAGGCAAAACACCAATGCCGACAAAATAAATTATTAGGAAAATAAATATATAAAAAAGGTTGTTTAGCCTTTAATCCCAGCATTAGGAGGCAGAGGCAGATGGCTCTCTGTGAGTCTGAGGCCAGTTTTGTCTACAAAGTGAGTCCCAGGGCATACGCATACAAGGCCACACAACGAAACCCTATGTTGAACAACCACAAATAAACAAACAAATAAAGAGATAATAACAATAAAAATATTTGAGAGTTCAAATAATTGACTTCATCCACAATAAAAGAATATAAAAATAAAAATATCAAACGCATTTGAACGCATCAGCACAGGAGACCGCTTCCTAAATAGAACCCCAGTAGCACAGACACTGAGAGAAACAATTAATAAGTGAGAGAGACCTCCTGAAACTGAAAAGCTTCTGTAAAGCAAAGAACACGGCCAACAAGACAAAATGACGGCCTTACAGAATGGAAAAAGATCTTCACTAACCCCACATCAGACAGAGGTCTGTCTGATCTCCAAAACATACAAAGAACACAAGACATTGGTCATCTCAAGAACAAATAATCTAATTCACAAAATGGAGTACAGACTTAAACAGAGAACTCTCAACCGAGGAATCTAAAATGGCTGAAAGACACTTAAGGAAATGTTCAACATGCTTAGTCATCAGAGAAATGCAAATCAAAACAAGTTTCTAGAAACAAGGAGACAGTTCATAATGTTTCTTTCTTCTTTTCTTCCTTCTTTTTTTCTAATTTGGGATGGGGCCTCTCTCCAAAACCTGGGAATTCACAGAGGTACACCTGTCTCTGTCTCTTGGATGATAGAATAAAAGATGTGCACCACAGTGACAATCCAACTAAGTTTTTAGTATCTCATTCTGTTAATTTCATGTACATTTAGTTTCATTTCAAATTTTGTTTGTATCTCTTGGTCTGCACCCAAGTGTGTCCTTGGTGGGGTGGGGGGGCAGGGAAGGTGCCCTATTTCAGAACATTTTACTTAACTTTTATTTGAGACAGTCTTTCCAGTTGTGTAGAACTTAGTTTCATTTCAAATTTTTAATGACCAGGAAGGATGAAAGCATTCAAAAGGACTGGTTCCATATCTGGCAGAGAGGCAGGTGGATCTCTGGGAGTTTGAGGCCAGCCTGGTCGACGAGAGCTAGTTCCAAAGACAGGCTCCAAAGCAACAGAGAAAACCCTGCCTTGAAAATCAAAACAAAAACACAAACAAAAATAAAAAACATAAATTAAATCTCTGTATGTGTGTGTGTGTGTGTGTGAGAGAGAGAGAGAGAGAGAGAGAGAGAGAGAGAGAGAGAGAGAGAAATGATTAAACAGGAAATAAGAAAAAACACAAAACCATAATGTCACCAAGATGACAGCCTGTTTTATATAGTGAGTTAAAGGTATTATACAGAGAAACCCTGTACCAAAAAAATAATAAAAGAAGAAAACAGAAAAAAAACAAGGAAGGAAGAAAAGAAGGAAAAAAGGAAAGAAGGAAGAAAAACTGGTGTTTTCCTTTTTTTCTTTGTTTATCTCAGGTTTTTTTTTTTTTTTTTATTGCTGCCGCAGCAGCAGTATATTTTGGGCAGCTGCCTAGCTGGGTAATGGTGGCAGCACATTTCTTTATTCTCAGTTCTCAGCCCTCAGAGATCAGGAGAGGCAGAGGCAGGCAGATCGCTGTGAGTTTGAGGCTACCTTGTTCTGCAGGCAAAGCGACGACAGACACAGAGAAACTAAAAGTGTGTTTAGTACAGGCCTTTTATTCCGGCACTAGGAGGCAGAGGTAGAGGCAGGGGCAGCTAGATCTCTGTGAGTCTGAGGCCAGCCTTGTCTACAAAGTGAGTTCCAGGGCAAACAAGCATACAAAGGGAATCCCTATGTAGAAAAACCACAAATAAACAAATAATAATAATGATGATGATGATAATAATCTAAGAGCTCAATTAATTGACTTCACCCACAATTCAAAAATTAAAAAATAAAACAAAGAGTGTGTCTGACCGATCAGTGAAAGGACTATGTGGGCCAAGGGGCTGCCACAATTATGGATTGGTGAGAGGGAGGAAAGGAGGGAGGCAGCAAGGGCAGTTCCCAGTCACCTAAATGCCTTTCAAAGACATTTCACCATGGCAACCACTCGCTTGCTTTCTTGGGGTTTCTTTTCTTCAGTAGTTGTGTTTGTACAACCTACCCCACACCCCACTTCTCATACTAAATACAGAGTCTGAGAAAATTAAAGCAGCTGTGGAAAAATTCCCACTTGGATATCTTTTCCTGCCCAGTAAAACAAAAACGACTATAACAGGGCTGGAGAGATGGCTCAGAGGTTAAGAGCACTGACTGCATTTCCACAGGTCCTGAGTTCAATTCCCAGCAACCACATGGTGGCTTACAACCATCTATAATGAGACCTGGTGCCCCCTTCTGGCTTGCAGGCACACGTGGAAGGAATGCTATACACATAATATAATAAATAAATTTAAAAAAAAAACGACTATAACAAAAATATGCATATCTAAAAAAAAACAAAAAAAATAAAAAAAATACATATCTAAGCAGACCAATCAAGTTGTAGCCTCACCCTTTATATTATTTATTTATTTATTTATTTATTTATTTATTTATTGGCTTTTCAAGACAAGTTTTCTCTGTAGCTTTGGTGCCTGTCCTGGAACTCCCAGAGATTTGCCTGCCTCTGCCTCCAGAGTGCTGGGATTAAAGGCGTGCGCCACCACTGCCCGCCTTAGACTCACCCTTTAATGGTTCAGCAAGGAGTTCTAGCTGTTAGGAAGGGCTGGTGACCTTGAACTTTACTAGTCTCTGAAATCTGCCTTCTCACTTTTACCAGGTGCCCTCAGGGACAGGAGTGGAGGCCAGGGCCTGTAGCTTTGGCTTGTACATTTACTTCAATTTTAATTTTTTTGTCTTGTTTTTCGAAACAGGGTTTCCCTGGGTAACAGTCCTAGCTGATCTGGAACTAGCTCTTGTAGACCAGGCTGGCTTCCAACTCCCAAGAAATTCACCTGCCTCTGCCCCCTGTGTGCTGGGAATAAAGGCATGTGCCACCACCACATTTATTTAAACCTCTCTCTCGGTGTGCCTGTGTATGTGGGGGAGACAGGGAAGGTGTCATATTTCCAAACATTTTCATAACTGCACTTAGCACTGCACTCTTTTACATTTTATTTTACTTTTAGTTGAGACAGTGTTTCCAGTTGTGTAGTTTAATTTCAATTTATTAAAGAATTTTTTTTTATGATTTATTTAACCATGCAGGTGCTGGGAATTGAACCCAATTTCTCAGGAAGAGCCAAGAAACTAGCTCTCCAGGCTCTTAATTTAAAAGTTTATTTATGAGTCTCTGGGTGTGCCTGTGCCTGTGTTTGTGTTTGGTGTGTGTGTGGGGAGGGTATATTTTGACCTCACCAGATGAAGGCATTCAAGAGCACTGGCTCCATATCTGGCAGAGGCAGGATCTCTGGGAGTTTTAGGCCAGCGTGGTCTACAAGAAAGGAGCTAGTTCCAAGAACAGTCTCCAAATCAGCAGAGAAACCCTGTCTCATAATGCAAAACACAAAACCAAACAAGAAATAAATAAATTGAGAGAGAGAGAGAAAGCGAGAGAGAGAGAGAGAGAGAGAGAGAGAGAGAGAGAGAGAGAGAAGAAATGTGGATTTACAGATAGGAAATAAGAATAAAAATAAGAATAAAAAGAGAACGTTACCAACAAGACAGCCTGGTCTATAAACTGAGTTCCAGGACAGCTAGGGCTGTTACACAGAGAAATCGTGCCTCAAAAAATACTAAAAGAAGAGAAAAAAAAAAAAAAAAGCAAGCAAGCAAGAAAATGCAGGGTTTTTTCCCCCTTTTTTGTCTTTGTTAATTCCAGGCCATTCATTTTAATTTTACTTTTTCTTTTAAGATTATATTTTCAGGGGCTGTAGAGATGGCTCAGAGGTTAAGAGCACTGACTGTTCTTCCAAAGGTCCTGAGTTCAATTCCTAGCAACAATATGGTGGCTCACAACCATCTGTAATGGGGTCGTCTGGCCTGCAGTCATGCATGGAAGGAGTGCTGTATACATAATAAATAATTAATTTTAAAAAAAAGATTGTATTTGCAGCATAAGTGTTCAGAAAGAAGAAGTCCTGGGCCATGTAGTAAAATAGTTTGTCTGAAACACAAATAAAAAGACAGGTCCTGTCTCACAAAACAAAAAAACAAAAAAAAAAAAAAAAAAACAAATTAAAATGTGAAATAAAACAAAGAAGGGGCTTTTTTTTTGTTTTGTTTTGTTTTCTATGAAACCTGAAAATGGCTGAATTCAACAATTATCCAACTTCAGCAAGAAGGTACTGTTTCCCAGCTTCAACCAGAAAACAGCAAATATGCACATCTAGGCCCTGTCCACAGAAGAGAGCACTAGATTTCCACCATGTGGTTTCTGGAAAGTCCAGAAATTCCATCTCTCCATTTCTGATTCTTTCAATCACTGCAGGCAGGCCTGCATTTAGTGAGAGAGTGGACACCACTCCTCGTTCCTTCCTGTTTCTCACGTGTTCATGTCTCACGTGTTCATGTCATAAACACGCGCACATGTGTTTATGGGGTGGCTTTTGAACTAACCAAGATGACTGGTTCCATATCTGGCAGAGAGGCAGTTGGATCTCTGGGAGTTTGAGGACAGCCTGGTCGACAAGAGCTAGTTCTAAGACAACAGAGAAACCATGCCTTGAAAATCAAAACCAAAACACAAACAAAAATAAATAAATAAATGAATAAATACATAAAATAAAACATGAATTAAATGAGAAAGAGAGAGGGAGAAGAAATGTCAATTTGTCAATTTTCAGACCAGAAATAAGAAAAAACAAAACCATAATGTCACCAAGATGACAGCCTGGTTTATATAGTGAGTTAAAAGTATTATACAGAGAAACCAAAAATAAAAAATAATAAAAGAAGAAAACAGGAAGGAAGGAAGGAAGGAAGGAAGGAAAAATAGGTGCTTTCCTTTTTTTCTTTGTTTATCTCAGGTTATTTATTTTTATTTAATTTTTTTCTAAAATTGCAGCAGCAGCAGTATATTTGGGCAGCTGACTACTATCATGGAAGCGTTCAGAAAGAAGTCCTGGGCCATGTAGTGAGATAGATTGTCTGGAGCATAAATAAAAAGCCAATTCCTGTCTCAAAAAAAGAAAAAAAATCAAGTTAAAATGTGAAATAATAAAATAAATAAGGAAGGTTTTTTTTTGTTTCTTGTTTTTTTTTTGTTTGTTTTTTGATTTTGTTTTTTTTTTTTTTTTTTTTTTTTTGCAATGAGTGAATTCAAGTCAACAACTTTCAGTTTCCCAACTCCAACAGGAAAGGCTGCAGATATCCATATCAAAGAGGTCCAGTGGAGCTGTAGCCACACCCTTTAATGCTTGTGTCCCAAGGACACAGAGTTTAGGAAAGAAATGATCTTGATCTTTTTTTCAGGAGATCTGAAAACTCAAAACAGCAACCAAACACACACCAAGTAGGAAGAAATGACAGAGAGGCAGGGGGAGTTCAAGGCCAGCCTCACCTACCAAGGACATTCCAGGACTGTTCCCTAGATAAACCCTGTCTCACAAAACCAACCAAACACACACACACACACACAAACACACACACACACAAAAAACAGAAGAATAAGGAAAGTGTTCCTGAAACACCACAAACCAGCTAGATTGCACTTAATAGCAATCAAAAGTGGGTGAAATATAAAATGGAGAGAAATTCTTTGATGAAATCCAACCCTCTTTCTTGGTCAAAGCTGTACAGCCAATAGAACTAGAGGGAGGGAACATGTGTCCATCTCTCAATAAAAAAAGAAAAAAGGCTAGAATCTCACTGTGAGCGTAAAAGATGAAAATCTTACAGCTGACACCATCCAGTCTCAAGTTAGAAAAACTTGAAACGATGCAACAGGAGACAGACAGTTTCCCAATGAACTCTTGCTATTCTCCAGGGGAAGTTTTGTTCCTGAGGGTTTTTTTTTTTTTTGATTTTTCGAGACAGGGTTTCTCTTTAGCTTTGGAGCCTGTCCTGGCACTAGCTCTTCTAGACCAGGCTGGCCTCGAACTCACAGAGATCCACCTGCCTCTGCCTCCCAAGTGTTGGGATTAAAGGCATGCGCCACCACCACCCGGCTCTGAGGGTTTTTGGAACAACTAATATCCCTCTTATCTTTTTGTTTTGTTTTGGTTTCCATGCCCCCTCAGAGGACACCTGGATATTTTTTAAGGATTTGGTTTTATTTTATTTAAGTATTTTGTTCCTCAGACATAACTCTGAAAACACTAATACGTAATAGCCAGTTTCTATTCAGTTCAGTTCAGATTTTTACCAAAACCTCCTGTCTGGCATGTCTCTGTCTTTGTTGAGTTCCTGTACTTACAGAAGCCAAGAGATAGCTGGCAGCCATCCATAGAAAATGCCCTCTCCCTTTGAACACGGCCCTCCTTTGGTCTGAGTTTCTCACACAGCTCTGATGATGCAGGAGGATGCCAAGGGCCCAGTTGGTGCCTCAGCCCGATGCCTGCATCTGTGCCTTGGCAGCAGCTATTCATGTCTTGCCACTCAGAGTCAAATTCCCTTAAGTTTAGCCTTCCCTAAGTGCTTGTTCACTTCAGAGGACTCAACCCTCATCTTCCGTGTCCTCCTGGCCTAATTTCTCATATTACTGATTTACTGAGTATGAATCAGTAATATGAGATGTTCCGGAGAGGGAGGAAGGGACATTCATGAAAAAAGTGAGTGTTCAACTAACTAACTCCCCATGGGTGAAGGAAGTAGTGAAAAGATTTTAATGAAGCAGAGAGAAATTTCTGGTTTTGGAAGGAGGAAATCCTGAATGGCTCCCTCTGTGTCGCAGGAGAGACTCCTGGAAAGGAAACCTCAGGTTCCGGTCAGTCGGTCGGTTGGTCAGTTCGGGGAGAAATATTAGCAAGGAGGTAAAGGCCGTGCCTCACGACATCAGCAGTCCCTTCTCTGGAAATTCTACGGTATCCCGGAGAGCTCTCGGAATTTTGTGATGTCACTCGTGTCCTAGAAATGCCAAGTGCCCTCAAGATACACTCTCTCGGTGCCTATAAGACTCAGTTCTAGACATGTTGTCTAGAGAATGGAGATCATGGAGAGGCCAGAGGGAGGAAGAAGAAAGCTGACCTCAGATCTCAGAGGAAAACACGGAGAAATAATTAGTGGTCCTGGGGAAGACGAAGTGAGTTCACCACTAGCAGGGACTAGAGAGATTTCTGGATGTGATGGCTTTGAGACTTCCAGGGCTAGGGCTCAGGAACTGGGAGGTTTCTGGAATGAAATAGGTCTGTCTTGTTTCTCTGAGTTCCTAAAGGGCCAACCCACATCAAAGATTCACGACAGTTGATTTGACAAAGTCGGGAATTGACAAGGAGTGCGGAAGGAGTCAGTGAGATTTCAATACCAGCACTGCACATCACCCTCCCCCCCCCCCGTCCTTTTCGTTGTGTAGCAATAATAATAGAGAAAGGGGAGTAGCGCTCTGCCAAAGCCCGTATTTTTTTTTAAATATTTATTTATTTATTTATTTATTAAGTATACAATATTCTGTCTGTGTGTATGTCTGCAGGCCAGAAGAGGGCACCAGACCTCTTTACAGATGGTTGTGAGCCACCATGTGGTTGCCGGGAATTGAACTCAGGACCTTTGGAAGAGCAGGCAATGCTCTTAACCACTGAGCCATCTCTCCAGCCCCCCGTATTTTTTTTTTAATAGTCCAGGTGTGTTATTTCTTTTTGTACATCAGGCCATGAATTCGTAGGGAATGGGCTCCAGCAGCTCAGGCTCCTTCCCGTTAGTCCTCGCGAAGTGTGCTTCTCTGGGTTCGCTTGAGCTGAACCCAGGTGCCCTTCTCTTTGTCTTCCTTTTCCTTCTGGTCGTTCTCCTTCACCCGCTTCAGAAAGCTGTCTCTGCTCTTCGAGTGCTTGATGTGTTCAATCCGCACATTAATTCTCTTGGCAAGAATCTTGCCCTTAACTGGCTTGTTTACAATGATGCCCACAGCATGCTGGGTGACATTGTAGACTCTTCCGGTTTTGCCGTGGTAACATTTATGGGGCATTCCTTTTTGAACAGTGCCCATTCCCTTGATGTCTATAATATCGCCCTTCTTGTAGATTCGTGGCCAAAGGAACAACTCCATGTTTCCTAAAGGGCCTAGAGAACATATAGCGAGTGCCCCTCCTCTTTCCCTTTGTGTTTGTCATTTTGGCGAGTTACTGAAAGATGGCTACCACGGCCGAAAGGCTCAAAGCCCATATTTTACCATGCCTTATATCACAGCCATTAGCAGGGTTGAGGCATCAAGTGCTGCAGTCAGTCTGACTCCTGTGGTCCCCTAAGGTTTCTAGCTTCCCAGTTATGAATGACACCCTGGTCTCCAGTTCAGCTTGAGAGCTCTTTAAGAGCCCATGGATGAGAGAGTGGGAAAAGACTGCCTTTTTTTTTCTTTTTCCATTTCTTTCTTTCTTTCTTTTGCTGTTTTGTTTTGTTTTTCAAGAAAGGGTTTCTTTGTGTATCTTGGGCTGTCCTAAAACTCACTCTGTAAATCAGGCCATCTTTGAATTCACAGAGATCTGTGTGTGTGCTGTGATTAAAGGCATCACACCACAGCCCGGCTGAGACTGCAATTTCTTGTTAGCTCTGGGTAAGTGACAATGGCTCTGTGTTGTGAATCTCTGTGAATCCAGACTATGTTATGTCCTTCAATGACATGAGTCTGAAGCATCAAGCACCCATCCCTATACT
Organism: Microtus oregoni; assembly: GCF_018167655.1. NCBI lineage: Eukaryota > Metazoa > Chordata > Mammalia > Rodentia > Cricetidae > Microtus > Microtus oregoni. Next base: position 495,855 of record NW_024543840.1, on the reverse strand, counting down.
CCCTGAGGTCTCTGAAGTCACGGTGCATCCTTAAAGGCTTAGAAAGCTTTTCCCTGGTTCACCTTTGTGTGTGTGTGTGTGTGTGTGTGTGTGTGTGTGTGTGTGTGTGTTTTGTTCTATCTAGGAGAAGCACCATAGCAGTTGCATAGTGACTGAGAAATTTGATTTTTAGGAAATGATTTTTCATATCTGTGAGTGGTCTCTCCATAGCCACTCATCTTTTCTTAAACTTGAGTATAGGAATGAATGAATGAATGATCCCTCCCTCCCTCCCTCCCTCCCTCTCTCTTCATGGGAATGAGTATCTGGTCTTGCATTGAGGGCTCCCCAGTTCTCAGCATCTCCAGCCCAACCTGTCACAAGCTGATCACACATTTGCAAACTTGGGATATATTCTGCTGAATTTTTGGGATAATGAATTTCATCAACTATGGGACTAACTTTGTTCTGACAGGACACTCACAATCTCTCCTCATCACACCCACATAGTGTAACAACTTTGTGGTTCCTCCATAATGTGCTTATTTCTGTCAGGGAACTGAAAGCCAGCCAGCCAGCCAGCCAGCCAGCCAGCCAGCCAGCCAACACTATCTACAAAGCTACAGAGAAACCCTGTCGTGAAAAACCAAAAATAAATAAATAAATAGGCATGGATTTTTTTTAAAAAATCAAACGCAAACTAAGTAGAAATAACTACTTTCAGTATGCCATTCAAGAATTAGGGAACCCTTTATCCCAGCACGTGGGAGACACAGGCAGAAGGACATCTGTGAGTTAAAATCCAGACTCATCTACCAAGTGAGATCACAAGACTCGTGCACTGTCTTATAGGTCCTAAACTCCCATGGTCCAGTTTCTAGGGTTGGGGGCCTCTCTATAAAGCCTGGAAATTCACAGAGGTCCACCTGCCTCTGTCTCTTTGATGATAGAATAAAAGATGTGCACCACAATAACCAGGGTCAGTTTCTTGTAGATTTAGTTTAATTTCAAATTTTGTTTGTATCTCTTGGTCTGCACCAAGTGTGTCCCTGTGGGGGTGGGGGGCAGGGAAGTTGTCCTATTTTAGAACATTTTATTTTACTTTTATTTGAGACAGTCTTTCTGGTTGTGTAGAACTTATTTTAATTTCAAATTTTTAAAGAATTTTTTTATGATTTATTTAACTTTATTTTATGTGCAGTCGTGTGAAACTGGATTTACAATCACTTATGAGCTGCTGCCTTGTGGGGGTTACATCTCAGGAGCACAAGAACCCAAATCTGTGCTGTACTCCCTGTCACCAAAAGAGGTCACTAGATCCCCACCATGTGGTTTCTGGACATTCCAGAAATTCCATCTCTCCAGTTCTCATTCTTTCATTGTTCCTCCTGCATGCCTGCGTCTAGTGAGAGAGTGGGCAACTTTCCTCCCTGCTTCTCTGTGTCTGTGTCTGTCACATCCTGGATAGCCAGAGTGCCCGCCACCTCTGCCTGAGATAGATGTGGCTGGCAGCCCTGGGGCTGGGGGAAAGGGAGAGAGTGGGTTCCCTGGAGAGCCTTGGGCAGAGGCTCTGTGGATTCCCTGCCGGAGGCCTCACTGCCTCTGAGGAGCCCATGGGGGAGGGGGAAAGGGAAGGTCAACCAGAGAGTCCTGCCTGGCTTTTGCTTTGCTTTGTTTTTGTTTTTGTTTGTTTGTTTATTTTATTTTCAGGTACAGCTGTGACCAGGTCTGGATCCAGGACAGACTCAAAAGCTAGAGAGAGGGGGCTGGAGATATGGCTCAGTGGTTAAGAGCACTGACTGCTCTTCCAGAGAACCCGGGTTCAATTCCCAGCACCCACATGGCAGCTCACAACTGTCCGAAGATCCAGTTGCAGGGGATCTGACACCTTCACACCAATGCACATAAAATAAAGTTAAATAAAGCATACAAATATTTAAAAAAAAAAAAAAAAAAAAGCTAGAGAGAAATCCTGTCTCAGAAAACAAAAATAAATAAATACATAAATAAACACATAAACAAATACATAAACTAATAAATGAATGGATAGATAGATAGATAGATAGCCAGACAGAGAGAGAGATAGCCAGACAGAGAGAGAGATGATAAAACACCTTCAAGATCAGGGAGACCAAGGCTGGCAGATCACTGTAAGTTTAAAGCTACCTTGTTCTGCAGATTGAGATTCAGGACAGGCAAAGTGACATAGAGAAACCCTGTTTTCAAAAAAAAGGTGGGGGCTGGAGAGATGGCTCTGTGGTTAAGAGTGCTGACTGCTCTTCCAGAGGACCCAGGTTCAATTCCTACCACCCACATGGCAGTCAACAGCTGTCTGTAACTCCAAGATCTGACACCCTCAGATAGACATACATGCAGGCAAAACACCAATGCCGACAAAATAAATTATTAGGAAAATAAATATATAAAAAAGGTTGTTTAGCCTTTAATCCCAGCATTAGGAGGCAGAGGCAGATGGCTCTCTGTGAGTCTGAGGCCAGTTTTGTCTACAAAGTGAGTCCCAGGGCATACGCATACAAGGGCACACAACGAAACCCTATGTTGAACAACCACAAATAAACAAACAAATAAAGAGATAATAACAATAAAAATATTTGAGAGTTCAAATAATTGACTTCATCCACAATAAAAGAATATAAAAATAAAAATATCAAACGCATTTGAACGCATCAGCACAGGAGACCGCTTCCTAAATAGAACCCCAGTAGCACAGACACTGAGAGAAACAATTAATAAGTGAGAGAGACCTCCTGAAACTGAAAAGCTTCTGTAAAGCAAAGAACACGGCCAACAAGACAAAATGACGGCCTTACAGAATGGAAAAAGATCTTCACTAACCCCACATCAGACAGAGGTCTGTCTGATCTCCAAAACATACAAAGAACACAAGACATTGGTCATCTCAAGAACAAATAATCTAATTCACAAAATGGAGTACAGACTTAAACAGAGAACTCTCAACCGAGGAATCTAAAATGGCTGAAAGACACTTAAGGAAATGTTCAACATGCTTAGTCATCAGAGAAATGCAAATCAAAACAAGTTTCTAGAAACAAGGAGACAGTTCATAATGTTTCTTTCTTCTTTTCTTCCTTCTTTTTTTTTAAATTTGGGATGGGGCCTCTCTCCAAAACCTGGGAATTCACAGAGGTACACCTGTCTCTGTCTCTTGGATGATAGAATAAAAGATGTGCACCACAGTGACAATCCAACTAAGTTTTTAGTATCTCATTCTGTTAATTTCATGTACATTTAGTTTCATTTCAAATTTTGTTTGTATCTCTTGGTCTGCACACAAGTGTGTCCTTGGTGGGGGGGGGGCAGGGAAGGTGCCCTATTTCAGAACATTTTACTTAACTTTTATTTGAGACAGTCTTTCCAGTTGTGTAGAACTTAGTTTCATTTCAAATTTTTAATGACCAGGAAGGATGAAAGCATTCAAAAGGACTGGTTCCATATCTGGCAGAGAGGCAGGTGGATCTCTGGGAGTTTGAGGCCAGCCTGGTCGACGAGAGCTAGTTCCAAAGACAGGCTCCAAAGCAACAGAGAAAACCCTGCCTTGAAAATCAAAACAAAAACACAAACAAAAATAAAAAACATAAATTAAATCTCTGTATGTGTGTGTGTGTGTGTGTGTGTGAGAGAGAGAGAGAGAGAGAGAGAGAGAGAGAGAGAGAGAGAAATGATTAAACAGGAAATAAGAAAAAACACAAAACCATAATGTCACCAAGATGACAGCCTGTTTTATATAGTGAGTTAAAGGTATTATACAGAGAAACCCTGTACCAAAAAAATAATAAAAGAAGAAAACAGAAAAAAAACAAGGAAGGAAGAAAAGAAGGAAAAAAGGAAAGAAGGAAGAAAAACTGGTGTTTTCCTTTTTTTCTTTGTTTATCTCAGGTTATTTTTTTTTTTTATTGCTGCCGCAGCAGCAGTATATTTTGGGCAGCTGCCTAGCTGGGTAATGGTGGCAGCACATTTCTTTATTCTCAGTTCTCAGCCCTCAGAGATCAGGAGAGGCAGAGGCAGGCAGATCGCTGTGAGTTTGAGGCTACCTTGTTCTGCAGGCAAAGCGACGACAGACACAGAGAAACTAAAAGTGTGTTTAGTACAGGCCTTTTATTCCGGCACTAGGAGGCAGAGGTAGAGGCAGGGGCAGCTAGATCTCTGTGAGTCTGAGGCCAGCCTTGTCTACAAAGTGAGTTCCAGGGCAAACAAGCATACAAAGGGAATCCCTATGTAGAAAAACCACAAATAAACAAATAATAATAATGATGATGATGATAATAATCTAAGAGCTCAATTAATTGACTTCACCCACAATTCAAAAATTAAAAAATAAAACAAAGAGTGTGTCTGACCGATCAGTGAAAGGACTATGTGGGCCAAGGGGCTGCCACAATTATGGATTGGTGAGAGGGAGGAAAGGAGGGAGGCAGCAAGGGCAGTTCCCAGTCACCTAAATGCCTTTCAAAGACATTTCACCATGGCAACCACTCGCTTGCTTTCTTGGGGTTTCTTTTCTTCAGTAGTTGTGTTTGTACAACCTACCCCACACCCCACTTCTCATCCTAAATACAGAGTCTGAGAAAATTAAAGCAGCTGTGGAAAAATTCCCACTTGGATATCTTTTCCTGCCCAGTAAAACAAAAACGACTATAACAGGGCTGGAGAGATGGCTCAGAGGTTAAGAGCACTGACTGCTTTTCCACAGGTCCTGAGTTCAATTCCCAGCAACCACATGGTGGCTTACAACCATCTATAATGAGACCTGGTGCCCCCTTCTGGCTTGCAGGCACACGTGGAAGGAATGCTATACACATAATATAATAAATAAATTTAAAAAAAAAACGACTATAACAAAAATATGCATATCTAAAAAAAAACAAAAAAAATAAAAAAAATACATATCTAAGCAGACCAATCAAGTTGTAGCCTCACCCTTTATATTATTTATTTATTTATTTATTTATTTATTTATTTATTTATTGGCTTTTCAAGACAAGTTTTCTCTGTAGCTTTGGTGCCTGTCCTGGAACTCCCAGAGATTTGCCTGCCTCTGCCTCCAGAGTGCTGGGATTAAAGGCGTGCGCCAACACTGCCCGCCTTAGACTCACCCTTTAATGGTTCAGCAAGGAGTTCTAGCTGTTAGGAAGGGCTGGTGACCTTGAACTTTACTAGTCTCTGAAATCTGCCTTCTCACTTTTACCAGGTGCCCTCAGGGACAGGAGTGGAGGCCAGGGCCTGTAGCTTTGGCTTGTACATTTACTTCAATTTTAATTTTTTTGTCTTGTTTTTCGAAACAGGGTTTCCCTGGGTAACAGTCCTAGCTGATCTGGAACTAGCTCTTGTAGACCAGGCTGGCTTCCAACTCCCAAGAAATTCACCTGCCTCTGCCCCCTGTGTGCTGGGAATAAAGGCATGTGCCACCACCACATTTATTTAAACCTCTCTCTCGGTGTGCCTGTGTATGTGGGGGAGACAGGGAAGGTGTCATATTTCCAAACATTTTCATAACTGCACTTAGCACTGCACTCTTTTACATTTTATTTTACTTTTAGTTGAGACAGTGTTTCCAGTTGTGTAGTTTAATTTCAATTTATTAAAGAATTTTTTTTTATGATTTATTTAACCATGCAGGTGCTGGGAATTGAACCCAATTTCTCAGGAAGAGCCAAGAAACTAGCTCTCCAGGCTCTTAATTTAAAAGTTTATTTATGAGTCTCTGGGTGTGCCTGTGCCTGTGTTTGTGTTTGGTGTGTGTGTGGGGAGGGTATATTTTGACCTCACCAGATGAAGGCATTCAAGAGCACTGGCTCCATATCTGGCAGAGGCAGGATCTCTGGGAGTTTTAGGCCAGCGTGGTCTACAAGAAAGGAGCTAGTTCCAAGAACAGTCTCCAAATCAGCAGAGAAACCCTGTCTCATAATGCAAAACACAAAACCAAACAAGAAATAAATAAATTGAGAGAGAGAGAGAAAGCGAGAGAGAGAGAGAGAGAGAGAGAGAGAGAGAGAGAGAGAAGAAATGTGGATTTACAGATAGGAAATAAGAATAAAAATAAGAATAAAAAGAGAACGTTACCAACAAGACAGCCTGGTCTATAAACTGAGTTCCAGGACAGCTAGGGCTGTTACACAGAGAAATCGTGCCTCAAAAAATACTAAAAGAAGAGAAAAAAAAAAAAAAGCAAGCAAGCAAGAAAATGCAGGGTTTTTTCCTCCTTTTTTGTCTTTGTTAATTCCAGGCCATTCATTTTAATTTTACTTTTTCTTTTAAGATTATATTTTCAGGGGCTGTAGAGATGGCTCAGAGGTTAAGAGCACTGACTGTTCTTCCAAAGGTCCTGAGTTCAATTCCTAGAAACAATATGGTGGCTCACAACCATCTGTAATGGGGTCGTCTGGCCTGCAGTCATGCATGGAAGGAGTGCTGTATACATAATAAATAATTAATTTTAAAAAAAAGATTGTATTTGCAGCATAAGTGTTCAGAAAGAAGAAGTCCTGGGCCATGTAGTAAAATAGTTTGTCTGAAACACAAATAAAAAGACAGGTCCTGTCTCAAAAAACAACAAAAAAAAAAAAAACAAATTAAAATGTGAAATAAAACAAAGAAGGGGCTTTTTTTTTGTTTTGTTTTGTTTTCTATGAAACCTGAAAATGGCTGAATTCAACAATTATCCAACTTCAGCAAGAAGGTACTGTTTCCCAGCTTCAACCAGAAAACAGCAAATATGCACATCTAGGCCCTGTCAACAGAAGAGAGCACTAGATTTCCACCATGTGGTTTCTGGAAAGTCCAGAAATTCCATCTCTCCATTTCTGATTCTTTCAATCACTGCAGGCAGGCCTGCATTTAGTGAGAGAGTGGACACCACTCCTCGTTCCTTCCTGTTTCTCACGTGTTCATGTCTCACGTGTTCATGTCATAAACACGCGCACATGTGTTTATGGGGTGGCTTTTGAACTAACCAAGATGACTGGTTCCATATCTGGCAGAGAGGCAGTTGGATCTCTGGGAGTTTGAGGACAGCCTGGTCGACAAGAGCTAGTTCTAAGACAACAGAGAAACCATGCCTTGAAAATCAAAACCAAAACACAAACAAAAATAAATAAATAAATAAATAAATACATACATAAAATAAAACATGAATTAAATGAGAAAGAGAGAGGGAGAAGAAATGTCAATTTGTCAATTTTCAGACCAGAAATAAGAAAAAACAAAACCATAATGTCACCAAGATGACAGCCTGGTTTATATAGTGAGTTAAAAGTATTATACAGAGAAACCAAAAATAAAAAATAATAAAAGAAGAAAACAGGAAGGAAGGAAGGAAGGAAGGAAGGAAGGAAGGAAAAATAGGTGCTTTCCTTTTTTTCTTTGTTTATCTCAGGTTATTTATTTTTATTTAATTTTTTTCTAAAATTGCAGCAGCAGCAGTATATTTGGGCAGCTGACTACTATCATGGAAGCGTTCAGAAAGAAGTCCTGGGCCATGTAGTGAGATAGATTGTCTGGAGCATAAATAAAAAGCCAATTCCTGTCTCAAAAAAAGAAAAAAAATCAAGTTAAAATGTGAAATAATAAAATAAATAAGGAAGGTTTTTTTTTGTTTCTTGTTTTTTTTTTGTTTGTTTTTTGATTTTGTTTTTTTTTTTTTTTTTTTTTGCAATGAGTGAATTCAAGTCAACAACTTTCAGTTTCCCAACTCCAACAGGAAAGGCTGCAGATATCCATATCAAAGAGGTCCAGTGGAGCTGTAGCCACACCCTTTAATGCTTGTGTCCCAAGGACACAGAGTTTAGGAAAGAAATGATCTTGATCTTTTTTTCAGGAGATCTGAAAACTCAAAACAGCAACCAAACACACACCAAGTAGGAAGAAATGACAGAGAGGCAGGGGGAGTTCAAGGCCAGCCTCACCTACCAAGGACATTCCAGGACTGTTCCCTAGATAAACCCTGTCTCACAAAACCAACCAAACACACACACACACACACAAACACACACACACACAAAAAACAGAAGAATAAGGAAAGTGTTCCTGAAACACCACAAACCAGCTAGATTGCACTTAATAGCAATCAAAAGTGGGTGAAATATAAAATGGAGAGAAATTCTTTGATGAAATCCAACCCTCTTTCTTGGTCAAAGCTGTACAGCCAATAGAACTAGAGGGAGGGAACATGTGTCCATCTCTCAATAAAAAAAGAAAAAAGGCTAGAATCTCACTGTGAGCGTAAAAGATGAAAATCTTACAGCTGACACCATCCAGTCTCAAGTTAGAAAAACTTGAAACGATGCAACAGGAGACAGACAGTTTCCCAATGAACTCTTGCTATTCTCCAGGGGAAGTTTTGTTCCTGAGGGTTTTTTTTTTTTTTGATTTTTCGAGACAGGGTTTCTCTGTAGCTTTGGAGCCTGTCCTGGCACTAGCTCTTCTAGACCAGGCTGGCCTCGAACTCACAGAGATCCACCTGCCTCTGCCTCCCAAGTGTTGGGATTAAAGGCATGCGCCACCACCACCCGGCTCTGAGGGTTTTTGGAACAACTAATATCCCTCTTATCTTTTTGTTTTGTTTTGGTTTCCATGCCCCCTCAGAGGACACCTGGATATTTTTTAAGGATTTGGTTTTATTTTATTTAAGTATTTTGTTCCTCAGACATAACTCTGAAAACACTAATACATAATAGCCAGTTTCTATTCAGTTCAGTTCAGATTTTTACCAAAACCTCCTGTCTGGCATGTCTCTGTCTTTGTTGAGTTCCTGTACTTACAGAAGCCAAGAGATAGCTGGCAGCCATCCATAGAAAATGCCCTCTCCCTTTGAACACGGCCCTCCTTTGGTCTGAGTTTCTCACACAGCTCTGATGATGCAGGAGGATGCCAAGGGCCCAGTTGGTGCCTCAGCCCGATGCCTGCATCTGTGCCTTGGCAGCAGCTATTCATGTCTTGCCACTCAGAGTCAAATTCCCTTAAGTTTAGCCTTCCCTAAGTGCTTGTTCACTTCAGAGGACTCAACCCTCATCTTCCGTGTCCTCCTGGCCTAATTTCTCATATTACTGATTTACTGAGTATGAATCAGTAATATGAGATGTTCCGGAGAGGGAGGAAGGGACATTCATGAAAAAAGTGAGTGTTCAACTAACTAACTCCCCATGGGTGAAGGAAGTAGTGAAAAGATTTTAATGAAGCAGAGAGAAATTTCTGGTTTTGGAAGGAGGAAATCCTGAATGGCTCCCTCTGTGTCGCAGGAGAGACTCCTGGAAAGGAAACCTCAGGTTCTGGTCAGTCGGTCGGTTGGTCAGTTCGGGGAGAAATATTAGCAAGGAGGTAAAGGCCGTGCCTCACGACATCAGCAGTCCCTTCTCTGGAAATTCTACGGTATCCCGGAGAGCTCTCGGAATTTTGTGATGTCACTCGTGTCCTAGAAATGCCAAGTGCCCTCAAGATACACTCTCTCGGTGCCTATAAGACTCAGTTCTAGACATGTTGTCTAGAGAATGGAGATCATGGAGAGGCCAGAGGGAGGAAGAAGAAAGCTGACCTCAGATCTCAGAGGAAAACACGGAGAAATAATTAGTGGTCCTGGGGAAGACGAAGTGAGTTCACCACTAGCAGGGACTAGAGAGATTTCTGGATGTGATGGCTTTGAGACTTCCAGGGCTAGGGCTCAGGAACTGGGAGGTTTCTGGAATGAAATAGGTCTGTCTTGTTTCTCTGAGTTCCTAAAGGGCCAACCCACATCAAAGATTCACGATAGTTGATTTGACAAAGTCGGGAATTGACAAGGAGTGCGGAAGGAGTCAGTGAGATTTCAATACCAGCACTGCACATCACCCCCCCTCCCCCCCCCCCCCCCCCCGGTCCTTTTCGTTGTGTAGCAATAATAATAGAGAAAGGGGAGTAGCGCTCTGCCAAAGCCCGTATTTTTTTTTAAATATTTATTTATTTATTTATTAAGTATACAATATTCTGTCTGTGTGTATGTCTGCAGGCCAGAAGAGGGCACCAGACCTCTTTACAGATGGTTGTGAGCCACCATGTGGTTGCCGGGAATTGAACTCAGGACCTTTGGAAGAGCAGGCAATGCTCTTAACCACTGAGCCATCTCTCCAGCCCCCCGTATTTTTTTTTAATAGTCCAGGTGTGTTATTTCTTTTTGTACATCAGGCCATGAATTCGTAGGGAATGGGCTCCAGCAGCTAAGGCTCCTTCCTGTTAGTCCTCGCGAAGTGTGCTTCTCTGGGTTCGCTTGAGCTGAACCCAGGTGCCCTTCTCTTTGTCTTCCTTTTCCTTCTGGTTGTTCTCCTTCACCCGCTTCAGAAAGCTGTCTCTGCTCTTCGAGTGCTTGATGTGTTCAATCCGCACATTAATTCTCTTGGCAAGAATCTTGCCCTTAACTGGCTTGTTTACAATGATGCCCACAGCATGCTGGGTGACATTGTAGACTCTTCCGGTTTTGCCGTGGTAACATTTATGGGGCATTCCTTTTTGAACAGTGCCCATTCCCTTGATGTCTATAATATCGCCCTTCTTGTAGATTCGTGGCCAAAGGAACAACTCCATGTTTCCTAAAGGGCCTAGAGAACATATAGCGAGTGCCCCTCCTCTTTCCCTTTGTGTTTGTCATTTTGGCGAGTTACTGAAAGATGGCTACCACGGCCGAAGGCCCAAAGCCCATATTTTACCATGCCTTATATCACAGCCATTAGCAGGGTTGAGGCATCAAGTGCTGCAGTCAGTCTGACTCCTGTGGTCCCCTAAGGTTTCTAGCTTCCCAGTTATGAATGACACCCTGGTCTCCAGTTCAGCTTGAGAGCTCTTTAAGAGCCCATGGATGAGAGAGTGGGAAAAGACTGCCTTTTTTTTTTCTTTTTCCATTTCTTTCTTTCTTTCTTTTGCTGTTTTGTTTTGTTTTTCAAGAAAGGGTTTCTTTGTGTATCTTGGGCTGTCCTAAAACTCACTCTGTAAATCAGGCCATCTTTGAATTCACAGAGATCTGTGTGTGTGCTGTGATTAAAGGCATGCACACACCACAGCCCGGCTGAGACTGCAATTTCTTGTTAGCTCTGGGTAAGTGACAATGGCTCTGTGTTGTGAATCTCTGTGAATCCAGACTATGTTATGTCCTTCAATGACATGAGTCTGAAGCATCAAGCACCCATCCCTATACTCCCTGAGGTCTCTGAAGTCACGGTGCATCCTTAAAGGCTTAGAAAGCTTTTCCCTGGTTCACCTTTGTGTGTGTGTGTGTGTGTGTGTGTGTGTGTGTGTGTGTTTTGTTCTATCTAGGAGAAGCACCATAGCAGTTGCATAGTGACTGAGAAATTTGATTTTTAGGAAATGATTTTTCATATCTGTGAGTGGTCTCTCCATAGCCACTCATCTTTTCTTAAACTTGAGTATAGGAATGAATGAATGAATGATCCCTCCCTCCCTCCCTCTCTCTTCATGAGAACGAGTATCTGGTCTTGCATTGAGGGCTCCCCAGTTCTCAGCATCTCCAGCCCAACCTGTCACAAGCTGATCACATTTGCAAACTTGGGATATATTCTGCTGAATTTTTGGGATAATGAATTTCATCAACTATGGGACTAACTTTGTTCTGACAGGACACTCACAATCTCTCCTCATCACACCCACATAGTGTAACAACTTTGTGGTTCCTCCATAATGTGCTTATTTCTGTCAGGGAACTGAAAGCCAGCCAGCCAGCCAGCCAGCCAGCCAGCCAGCCAACACTATCTACAAAGCTACAGAGAAACCCTGTCGTGAAAAACCAAAAATAAATAAATAAATAGGCATGGATTTTTTTTAAAAAATCAAACGCAAACTAAGTAGAAATAACTACTTTCAGTATGCCATTCAAGAATTAGGGAACCCTTTATCCCAGCACGTGGGAGACACAGGCAGAAGGACATCTGTGAGTTAAAATCCAGACTCATCTACCAAGTGAAATCACAAGACTCGTGCACTGTCTTATAGGTCCTAAACTCCCATGGTCCAGTTTCTAGGGTTGGGGGCCTCTCTATAAAGCCTGGAAATTCACAGAGGTCCACCTGCCTCTGTCTCTTTGATGATAGAATAAAAGATGTGCACCACAATAACCAGGGTCAGTTTCTTGTAGATTTAGTTTAATTTCAAATTTTGTTTGTATCTCTTGGTCTGCACCAAGTGTGTCCCTGTGGGGGTGGGGGGCAGGGAAGTTGTCCTATTTTAGAACATTTTATTTTACTTTTATTTGAGACAGTCTTTCTGGTTGTGTAGAACTTATTTTAATTTCAAATTTTTAAAGAATTTTTTTATGATTTATTTAACTTTATTTTATGTGCAGTCGTGTGAAACTGGATTTACAATCACTTATGAGCTGCTGCCTTGTGGGGGTTACATCTCAGGAGCACAAGAACCCAAATCTGTGCTGTACTCCCTGTCACCAAAAGAGGTCACTAGATCCCCACCATGTGGTTTCTGGACATTCCAGAAATTCCATCTCTCCAGTTCTCATTCTTTCATTGTTCCTCCTGCATGCCTGCGTCTAGTGAGAGAGTGGGCAACTTTCCTCCCTGCTTCTCTGTGTCTGTGTCTGTCACATCCTGGATAGCCAGACTGCCCGCCACCTCTGCCTGAGATAGATGTGGCTGGCAGCCCTGGGGCTGGGGGAAAGGGAGAGAGTGGGTTCCCTGGAGAGCCTTGGGCAGAGGCTCTGTGGATTCCCTGCCGGAGGCCTCACTGCCTCTGAGGAGCCCATGGGGGAGGGGGAAAGGGAAGGTCAACCAGAGAGTCCTGCCTGGCTTTTGCTTTGCTTTGTTTTTGTTTTTGTTTGTTTGTTTATTTTATTTTCAGGTACAGCTGTGACCAGGTCTGGATCCAGGACAGACTCAAAAGCTAGAGAGAGGGGGCTGGAGATATGGCTCAGTGGTTAAGAGCACTGACTGCTCTTCCAGAGAACCCGGGTTCAATTCCCAGCACCCACATGGCAGCTCACAACTGTCCGAAGATCCAGTTGCAGGGGATCTGACACCTTCACACCAATGCACATAAAATAAAGGTAAATAAAGCATACAAATATTTAAAAAAAAAAAAAAAAAAAAAAAGCTAGAGAGAAATCCTGTCTCAGAAAACAAAAATAAATAAATACATAAATAAACACATAAACAAATACATAAACTAATAAATGAATGGATAGATAGATAGATAGATAGCCAGACAGAGAGAGAGATAGCCAGACAGAGAGAGAGATGATAAAACACCTTCAAGATCAGGGAGACCAAGGCTGGCAGATCACTGTAAGTTTAAAGCTACCTTGTTCTGCAGATTGAGATTCAGGACAGGCAAAGTGACATAGAGAAACCCTGTTTTCAAAAAAAAGGTGGGGGCTGGAGAGATGGCTCTGTGGTTAAGAGTGCTGACTGCTCTTCCAGAGGACCCAGGTTCAATTCCTACCACCCACATGGCAGTCAACAGCTGTCTGTAACTCCAAGATCTGACACCCTCAGATAGACATACATGCAGGCAAAACACCAATGCCGACAAAATAAATTATTAGGAAAATAAATATATAAAAAAGGTTGTTTAGCCTTTAATCCCAGCATTAGGAGGCAGAGGCAGATGGCTCTCTGTGAGTCTGAGGCCAGTTTTGTCTACAAAGTGAGTCCCAGGGCATACGCATACAAGGGCACACAACGAAACCCTATGTTGAACAACCACAAATAAACAAACAAATAAAGAGATAATAACAATAAAAATATTTGAGAGTTCAAATAATTGACTTCATCCACAATAAAAGAATATAAAAATAAAAATATCAAACGCATTTGAACGCATCAGCACAGGAGACCGCTTCCTAAATAGAACCCCAGTAGCACAGACACTGAGAGAAACAATTAATAAGTGAGAGAGACCTCCTGAAACTGAAAAGCTTCTGTAAAGCAAAGAACACGGCCAACAAGACAAAATGACGGCCTTACAGAATGGAAAAAGATCTTCACTAACCCCACATCAGACAGAGGTCTGTCTGATCTCCAAAACATACAAAGAACACAAGACATTGGTCATCTCAAGAACAAATAATCTAATTCACAAAATGGAGTACAGACTTAAACAGAGAACTCTCAACCGAGGAATCTAAAATGGCTGAAAGACACTTAAGGAAATGTTCAACATGCTTAGTCATCAGAGAAATGCAAATCAAAACAAGTTTCTAGAAACAAGGAGACAGTTCATAATGTTTCTTTCTTCTTTTCTTCCTTCTTTTTTTTTTAAATTTGGGATGGGGCCTCTCTCCAAAACCTGGGAATTCACAGAGGTACACCTGTCTCTGTCTCTTGGATGATAGAATAAAAGATGTGCACCACAGTGACAATCCAACTAAGTTTTTAGTATCTCATTCTGTTAATTTCATGTACATTTAGTTTCATTTCAAATTTTGTTTGTATCTCTTGGTCTGCACACAAGTGTGTCCTTGGTGGGGGGGGGGCAGGGAAGGTGCCCTATTTCAGAACATTTTACTTAACTTTTATTTGAGACAGTCTTTCCAGTTGTGTAGAACTTAGTTTCATTTCAAATTTTTAATGACCAGGAAGGATGAAAGCATTCAAAAGGACTGGTTCCATATCTGGCAGAGAGGCAGGTGGATCTCTGGGAGTTTGAGGCCAGCCTGGTCGACGAGAGCTAGTTCCAAAGACAGGCTCCAAAGCAACAGAGAAAACCCTGCCTTGAAAATCAAAACAAAAACACAAACAAAAATAAAAAACATAAATTAAATCTCTGTATGTGTGTGTGTGTGTGTGTGTGTGTGAGAGAGAGAGAGAGAGAGAGAGAGAGAGAGAGAGAGAAATGATTAAACAGGAAATAAGAAAAAACACAAAACCATAATGTCACCAAGATGACAGCCTGTTTTATATAGTGAGTTAAAGGTATTATACAGAGAAACCCTGTACCAAAAAAATAATAAAAGAAGAAAACAGAAAAAAAACAAGGAAGGAAGAAAAGAAGGAAAAAAGGAAAGAAGGAAGAAAAACTGGTGTTTTCCTTTTTTTCTTTGTTTATCTCAGGTTATTTTTTTTTTTTATTGCTGCCGCAGCAGCAGTATATTTTGGGCAGCTGCCTAGCTGGGTAATGGTGGCAGCACATTTCTTTATTCTCAGTTCTCAGCCCTCAGAGATCAGGAGAGGCAGAGGCAGGCAGATCGCTGTGAGTTTGAGGCTACCTTGTTCTGCAGGCAAAGCGACGACAGACACAGAGAAACTAAAAGTGTGTTTAGTACAGGCCTTTTATTCCGGCACTAGGAGGCAGAGGTAGAGGCAGGGGCAGCTAGATCTCTGTGAGTCTGAGGCCAGCCTTGTCTACAAAGTGAGTTCCAGGGCAAACAAGCATACAAAGGGAATCCCTATGTAGAAAAACCACAAATAAACAAATAATAATAATGATGATGATGATAATAATCTAAGAGCTCAATTAATTGACTTCACCCACAATTCAAAAATTAAAAAATAAAACAAAGAGTGTGTCTGACCGATCAGTGAAAGGACTATGTGGGCCAAGGGGCTGCCACAATTATGGATTGGTGAGAGGGAGGAAAGGAGGGAGGCAGCAAGGGCAGTTCCCAGTCACCTAAATGCCTTTCAAAGACATTTCACCATGGCAACCACTCGCTTGCTTTCTTGGGGTTTCTTTTCTTCAGTAGTTGTGTTTGTACAACCTACCCCACACCCCACTTCTCATCCTAAATACAGAGTCTAAGAAAATTAAAGCAGCTGTGGAAAAATTCCCACTTGGATATCTTTTCCTGCCCAGTAAAACAAAAACGACTATAACAGGGCTGGAGAGATGGCTCAGAGGTTAAGAGCACTGACTGCTTTTCCACAGGTCCTGAGTTCAATTCCCAGCAACCACATGGTGGCTTACAACCATCTATAATGAGACCTGGTGCCCCCTTCTGGCTTGCAGGCACACGTGGAAGGAATGCTATACACATAATATAATAAATAAATTTAAAAAAAAAACGACTATAACAAAAATATGCATATCTAAAAAAAAACAAAAAAAATAAAAAAAATACATATCTAAGCAGACCAATCAAGTTGTAGCCTCACCCTTTATATTATTTATTTATTTATTTATTTATTTATTTATTTATTGGCTTTTCAAGACAAGTTTTCTCTGTAGCTTTGGTGCCTGTCCTGGAACTCCCAGAGATTTGCCTGCCTCTGCCTCCAGAGTGCTGGGATTAAAGGCGTGCGCCACCACTGCCCGCCTTAGACTCACCCTTTAATGGTTCAGCAAGGAGTTCTAGCTGTTAGGAAGGGCTGGTGACCTTGAACTTTACTAGTCTCTGAAATCTGCCTTCTCACTTTTACCAGGTGCCCTCAGGGACAGGAGTGGAGGCCAGGGCCTGTAGCTTTGGCTTGTACATTTACTTCAATTTTAATTTTTTTGTCTTGTTTTTCGAAACAGGGTTTCCCTGGGTAACAGTCCTAGCTGATCTGGAACTAGCTCTTGTAGACCAGGCTGGCTTCCAACTCCCAAGAAATTCACCTGCCTCTGCCCCCTGTGTGCTGGGAATAAAGGCATGTGCCACCACCACATTTATTTAAACCTCTCTCTCGGTGTGCCTGTGTATGTGGGGGAGACAGGGAAGGTGTCATATTTCCAAACATTTTCATAACTGCACTTAGCACTGCACTCTTTTACATTTTATTTTACTTTTAGTTGAGACAGTGTTTCCAGTTGTGTAGTTTAATTTCAATTTCTTAAAGAATTTTTTTTTATGATTTATTTAACCATGCAGGTGCTGGGAATTGAACCCAATTTCTCAGGAAGAGCCAAGAAACTAGCTCTCCAGGCTCTTAATTTAAAAGTTTATTTATGAGTCTCTGGGTGTGCCTGTGCCTGTGTTTGTGTTTGGTGTGTGTGTGGGGAGGGTATATTTTGACCTCACCAGATGAAGGCATTCAAGAGCACTGGCTCCATATCTGGCAGAGGCAGGATCTCTGGGAGTTTTAGGCCAGCGTGGTCTACAAGAAAGGAGCTAGTTCCAAGAACAGTCTCCAAATCAGCAGAGAAACCCTGTCTCATAACGCAAAACACAAAACCAAACAAGAAATAAATAAATTGAGAGAGAGAGAGAAAGCGAGAGAGAGAGAGAGAGAGAGAGAGAGAGAGAGAGAAGAAATGTGGATTTACAGATAGGAAATAAGAATAAAAATAAGAATAAAAAGAGAACGTTACCAACAAGACAGCCTGGTCTATAAACTGAGTTCCAGGACAGCTAGGGCTGTTACACAGAGAAATCGTGCCTCAAAAAATACTAAAAGAAGAGAAAAAAAAAAAAAAGCAAGCAAGCAAGAAAATGCAGGGTTTTTTCCCCCTTTTTTGTCTTTGTTAATTCCAGGCCATTCATTTTAATTTTACTTTTTCTTTTAAGATTATATTTTCAGGGGCTGTAGAGATGGCTCAGAGGTTAAGAGCACTGACTGTTCTTCCAAAGGTCCTGAGTTCAATTCCTAGAAACAATATGGTGGCTCACAACCATCTGTAATGGGGTCGTCTGGCCTGCAGTCATGCATGGAAGGAGTGCTGTATACATAATAAATAATTAATTTTAAAAAAAAGATTGTATTTGCAGCATAAGTGTTCAGAAAGAAGAAGTCCTGGGCCATGTAGTAAAATAGTTTGTCTGAAACACAAATAAAAAGACAGGTCCTGTCTCAAAAAACAACAAAAAAAAAAAACAAATTAAAATGTGAAATAAAACAAAGAAGGGGCTTTTTTTTTGTTTTGTTTTGTTTTCTATGAAACCTGAAAATGGCTGAATTCAACAATTATCCAACTTCAGCAAGAAGGTACTGTTTCCCAGCTTCAACCAGAAAACAGCAAATATGCACATCTAGGCCCTGTCAACAGAAGAGAGCACTAGATTTCCACCATGTGGTTTCTGGAAAGTCCAGAAATTCCATCTCTCCATTTCTGATTCTTTCAATCACTGCAGGCAGGCCTGCATTTAGTGAGAGAGTGGACACCACTCCTCGTTCCTTCCTGTTTCTCACGTGTTCATGTCTCACGTGTTCATGTCATAAACACGCGCACATGTGTTTATGGGGTGGCTTTTGAACTAACCAAGATGACTGGTTCCATATATGGCAGAGAGGCAGTTGGATCTCTGGGAGTTTGAGGACAGCCTGGTCGACAAGAGCTAGTTCTAAGACAACAGAGAAACCATGCCTTGAAAATCAAAACCAAAACACAAACAAAAATAAATAAATAAATGAATAAATACATAAAATAAAACATGAATTAAATGAGAAAGAGAGAGGGAGAAGAAATGTCAATTTGTCAATTTTCAGACCAGAAATAAGAAAAAACAAAACCATAATGTCACCAAGATGACAGCCTGGTTTATATAGTGAGTTAAAAGTATTATACAGAGAAACCAAAAATAAAAAATAATAAAAGAAGAAAACAGGAAGGAAGGAAGGAAGGAAGGAAGGAAGGAAAAATAGGTGCTTTCCTTTTTTTCTTTGTTTATCTCAGGTTATTTATTTTTATTTAATTTTTTTCTAAAATTGCAGCAGCAGCAGTATATTTGGGCAGCTGACTACTATCATGGAAGCGTTCAGAAAGAAGTCCTGGGCCATGTAGTGAGATAGATTGTCTGGAGCATAAATAAAAAGCCAATTCCTGTCTCAAAAAAAGAAAAAAAATCAAGTTAAAATGTGAAATAATAAAATAAATAAGGAAGGTTTTTTTTTGTTTCTTGTTTTTTTTTGTTTGTTTTTTGATTTTGTTTTTTGTTTTTTTTTTTTTTTGCAATGAGTGAATTCAAGTCAACAACTTTCAGTTTCCCAACTCCAACAGGAAAGGCTGCAGATATCCATATCAAAGAGGTCCAGTGGAGCTGTAGCCACACCCTTTAATGCTTGTGTCCCAAGGACACAGAGTTTAGGAAAGAAATGATCTTGATCTTTTTTTCAGGAGATCTGAAAACTCAAAACAGCAACCAAACACACACCAAGTAGGAAGAAATGACAGAGAGGCAGGGGGAGTTCAAGGCCAGCCTCACCTACCAAGGACATTCCAGGACTGTTCCCTAGATAAACCCTGTCTCACAAAACCAACCAAACACACACACACACACACAAACACACACACACACACAAAACCCAGAAGAATAAGGAAAGTGTTCCTGAAACACCACAAACCAGCTAGATTGCACTTAATAGCAATCAAAAGTGGGTGAAATATAAAATGGAGAGAAATTCTTTGATGAAATCCAACCCTCTTTCTTGGTCAAAGCTGTACAGCCAATAGAACTAGAGGGAGGGAACATGTGTCCATCTCTCAATATAAAAAGAAAAAAGGCTAGAATCTCACTGTGAGCGTAAAAGATGAAAATCTTACAGCTGACACCATCCAGTCTCAAGTTAGAAAAACTTGAAACGATGCAACAGGAGACAGACAGTTTCCCAATGAACTCTTGCTATTCTCCAGGGGAAGTTTTGTTCCTGAGGGTTTTTTTTTTTTTTGATTTTTCGAGACAGGGTTTCTCTGTAGCTTTGGAGCCTGTCCTGGCACTAGCTCTTCTAGACCAGGCTGGCCTCGAACTCACAGAGATCCACCTGCCTCTGCCTCCCAAGTGTTGGGATTAAAGGCATGCGCCACCACCGCCCGGCTCTGAGGGTTTTTGGAACAACTAAAATCCCTCTTATCTTTTTGTTTTGTTTTGTTTTCCATGCCCCCTCAGAGGACACCTGGATGTTTTTTAAGGATTTGGTTTTATTTTATTTAAGTATTTTGTTCCTCAGACATAACTCTGAAAACACTAATACGTAATAGCCAGTTTCTATTCAGTTCAGTTCAGATTTTTACCAAAACCTCCTGTCTGGCATGTCTCTGTCTTTGTTGAGTTCCTGTACTTACAGAAGCCAAGAGATAGCTGGCAGCCATCCATAGAAAATGCCCTCTCCCTTTGAACACGGCCCTCCTTTGGTCTGAGTTTCTCACACAGCTCTGATGATGCAGGAGGATGCCAAGGGCCCAGTTGGTGCCTCAGCCCGATGCCTGCATCTGTGCCTTGGCAGCAGCTATTCATGTCTTGCCACTCAGAGTCAAATTCCCTTAAGTTTAGCCTTCCCTAAGTGCTTGTTCACTTCAGAGGACTCAACCCTCATCTTCCGTGTCCTCCTGGCCTAATTTCTCATATTACTGATTTACTGAGTATGAATCAGTAATATGAGATGTTCCGGAGAGGGAGGAAGGGACATTCATGAAAAAAGTGAGTGTTCAACTAACTAACTCCCCATGGGTGAAGGAAGTAGTGAAAAGATTTTAATGAAGCAAAGAGAAATTTCTGGTTTTGGAAGGAGGAAATCCTGAAAGGCTCCCTCTGTGTCGCAGGAGAGACTCCTGGAAAGGAAACCTCAGGTTCCGGTCAGTCGGTCGGTTGGTCAGTTCGGGGAGAAATATTAGCAAGGAGGTAAAGGCCGTGCCTCACGACATCAGCAGTCCCTTCTCTGGAAATTCTACGGTATCCCGGAGAGCTCTCGGAATTTTGTGATGTCACTCGTGTCCTAGAAATGCCAAGTGCCCTCAAGATACACTCTCTCGGTGCCTATAAGACTCAGTTCTAGACATGTTGTCTAGAGAATGGAGATCATGGAGAGGCCAGAGGGAGGAAGAAGAAAGCTGACCTCAGATCTCAGAGGAAAACACGGAGAAATAATTAGTGGTCCTGGGGAAGACGAAGTGAGTTCACCACTAGCAGGGACTAGAGAGATTTCTGGATGTGATGGCTTTGAGACTTCCAGGGCTAGGGCTCAGGAACTGGGAGGTTTCTGGAATGAAATAGGTCTGTCTTGTTTCTCTGAGTTCCTAAAGGGCCAACCCACATCAAAGATTCACGATAGTTGATTTGACAAAGTCGGGAATTGACAAGGAGTGCGGAAGGAGTCAGTGAGATTTCAATACCAGCACTTCACATCACGCCCCCCCCCCCCCCCCCCCCCGGTCCTTTTCTTTGTGTAGCAATAATAATAGAGAAAGGGGAGTAGCGCTCTGCCAAAGCCCGTATTTTTTTTTAAATATTTATTTATTTATTTATTAAGTATACAATATTCTGTCTGTGTGTATGTCTGCAGGCCAGAAGAGGGCACCAGACCTCTTTACAGATGGTTGTGAGCCACCATGTGGTTGCCGGGAATTGAACTCAGGACCTTTGGAAGAGCAGGCAATGCTCTTAACCACTGAGCCATCTCTCCAGCCCCCCGTATTTTTTTTTTAATAGTCCAATTGTGTTATTTCTTTTTGTACATCAGGCCATGAATTCGTAGGGAATGGGCTCCAGCAGCTAAGGCTCCTTCCTGTTAGTCCTCGCGAAGTGTGCTTCTCTGGGTTCGCTTGAGCTGAACCCAGGTGCCCTTCTCTTTGTCTTCCTTTTCCTTCTGGTTGTTCTCCTTCACCCGCTTCAGAAAGCTGTCTCTGCTCTTCGAGTGCTTGATGTGTTCAATCCGCACATTAATTCTCTTGGCAAGAATCTTGCCCTTAACTGGCTTGTTTACAATGATGCCCACAGCATGCTGGGTGACATTGTAGACTCTTCCGGTTTTGCCGTGGTAACATTTATGGGGCATTCCTTTTTGAACAGTGCCCATTCCCTTGATGTCTATAATATCGCCCTTCTTGTAGATTCGTGGCCAAAGGAACAACTCCATGTTTCCTAAAGGGAACATATAGCGAGTGCCCCTCCTCTTTCCCTTTGTGTTTGTCATTTTGGCGAGTTACTGAAAGATGGCTACCGCGGCCGAAAGGCCCAAAGCCCATATTTTACCATGCCTTATATCACAGCCATTAGCAGGGTTGAGGCATCAAGTGCTGCAGTCAGTCTGACTCCTGTGGTCCCCTAAGGTTTCTAGCTTCCCAGTTATGAATGACACCCTGGTCTCCAGTTCAGCTTGAGAGCTCTTTAAGAGCCAATGGATGAGAGAGTGGGAAGAGACTGCCTTTTTTTTTTCTTTTTCCATTTCTTTCTTTCTTTCTTTTGCTGTTTTGTTTTGTTTTTCAAGAAAGGGTTTCTTTGTGTATCTTGGGCTGTCCTAAAACTCACTCTGTAAATCAGGCCATCTTTGAATTCACAGAGATCTGTGTGTGTGCTGTGATTAAAGGCATGCACACACCACAGCCCGGCTGAGACTGCAATTTCTTGTTAGCTCTGGGTAAGTGACAATGGCTCTGTGTTGTGAATCTCTGTGAATCCAGACTATGTTATGTCCTTCAATGACATGAGTCTGAAGCATCAAGCACCCATCCCTATACTCCCTGAGGTCTCTGAAGTCACGGTGCATCCTTAAAGGCTTAGAAAGCTTTTCCCTGGTTCACCTTTGTGTGTGTGTGTGTGTGTGTGTGTGTGTGTGTTTTGTTCTATCTAGGAGAAGCACCATAGCAGTTGCATAGTGACTGAGAAATTTGATTTTTAGGAAATGATTTTTCATATCTGTGAGTGGTCTCTCCATAGCCACTCATCTTTTCTTAAACTTGAGTATAGGAATGAATGAATGAATGATCCCTCCCTCCCTCCCTCCCTCTCTCTTCATGGGAACGAGTATCTGGTCTTGCATTGAGGGCTCCCCAGTTCTCAGCATCTCCAGCCCAACCTGTCACAAGCTGATCACACATTTGCAAACTTGGGATATATTCTGCTGAATTTTTGGGATAATGAATTTCATCAACTATGGGACTAACTTTGTTCTGACAGGACACTCACAATCTCTCCTCATCACACCCACATAGTGTAACAACTTTGTGGTTCCTCCATAATGTGCTTATTTCTGTCAGGGAACTGAAAGCCAGCCAGCCAGCCAGCCAGCCAGCCAGCCAGCCAGCCAACACTATCTACAAAGCTACAGAGAAACCCTGTCGTGAAAAACCAAAAATAAATAAATAAATAGGCATGGATTTTTTTTAAAAAATCAAACGCAAACTAAGTAGAAATAACTACTTTCAGTATGCCATTCAAGAATTAGGGAACCCTTTATCCCAGCATGTGGGAGACACAGGCAGAAGGACATCTGTGAGTTAAAATCCAGACTCATCTACCAAGTGAGATCACAAGACTCGTGCACTGTCTTATAGGTCCTAAACTCCCATGGTCCAGTTTCTAGGGTTGGGGGCCTCTCTATAAAGCCTGGAAATTCACAGAGGTCCACCTGCCTCTGTCTCTTTGATGATAGAATAAAAGATGTGCACCACAATAACCAGGGTCAGTTTCTTGTAGATTTAGTTTAATTTCAAATTTTGTTTGTATCTCTTGGTCTGCACCAAGTGTGTCCCTGTGGGGGTGGGGGGCAGGGAAGTTGTCCTATTTTAGAACATTTTATTTTACTTTTATTTGAGACAGTCTTTCTGGTTGTGTAGAACTTATTTTAATTTAAAATTTTAAAGAATTTTTTTATGATTTATTTAACTTTATTTTATGTGCAGTCGTGTGAAACTGGATTTACAATCACTTATGAGCTGCTGCCTTGTGGGGGTTACATCTCAGGAGCACAAGAACCCAAATCTGTGCTGTACTCCCTGTCACCAAAAGAGGTCACTAGATCCCCACCATGTGGTTTCTGGACATTCCAGAAATTCCATCTCTCCAGTTCTCATTCTTTCATTGTTCCTCCTGCATGCCTGCGTCTAGTGAGAGAGTGGGCAACTTTCCTCCCTGCTTCTCTGTGTCTGTGTCTGTCACATCCTGGATAGCCAGAGTGCCCGCCACCTCTGCCTGAGATAGATGTGGCTGGCAGCCCTGGGGCTGGGGGAAAGGGAGAGAGTGGGTTCCCTGGAGAGCCTTGGGCAGAGGCTCTGTGGATTCCCTGCCGGAGGCCTCACTGCCTCTGAGGAGCCCATGGGGGAGGGGGAAAGGGAAGGTCAACCAGAGAGTCCTGCCTGGCTTTTGCTTTGCTTTGTTTTTGTTTTTGTTTGTTTGTTTATTTTATTTTCAGGTACAGCTGTGACCAGGTCTGGATCCAGGACAGACTCAAAAGCTAGAGAGAAATCCTGTCTCAGAAAACAAAAATAAATAAATACATAAATAAACACATAAACAAATACATAAACTAATAAATGAATGGATAGATAGATAGATAGATAGATAGATAGATAGCCAGACAGAGAGAGAGATGATAAAACACCTTCAAGATCAGGGAGACCAAGGCTGGCAGATCACTGTAAGTTTAAAGCTACCTTGTTCTGCAGATTGAGATTCAGGACAGGCAAAGTGACATAGAGAAACCCTGTTTTCAAAAAAAAGGTGGGGGCTGGAGAGATGGCTCTGCAGTTAAGAGTGCTGACTGCTCTTCCAGAGGACCCAGGTTCAATTCCTACCACCCACATGGCAGTCAACAGCTGTCTGTAACTCCAAGATCTGACACCCTCAGATAGACATACATGCAGGCAAAACACCAATGCCGACAAAATAAATTATTAGGAAAATAAATATATAAAAAAGGTTGTTTAGCCTTTAATCCCAGCATTAGGAGGCAGAGGCAGATGGCTCTCTTGTGAGTCTGAGGCCAGTTTTGTCTACAAAGTGAGTCCCAGGGCATACGCATACAAGGGCACACAACGAAACCCTATGTTGAACAACCACAAATAAACAAACAAATAAAGAGATAATAACAATAAAAATATTTGAGAGTTCAAATAATTGACTTCATCCACAATAAAAGAATATAAAAATAAAAATATCAAACGCATTTGAATGCATCAGCACAGGAGACCGCTTCCTAAATAGAACCCCAGTAGCACAGACACTGAGAGAAACAATTAATAAGTGAGAGAGACCTCCTGAAACTGAAAAGCTTCTGTAAAGCAAAGAACACGGCCAACAAGACAAAATGACGGCCTTACAGAATGGAAAAAGATCTTCACTAACCCCACATCAGACAGAGGTCTGTCTGATCTCCAAAACATACAAAGAACACAAGACATTGGTCATCTCAAGAACAAATAATCTAATTCACAAAATGGAGTACAGACTTAAACAGAGAACTCTCAACCGAGGAATCTAAAATGGCTGAAAGACACTTAAGGAAATGTTCAACATGCTTAGTCATCAGAGAAATGCAAATCAAAACAAGTTTCTAGAAACAAGGAGACAGTTCATAATGTTTCTTTCTTCTTTTCTTCCTTCTTTTTTTTTAAATTTGGGATGGGGCCTCTCTCCAAAACCTGGGAATTCACAGAGGTACACCTGTCTCTGTCTCTTGGATGATAGAATAAAAGATGTGCACCACAGTGACAATCCAACTAAGTTTTTAGTATCTCATTCTGTTAATTTCATGTACATTTAGTTTCATTTCAAATTTTGTTTGTATCTCTTGGTCTGCACACAAGTGTGTCCTTGGTGGGGGGGGGCAGGGAAGGTGCCCTATTTCAGAACATTTTACTTAACTTTTATTTGAGACAGTCTTTCCAGTTGTGTAGAACTTAGTTTCATTTCAAATTTTTAATGACCAGGAAGGATGAAAGCATTCAAAAGGACTGGTTCCATATCTGGCAGAGAGGCAGGTGGATCTCTGGGAGTTTGAGGCCAGCCTGGTCGACGAGAGCTAGTTCCAAAGACAGGCTCCAAAGCAACAGAGAAAACCCTGCCTTGAAAATCAAAACAAAAACACAAACAAAAATAAAAAACATAAATTAAATCTCTGTATGTGTGTGTGTGTGTGTGTGTGTGAGAGAGAGAGAGAGAGAGAGAGAGAGAGAGAGAGAGAGAGAAATGATTAAACAGGAAATAAGAAAAAACACAAAACCATAATGTCACCAAGATGACAGCCTGTTTTATATAGTGAGTTAAAGGTATTATACAGAGAAACCCTGTACCAAAAAAATAAAAAAAGAAGAAAACACAAAAAAAACAAGGAAGGAAGAAAAGAAGGAAAAAAGGAAAGAAGGAAGAAAAACTGGTGTTTTCCTTTTTTTCTTTGTTTATCTCAGGTTATTTTTTTTTTTTTTATTGCTGCCGCAGCAGCAGTATATTTTGGGCAGCTGCCTAGCTGGGTAATGGTGGCAGCACATTTCTTTATTCTCAGTTCTCAGCCCTCAGAGATCAGGAGAGGCAGAGGCAGGCAGATCGCTGTGAGTTTGAGGCTACCTTGTTCTGCAGGCAAAGCGACGACAGACACAGAGAAACTAAAAGTGTGTTTAGTACAGGCCTTTTATTCCGGCACTAGGAGGCAGAGGTAGAGGCAGGGGCAGCTAGATCTCTGTGAGTCTGAGGCCAGCCTTGTCTACAAAGTGAGTTCCAGGGCAAACAAGCATACAAAGGGAATCCCTATGTAGAAAAACCACAAATAAACAAATAATAATAATGATGATGATGATAATAATCTAAGAGCTCAATTAATTGACTTCACCCACAATTCAAAAATTAAAAAATAAAACAAAGAGTGTGTCTGACCGATCAGTGAAAGGACTATGTGGGCCAAGGGGCTGCCACAATTATGGATTGGTGAGAGGGAGGAAAGGAGGGAGGCAGCAAGGGCAGTTCCCAGTCACCTAAATGCCTTTCAAAGACATTTCACCATGGCAACCACTCGCTTGCTTTCTTGGGGTTTCTTTTCTTCAGTAGTTGTGTTTGTACAACCTACCCCACACCCCACTTCTCATACTAAATACAGAGTCTGAGAAAATTAAAGCAGCTGTGGAAAAATTCCCACTTGGATATCTTTTCCTGCCCAGTAAAACAAAAACGACTATAACAGGGCTGGAGAGATGGCTCAGAGGTTAAGAGCACTGACTGCTTTTCCACAGGTCCTGAGTTCAATTCCCAGCAACCACATGGTGGCTTACAACCATCTATAATGAGACCTGGTGCCCCCTTCTGGCTTGCAGGCACACGTGGAAGGAATGCTATACACATAATATAATAAATAAATTTAAAAAAAAAACGACTATAACAAAAATATGCATATCTAAAAAAAAACAAAAAAAATAAAAAAAATACATATCTAAGCAGACCAATCAAGTTGTAGCCTCACCCTTTATATTATTTATTTATTTATTTATTTATTTATTTATTTATTGGCTTTTCAAGACAAGTTTTCTCTGTAGCTTTGGTGCCTGTCCTGGAACTCCCAGAGATTTGCCTGCCTCTGCCTCCAGAGTGCTGGGATTAAAGGCGTGCGCCACCACTGCCCGCCTTAGACTCACCCTTTAATGGTTCAGCAAGGAGTTCTAGCTGTTAGGAAGGGCTGGTGACCTTGAACTTTACTAGTCTCTGAAATCTGCCTTCTCACTTTTACCAGGTGCCCTCAGGGACAGGAGTGGAGGCCAGGGCCTGTAGCTTTGGCTTGTACATTTACTTCAATTTTAATTTTTTTGTCTTGTTTTTCGAAACAGGGTTTCCCTGGGTAACAGTCCTAGCTGATCTGGAACTAGCTCTTGTAGACCAGGCTGGCTTCCAACTCCCAAGAAATTCACCTGCCTCTGCCCCCTGTGTGCTGGGAATAAAGGCATGTGCCACCACCACATTTATTTAAACCTCTCTCTCGGTGTGCCTGTGTATGTGGGGGAGACAGGGAAGGTGTCATATTTCCAAACATTTTCATAACTGCACTTAGCACTGCACTCTTTTACATTTTATTTTACTTTTAGTTGAGACAGTGTTTCCAGTTGTGTAGTTTAATTTCAATTTCTTAAAGAATTTTTTTTTATGATTTATTTAACCATGCAGGTGCTGGGAATTGAACCCAATTTCTCAGGAAGAGCCAAGAAACTAGCTCTCCAGGCTCTTAATTTAAAAGTTTATTTATGAGTCTCTGGGTGTGCCTGTGCCTGTGTTTGTGTTTGGTGTGTGTGTGGGGAGGGTATATTTTGACCTCACCAGATGAAGGCATTCAAGAGCACTGGCTCCATATCTGGCAGAGGCAGGATCTCTGGGAGTTTTAGGCCAGCGTGGTCTACAAGAAAGGAGCTAGTTCCAAGAACAGTCTCCAAATCAGCAGAGAAACCCTGTCTCATAACGCAAAACACAAAACCAAACAAGAAATAAATAAATTGAGAGAGAGAGAGAAAGCGAGAGAGAGAGAGAGAGAGAGAGAGAGAGAGAGAGAAGAAATGTGGATTTACAGATAGGAAATAAGAATAAAAATAAGAATAAAAAGAGAACGTTACCAACAAGACAGCCTGGTCTATAAACTGAGTTCCAGGACAGCTAGGGCTGTTACACAGAGAAATCGTGCCTCAAAAAATACTAAAAGAAGAGAAAAAAAAAAAAAAGCAAGCAAGCAAGAAAATGCAGGGTTTTTTCCCCCTTTTTTGTCTTTGTTAATTCCAGGCCATTCATTTTAATTTTACTTTTTCTTTTAAGATTATATTTTCAGGGGCTGTAGAGATGGCTCAGAGGTTAAGAGCACTGACTGTTCTTCCAAAGGTCCTGAGTTCAATTCCTAGAAACAATATGGTGGCTCACAACCATCTGTAATGGGGTCGTCTGGCCTGCAGTCATGCATGGAAGGAGTGCTGTATACATAATAAATAATTAATTTTAAAAAAAAGATTGTATTTGCAGCATAAGTGTTCAGAAAGAAGAAGTCCTGGGCCATGTAGTAAAATAGTTTGTCTGAAACACAAATAAAAAGACAGGTCCTGTCTCAAAAAACAACAAAAAAAAAAAACAAATTAAAATGTGAAATAAAACAAAGAAGGGGCTTTTTTTTTGTTTTGTTTTGTTTTCTATGAAACCTGAAAATGGCTGAATTCAACAATTATCCAACTTCAGCAAGAAGGTACTGTTTCCCAGCTTCAACCAGAAAACAGCAAATATGCACATCTAGGCCCTGTCAACAGAAGAGAGCACTAGATTTCCACCATGTGGTTTCTGGAAAGTCCAGAAATTCCATCTCTCCATTTCTGATTCTTTCAATCACTGCAGGCAGGCCTGCATTTAGTGAGAGAGTGGACACCACTCCTCGTTCCTTCCTGTTTCTCACGTGTTCATGTCTCACGTGTTCATGTCATAAACACGCGCACATGTGTTTATGGGGTGGCTTTTGAACTAACCAAGATGACTGGTTCCATATATGGCAGAGAGGCAGTTGGATCTCTGGGAGTTTGAGGACAGCCTGGTCGACAAGAGCTAGTTCTAAGACAACAGAGAAACCATGCCTTGAAAATCAAAACCAAAACACAAACAAAAATAAATAAATAAATGAATAAATACATAAAATAAAACATGAATTAAATGAGAAAGAGAGAGGGAGAAGAAATGTCAATTTGTCAATTTTCAGACCAGAAATAAGAAAAAACAAAACCATAATGTCACCAAGATGACAGCCTGGTTTATATAGTGAGTTAAAAGTATTATACAGAGAAACCAAAAATAAAAAATAATAAAAGAAGAAAACAGGAAGGAAGGAAGGAAGGAAGGAAGGAAGGAAAAATAGGTGCTTTCCTTTTTTTCTTTGTTTATCTCAGGTTATTTATTTTTATTTAATTTTTTTCTAAAATTGCAGCAGCAGCAGTATATTTGGGCAGCTGACTACTATCATGGAAGCGTTCAGAAAGAAGTCCTGGGCCATGTAGTGAGATAGATTGTCTGGAGCATAAATAAAAAGCCAATTCCTGTCTCAAAAAAAGAAAAAAAATCAAGTTAAAATGTGAAATAATAAAATAAATAAGGAAGGTTTTTTTTTGTTTCTTGTTTTTTTTTGTTTGTTTTTTGATTTTGTTTTTTGTTTTTTTTTTTTTTTGCAATGAGTGAATTCAAGTCAACAACTTTCAGTTTCCCAACTCCAACAGGAAAGGCTGCAGATATCCATATCAAAGAGGTCCAGTGGAGCTGTAGCCACACCCTTTAATGCTTGTGTCCCAAGGACACAGAGTTTAGGAAAGAAATGATCTTGATCTTTTTTTCAGGAGATCTGAAAACTCAAAACAGCAACCAAACACACACCAAGTAGGAAGAAATGACAGAGAGGCAGGGGGAGTTCAAGGCCAGCCTCACCTACCAAGGACATTCCAGGACTGTTCCCTAGATAAACCCTGTCTCACAAAACCAACCAAACACACACACACACACACAAACACACACACACACACAAAACCCAGAAGAATAAGGAAAGTGTTCCTGAAACACCACAAACCAGCTAGATTGCACTTAATAGCAATCAAAAGTGGGTGAAATATAAAATGGAGAGAAATTCTTTGATGAAATCCAACCCTCTTTCTTGGTCAAAGCTGTACAGCCAATAGAACTAGAGGGAGGGAACATGTGTCCATCTCTCAATATAAAAAGAAAAAAGGCTAGAATCTCACTGTGAGCGTAAAAGATGAAAATCTTACAGCTGACACCATCCAGTCTCAAGTTAGAAAAACTTGAAACGATGCAACAGGAGACAGACAGTTTCCCAATGAACTCTTGCTATTCTCCAGGGGAAGTTTTGTTCCTGAGGGTTTTTTTTTTTTTTGATTTTTCGAGACAGGGTTTCTCTGTAGCTTTGGAGCCTGTCCTGGCACTAGCTCTTCTAGACCAGGCTGGCCTCGAACTCACAGAGATCCACCTGCCTCTGCCTCCCAAGTGTTGGGATTAAAGGCATGCGCCACCACCGCCCGGCTCTGAGGGTTTTTGGAACAACTAAAATCCCTCTTATCTTTTTGTTTTGTTTTGTTTTCCATGCCCCCTCAGAGGACACCTGGATGTTTTTTAAGGATTTGGTTTTATTTTATTTAAGTATTTTGTTCCTCAGACATAACTCTGAAAACACTAATACGTAATAGCCAGTTTCTATTCAGTTCAGTTCAGATTTTTACCAAAACCTCCTGTCTGGCATGTCTCTGTCTTTGTTGAGTTCCTGTACTTACAGAAGCCAAGAGATAGCTGGCAGCCATCCATAGAAAATGCCCTCTCCCTTTGAACACGGCCCTCCTTTGGTCTGAGTTTCTCACACAGCTCTGATGATGCAGGAGGATGCCAAGGGCCCAGTTGGTGCCTCAGCCCGATGCCTGCATCTGTGCCTTGGCAGCAGCTATTCATGTCTTGCCACTCAGAGTCAAATTCCCTTAAGTTTAGCCTTCCCTAAGTGCTTGTTCACTTCAGAGGACTCAACCCTCATCTTCCGTGTCCTCCTGGCCTAATTTCTCATATTACTGATTTACTGAGTATGAATCAGTAATATGAGATGTTCCGGAGAGGGAGGAAGGGACATTCATGAAAAAAGTGAGTGTTCAACTAACTAACTCCCCATGGGTGAAGGAAGTAGTGAAAAGATTTTAATGAAGCAAAGAGAAATTTCTGGTTTTGGAAGGAGGAAATCCTGAAAGGCTCCCTCTGTGTCGCAGGAGAGACTCCTGGAAAGGAAACCTCAGGTTCCGGTCAGTCGGTCGGTTGGTCAGTTCGGGGAGAAATATTAGCAAGGAGGTAAAGGCCGTGCCTCACGACATCAGCAGTCCCTTCTCTGGAAATTCTACGGTATCCCGGAGAGCTCTCGGAATTTTGTGATGTCACTCGTGTCCTAGAAATGCCAAGTGCCCTCAAGATACACTCTCTCGGTGCCTATAAGACTCAGTTCTAGACATGTTGTCTAGAGAATGGAGATCATGGAGAGGCCAGAGGGAGGAAGAAGAAAGCTGACCTCAGATCTCAGAGGAAAACACGGAGAAATAATTAGTGGTCCTGGGGAAGACGAAGTGAGTTCACCACTAGCAGGGACTAGAGAGATTTCTGGATGTGATGGCTTTGAGACTTCCAGGGCTAGGGCTCAGGAACTGGGAGGTTTCTGGAATGAAATAGGTCTGTCTTGTTTCTCTGAGTTCCTAAAGGGCCAACCCACATCAAAGATTCACGATAGTTGATTTGACAAAGTCGGGAATTGACAAGGAGTGCGGAAGGAGTCAGTGAGATTTCAATACCAGCACTTCACATCACGCCCCCCCCCCCCCCCCCCCGGTCCTTTTCTTTGTGTAGCAATAATAATAGAGAAAGGGGAGTAGCGCTCTGCCAAAGCCCGTATTTTTTTTTAAATATTTATTTATTTATTTATTAAGTATACAATATTCTGTCTGTGTGTATGTCTGCAGGCCAGAAGAGGGCACCAGACCTCTTTACAGATGGTTGTGAGCCACCATGTGGTTGCCGGGAATTGAACTCAGGACCTTTGGAAGAGCAGGCAATGCTCTTAACCACTGAGCCATCTCTCCAGCCCCCCGTATTTTTTTTTTAATAGTCCAATTGTGTTATTTCTTTTTGTACATCAGGCCATGAATTCGTAGGGAATGGGCTCCAGCAGCTAAGGCTCCTTCCTGTTAGTCCTCGCGAAGTGTGCTTCTCTGGGTTCGCTTGAGCTGAACCCAGGTGCCCTTCTCTTTGTCTTCCTTTTCCTTCTGGTTGTTCTCCTTCACCCGCTTCAGAAAGCTGTCTCTGCTCTTCGAGTGCTTGATGTGTTCAATCCGCACATTAATTCTCTTGGCAAGAATCTTGCCCTTAACTGGCTTGTTTACAATGATGCCCACAGCATGCTGGGTGACATTGTAGACTCTTCCGGTTTTGCCGTGGTAACATTTATGGGGCATTCCTTTTTGAACAGTGCCCATTCCCTTGATGTCTATAATATCGCCCTTCTTGTAGATTCGTGGCCAAAGGAACAACTCCATGTTTCCTAAAGGGAACATATAGCGAGTGCCCCTCCTCTTTCCCTTTGTGTTTGTCATTTTGGCGAGTTACTGAAAGATGGCTACCGCGGCCGAAAGGCCCAAAGCCCATATTTTACCATGCCTTATATCACAGCCATTAGCAGGGTTGAGGCATCAAGTGCTGCAGTCAGTCTGACTCCTGTGGTCCCCTAAGGTTTCTAGCTTCCCAGTTATGAATGACACCCTGGTCTCCAGTTCAGCTTGAGAGCTCTTTAAGAGCCAATGGATGAGAGAGTGGGAAGAGACTGCCTTTTTTTTTTCTTTTTCCATTTCTTTCTTTCTTTCTTTTGCTGTTTTGTTTTGTTTTTCAAGAAAGGGTTTCTTTGTGTATCTTGGGCTGTCCTAAAACTCACTCTGTAAATCAGGCCATCTTTGAATTCACAGAGATCTGTGTGTGTGCTGTGATTAAAGGCATGCACACACCACAGCCCGGCTGAGACTGCAATTTCTTGTTAGCTCTGGGTAAGTGACAATGGCTCTGTGTTGTGAATCTCTGTGAATCCAGACTATGTTATGTCCTTCAATGACATGAGTCTGAAGCATCAAGCACCCATCCCTATACTCCCTGAGGTCTCTGAAGTCACGGTGCATCCTTAAAGGCTTAGAAAGCTTTTCCCTGGTTCACCTTTGTGTGTGTGTGTGTGTGTGTGTGTGTGTGTGTTTTGTTCTATCTAGGAGAAGCACCATAGCAGTTGCATAGTGACTGAGAAATTTGATTTTTAGGAAATGATTTTTCATATCTGTGAGTGGTCTCTCCATAGCCACTCATCTTTTCTTAAACTTGAGTATAGGAATGAATGAATGAATGATCCCTCCCTCCCTCCCTCCCTCTCTCTTCATGGGAACGAGTATCTGGTCTTGCATTGAGGGCTCCCCAGTTCTCAGCATCTCCAGCCCAACCTGTCACAAGCTGATCACACATTTGCAAACTTGGGATATATTCTGCTGAATTTTTGGGATAATGAATTTCATCAACTATGGGACTAACTTTGTTCTGACAGGACACTCACAATCTCTCCTCATCACACCCACATAGTGTAACAACTTTGTGGTTCCTCCATAATGTGCTTATTTCTGTCAGGGAACTGAAAGCCAGCCAGCCAGCCAGCCAGCCAGCCAGCCAGCCAGCCAGCCAACACTATCTACAAAGCTACAGAGAAACCCTGTCGTGAAAAACCAAAAATAAATAAATAAATAGGCATGGATTTTTTTTAAAAAATCAAACGCAAACTAAGTAGAAATAACTACTTTCAGTATGCCATTCAAGAATTAGGGAACCCTTTATCCCAGCATGTGGGAGACACAGGCAGAAGGACATCTGTGAGTTAAAATCCAGACTCATCTACCAAGTGAGATCACAAGACTCGTGCACTGTCTTATAGGTCCTAAACTCCCATGGTCCAGTTTCTAGGGTTGGGGGCCTCTCTATAAAGCCTGGAAATTCACAGAGGTCCACCTGCCTCTGTCTCTTTGATGATAGAATAAAAGATGTGCACCACAATAACCAGGGTCAGTTTCTTGTAGATTTAGTTTAATTTCAAATTTTGTTTGTATCTCTTGGTCTGCACCAAGTGTGTCCCTGTGGGGGTGGGGGGCAGGGAAGTTGTCCTATTTTAGAACATTTTATTTTACTTTTATTTGAGACAGTCTTTCTGGTTGTGTAGAACTTATTTTAATTTAAAATTTTAAAGAATTTTTTTATGATTTATTTAACTTTATTTTATGTGCAGTCGTGTGAAACTGGATTTACAATCACTTATGAGCTGCTGCCTTGTGGGGGTTACATCTCAGGAGCACAAGAACCCAAATCTGTGCTGTACTCCCTGTCACCAAAAGAGGTCACTAGATCCCCACCATGTGGTTTCTGGACATTCCAGAAATTCCATCTCTCCAGTTCTCATTCTTTCATTGTTCCTCCTGCATGCCTGCGTCTAGTGAGAGAGTGGGCAACTTTCCTCCCTGCTTCTCTGTGTCTGTGTCTGTCACATCCTGGATAGCCAGAGTGCCCGCCACCTCTGCCTGAGATAGATGTGGCTGGCAGCCCTGGGGCTGGGGGAAAGGGAGAGAGTGGGTTCCCTGGAGAGCCTTGGGCAGAGGCTCTGTGGATTCCCTGCCGGAGGCCTCACTGCCTCTGAGGAGCCCATGGGGGAGGGGGAAAGGGAAGGTCAACCAGAGAGTCCTGCCTGGCTTTTGCTTTGCTTTGTTTTTGTTTTTGTTTGTTTGTTTATTTTATTTTCAGGTACAGCTGTGACCAGGTCTGGATCCAGGACAGACTCAAAAGCTAGAGAGAAATCCTGTCTCAGAAAACAAAAATAAATAAATACATAAATAAACACATAAACAAATACATAAACTAATAAATGAATGGATAGATAGATAGATAGATAGATAGATAGCCAGACAGAGAGAGAGATGATAAAACACCTTCAAGATCAGGGAGACCAAGGCTGGCAGATCACTGTAAGTTTAAAGCTACCTTGTTCTGCAGATTGAGATTCAGGACAGGCAAAGTGACATAGAGAAACCCTGTTTTCAAAAAAAAGGTGGGGGCTGGAGAGATGGCTCTGCAGTTAAGAGTGCTGACTGCTCTTCCAGAGGACCCAGGTTCAATTCCTACCACCCACATGGCAGTCAACAGCTGTCTGTAACTCCAAGATCTGACACCCTCAGATAGACATACATGCAGGCAAAACACCAATGCCGACAAAATAAATTATTAGGAAAATAAATATATAAAAAAGGTTGTTTAGCCTTTAATCCCAGCATTAGGAGGCAGAGGCAGATGGCTCTCTTGTGAGTCTGAGGCCAGTTTTGTCTACAAAGTGAGTCCCAGGGCATACGCATACAAGGGCACACAACGAAACCCTATGTTGAACAACCACAAATAAACAAACAAATAAAGAGATAATAACAATAAAAATATTTGAGAGTTCAAATAATTGACTTCATCCACAATAAAAGAATATAAAAATAAAAATATCAAACGCATTTGAATGCATCAGCACAGGAGACCGCTTCCTAAATAGAACCCCAGTAGCACAGACACTGAGAGAAACAATTAATAAGTGAGAGAGACCTCCTGAAACTGAAAAGCTTCTGTAAAGCAAAGAACACGGCCAACAAGACAAAATGACGGCCTTACAGAATGGAAAAAGATCTTCACTAACCCCACATCAGACAGAGGTCTGTCTGATCTCCAAAACATACAAAGAACACAAGACATTGGTCATCTCAAGAACAAATAATCTAATTCACAAAATGGAGTACAGACTTAAACAGAGAACTCTCAACCGAGGAATCTAAAATGGCTGAAAGACACTTAAGGAAATGTTCAACATGCTTAGTCATCAGAGAAATGCAAATCAAAACAAGTTTCTAGAAACAAGGAGACAGTTCATAATGTTTCTTTCTTCTTTTCTTCCTTCTTTTTTTTTAAATTTGGGATGGGGCCTCTCTCCAAAACCTGGGAATTCACAGAGGTACACCTGTCTCTGTCTCTTGGATGATAGAATAAAAGATGTGCACCACAGTGACAATCCAACTAAGTTTTTAGTATCTCATTCTGTTAATTTCATGTACATTTAGTTTCATTTCAAATTTTGTTTGTATCTCTTGGTCTGCACACAAGTGTGTCCTTGGTGGGGGGGGGCAGGGAAGGTGCCCTATTTCAGAACATTTTACTTAACTTTTATTTGAGACAGTCTTTCCAGTTGTGTAGAACTTAGTTTCATTTCAAATTTTTAATGACCAGGAAGGATGAAAGCATTCAAAAGGACTGGTTCCATATCTGGCAGAGAGGCAGGTGGATCTCTGGGAGTTTGAGGCCAGCCTGGTCGACGAGAGCTAGTTCCAAAGACAGGCTCCAAAGCAACAGAGAAAACCCTGCCTTGAAAATCAAAACAAAAACACAAACAAAAATAAAAAACATAAATTAAATCTCTGTATGTGTGTGTGTGTGTGTGTGTGTGAGAGAGAGAGAGAGAGAGAGAGAGAGAGAGAGAGAGAGAGAGAAATGATTAAACAGGAAATAAGAAAAAACACAAAACCATAATGTCACCAAGATGACAGCCTGTTTTATATAGTGAGTTAAAGGTATTATACAGAGAAACCCTGTACCAAAAAAATAAAAAAAGAAGAAAACACAAAAAAAACAAGGAAGGAAGAAAAGAAGGAAAAAAGGAAAGAAGGAAGAAAAACTGGTGTTTTCCTTTTTTTCTTTGTTTATCTCAGGTTATTTTTTTTTTTTTTATTGCTGCCGCAGCAGCAGTATATTTTGGGCAGCTGCCTAGCTGGGTAATGGTGGCAGCACATTTCTTTATTCTCAGTTCTCAGCCCTCAGAGATCAGGAGAGGCAGAGGCAGGCAGATCGCTGTGAGTTTGAGGCTACCTTGTTCTGCAGGCAAAGCGACGACAGACACAGAGAAACTAAAAGTGTGTTTAGTACAGGCCTTTTATTCCGGCACTAGGAGGCAGAGGTAGAGGCAGGGGCAGCTAGATCTCTGTGAGTCTGAGGCCAGCCTTGTCTACAAAGTGAGTTCCAGGGCAAACAAGCATACAAAGGGAATCCCTATGTAGAAAAACCACAAATAAACAAATAATAATAATGATGATGATGATAATAATCTAAGAGCTCAATTAATTGACTTCACCCACAATTCAAAAATTAAAAAATAAAACAAAGAGTGTGTCTGACCGATCAGTGAAAGGACTATGTGGGCCAAGGGGCTGCCACAATTATGGATTGGTGAGAGGGAGGAAAGGAGGGAGGCAGCAAGGGCAGTTCCCAGTCACCTAAATGCCTTTCAAAGACATTTCACCATGGCAACCACTCGCTTGCTTTCTTGGGGTTTCTTTTCTTCAGTAGTTGTGTTTGTACAACCTACCCCACACCCCACTTCTCATCCTAAATACAGAGTCTGAGAAAATTAAAGCAGCTGTGGAAAAATTCCCACTTGGATATCTTTTCCTGCCCAGTAAAACAAAAACGACTATAACAGGGCTGGAGAGATGGCTCAGAGGTTAAGAGCACTGACTGCTTTTCCACAGGTCCTGAGTTCAATTCCCAGCAACCACATGGTGGCTTACAACCATCTATAATGAGACCTGGTGCCCCCTTCTGGCTTGCAGGCACACGTGGAAGGAATGCTATACACATAATATAATAAATAAATTTAAAAAAAAAACGACTATAACAAAAATATGCATATCTAAAAAAAAACAAAAAAAATAAAAAAAATACATATCTAAGCAGACCAATCAAGTTGTAGCCTCACCCTTTATATTATTTATTTATTTATTTATTTATTTATTTATTTATTGGCTTTTCAAGACAAGTTTTCTCTGTAGCTTTGGTGCCTGTCCTGGAACTCCCAGAGATTTGCCTGCCTCTGCCTCCAGAGTGCTGGGATTAAAGGCGTGCGCCACCACTGCCCGCCTTAGACTCACCCTTTAATGGTTCAGCAAGGAGTTCTAGCTGTTAGGAAGGGCTGGTGACCTTGAACTTTACTAGTCTCTGAAATCTGCCTTCTCACTTTTACCAGGTGCCCTCAGGGACAGGAGTGGAGGCCAGGGCCTGTAGCTTTGGCTTGTACATTTACTTCAATTTTAATTTTTTTGTCTTGTTTTTCGAAACAGGGTTTCCCTGGGTAACAGTCCTAGCTGATCTGGAACTAGCTCTTGTAGACCAGGCTGGCTTCCAACTCCCAAGAAATTCACCTGCCTCTGCCCCCTGTGTGCTGGGAATAAAGGCATGTGCCACCACCACATTTATTTAAACCTCTCTCTCGGTGTGCCTGTGTATGTGGGGGAGACAGGGAAGGTGTCATATTTCCAAACATTTTCATAACTGCACTTAGCACTGCACTCTTTTACATTTTATTTTACTTTTAGTTGAGACAGTGTTTCCAGTTGTGTAGTTTAATTTCAATTTATTAAAGAATTTTTTTTTATGATTTATTTAACCATGCAGGTGCTGGGAATTGAACCCAATTTCTCAGGAAGAGCCAAGAAACTAGCTCTCCAGGCTCTTAATTTAAAAGTTTATTTATGAGTCTCTGGGTGTGCCTGTGCCTGTGTTTGTGTTTGGTGTGTGTGTGGGGAGGGTATATTTTGACCTCACCAGATGAAGGCATTCAAGAGCACTGGCTCCATATCTGGCAGAGGCAGGATCTCTGGGAGTTTTAGGCCAGCGTGGTCTACAAGAAAGGAGCTAGTTCCAAGAACAGTCTCCAAATCAGCAGAGAAACCCTGTCTCATAACGCAAAACACAAAACCAAACAAGAAATAAATAAATTGAGAGAGAGAGAGAAAGCGAGAGAGAGAGAGAGAGAGAGAGAGAGAGAGAGAGAAGAAATGTGGATTTACAGATAGGAAATAAGAATAAAAAGAGAACGTTACCAACAAGACAGCCTGGTCTATAAACTGAGTTCCAGGACAGCTAGGGCTGTTACACAGAGAAATCGTGCCTCAAAAAATACTAAAAGAAGAGAAAAAAAAAAAAAAGCAAGCAAGCAAGAAAATGCAGGGTTTTTTCCCCCTTTTTTGTCTTTGTTAATTCCAGGCCATTCATTTTAATTTTACTTTTTCTTTTAAGATTATATTTTCAGGGGCTGTAGAGATGGCTCAGAGGTTAAGAGCACTGACTGTTCTTCCAAAGGTCCTGAGTTCAATTCCTAGAAACAATATGGTGGCTCACAACCATCTGTAATGGGGTCGTCTGGCCTGCAGTCATGCATGGAAGGAGTGCTGTATACATAATAAATAATTAATTTTAAAAAAAAGATTGTATTTGCAGCATAAGTGTTCAGAAAGAAGAAGTCCTGGGCCATGTAGTAAAATAGTTTGTCTGAAACACAAATAAAAAGACAGGTCCTGTCTCAAAAAACAAAAAAAAAAAAAAAAAAACAAATTAAAATGTGAAATAAAACAAAGAAGGGGCTTTTTTTTTGTTTTGTTTTGTTTTCTATGAAACCTGAAAATGGCTGAATTCAACAATTATCCAACTTCAGCAAGAAGGTACTGTTTCCCAGCTTCAACCAGAAAACAGCAAATATGCACATCTAGGCCCTGTCAACAGAAGAGAGCACTAGATTTCCACCATGTGGTTTCTGGAAAGTCCAGAAATTCCATCTCTCCATTTCTGATTCTTTCAATCACTGCAGGCAGGCCTGCATTTAGTGAGAGAGTGGACACCACTCCTCGTTCCTTCCTGTTTCTCACGTGTTCATGTCTCACGTGTTCATGTCATAAACACGCGCACATGTGTTTATGGGGTGGCTTTTGAACTAACCAAGATGACTGGTTCCATATCTGGCAGAGAGGCAGTTGGATCTCTGGGAGTTTGAGGACAGCCTGGTCGACAAGAGCTAGTTCTAAGACAACAGAGAAACCATGCCTTGAAAATCAAAACCAAAACACAAACAAAAATAAATAAATAAATGAATAAATACATAAAATAAAACATGAATTAAATGAGAAAGAGAGAGGGAGAAGAAATGTCAATTTGTCAATTTTCAGACCAGAAATAAGAAAAAACAAAACCATAATGTCACCAAGATGACAGCCTGGTTTATATAGTGAGTTAAAAGTATTATACAGAGAAACCAAAAATAAAAAATAATAAAAGAAGAAAACAGGAAGGAAGGAAGGAAGGAAGGAAGGAAGGAAGGAAGGAAAAATAGGTGCTTTCCTTTTTTTCTTTGTTTATCTCAGGTTATTTATTTTTATTTAATTTTTTTCTAAAATTGCAGCAGCAGCAGTATATTTGGGCAGCTGACTACTATCATGGAAGCGTTCAGAAAGAAGTCCTGGGCCATGTAGTGAGATAGATTGTCTGGAGCATAAATAAAAAGCCAATTCCTGTCTCAAAAAAAGAAAAAAAATCAAGTTAAAATGTGAAATAATAAAATAAATAAGGAAGGTTTTTTTTGTTTCTTGTTTTTTTTTGTTTGTTTTTTGATTTTGTTTTTTGTTTTTTTTTTTTTTTGCAATGAGTGAATTCAAGTCAACAACTTTCAGTTTCCCAACTCCAACAGGAAAGGCTGCAGATATCCATATCAAAGAGGTCCAGTGGAGCTGTAGCCACACCCTTTAATGCTTGTGTCCCAAGGACACAGAGTTTAGGAAAGAAATGATCTTGATCTTTTTTTCAGGAGATCTGAAAACTCAAAACAGCAACCAAACACACACCAAGTAGGAAGAAATGACAGAGAGGCAGGGGGAGTTCAAGGCCAGCCTCACCTACCAAGGACATTCCAGGACTGTTCCCTAGATAAACCCTGTCTCACAAAACCAACCAAACACACACACACACACACAAACACACACACACACACAAAACCCAGAAGAATAAGGAAAGTGTTCCTGAAACACCACAAACCAGCTAGATTGCACTTAATAGCAATCAAAAGTGGGTGAAATATAAAATGGAGAGAAATTCTTTGATGAAATCCAACCCTCTTTCTTGGTCAAAGCTGTACAGCCAATAGAACTAGAGGGAGGGAACATGTGTCCATCTCTCAATATAAAAAGAAAAAAGGCTAGAATCTCACTGTGAGCGTAAAAGATGAAAATCTTACAGCTGACACCATCCAGTCTCAAGTTAGAAAAACTTGAAACGATGCAACAGGAGACAGACAGTTTCCCAATGAACTCTTGCTATTCTCCAGGGGAAGTTTTGTTCCTGAGGGTTTTTTTTTTTTTTTGATTTTTCAAGACAGGGTTTCTCTGTAGCTTTGGAGCCTGTCCTGGCACTAGCTCTTCTAGACCAGGCTGGCCTCGAACTCACAGAGATCCACCTGCCTCTGCCTCCCAAGTGTTGGGATTAAAGGCATGCGCCACCACCGCCCGGCTCTGAGGGTTTTTGGAACAACTAAAATCCCTCTTATCTTTTTGTTTTGTTTTGTTTTCCATGCCCCCTCAGAGGACACCTGGATGTTTTTTAAGGATTTGGTTTTATTTTATTTAAGTATTTTGTTCCTCAGACATAACTCTGAAAACACTAATACGTAATAGCCAGTTTCTATTCAGTTCAGTTCAGATTTTTACCAAAACCTCCTGTCTGGCATGTCTCTGTCTTTGTTGAGTTCCTGTACTTACAGAAGCCAAGAGATAGCTGGCAGCCATCCATAGAAAATGCCCTCTCCCTTTGAACACGGCCCTCCTTTGGTCTGAGTTTCTCACACAGCTCTGATGATGCAGGAGGATGCCAAGGGCCCAGTTGGTGCCTCAGCCCGATGCCTGCATCTGTGCCTTGGCAGCAGCTATTCATGTCTTGCCACTCAGAGTCAAATTCCCTTAAGTTTAGCCTTCCCTAAGTGCTTGTTCACTTCAGAGGACTCAACCCTCATCTTCCGTGTCCTCCTGGCCTAATTTCTCATATTACTGATTTACTGAGTATGAATCAGTAATATGAGATGTTCCGGAGAGGGAGGAAGGGACATTCATGAAAAAAGTGAGTGTTCAACTAACTAACTCCCCATGGGTGAAGGAAGTAGTGAAAAGATTTTAATGAAGCAACGAGAAATTTCTCGTTTTGGAAGGAGGAAATCCTGAATGGCTCCCTCTGTGTCGCAGGAGAGACTCCTGGAAAGGAAACCTCAGGTTCCGGTCAGTCGGTCGGTTGGTCAGTTCAGGGAGAAATATTAGCAAGGAGGTAAAGGCCGTGCCTCACGACATCAGCAGTCCCTTCTCTGGAAATTCTACGGTATCCCGGAGAGCTCTCGGAATTTTGTGATGTCACTCGTGTCCTAGAAATGCCAAGTGCCCTCAAGATACACTCTCTCGGTGCCTATAAGACTCAGTTCTAGACATGTTGTCTAGAGAATGGAGATCATGGAGAGGCCAGAGGGAGGAAGAAGAAAGCTGACCTCAGATCTCAGAGGAAAACACGGAGAAATAATTAGTGGTCCTGGGGAAGACGAAGTGAGTTCACCACTAGCAGGGACTAGAGAGATTTCTGGATGTGATGGCTTTGAGACTTCCAGGGCTAGGGCTCAGGAACTGGGAGGTTTCTGGAATGAAATAGGTCTGTCTTGTTTCTCTGAGTTCCTAAAGGGCCAACCCACATCAAAGATTCACGATAGTTGATTTGACAAAGTCGGGAATTGACAAGGAGTGCGGAAGGAGTCAGTGAGATTTCAATACCAGCACTTCACATCACGCCCCCCCCCCCCCGTCCTTTTCTTTGTGTAGCAATAATAATAGAGAAAGGGGAGTAGCGCTCTGCCAAAGCCCGTATTTTTTTTTAAATATTTATTTATTTATTTATTTATTAAGTATACAATATTCTGTCTGTGTGTATGTCTGCAGGCCAGAAGAGGGCACCAGACCTCTTTACAGATGGTTGTGAGCCACCATGTGGTTGCCGGGAATTGAACTCAGGACCTTTGGAAGAGCAGGCAATGCTCTTAACCACTGAGCCATCTCTCCAGCCCCCCGTATTTTTTTTTTAATAGTCCAATTGTGTTATTTCTTTTTGTACATCAGGCCATGAATTCGTAGGGAATGGGCTCCAGCAGCTACGGC
Organism: Microtus oregoni; assembly: GCF_018167655.1. Taxonomy (NCBI): domain Eukaryota; kingdom Metazoa; phylum Chordata; class Mammalia; order Rodentia; family Cricetidae; genus Microtus; species Microtus oregoni. The sequence goes on along the minus strand of NW_024543840.1, from coordinate 452,661 downwards.
TCCTTCCTGTTAGTCCTCGCGAAGTGTGCTTCTCTGGGTTCGCTTGAGCTGAACCCAGGTGCCCTTCTCTTTGTCTTCCTTTTCCTTCTGGTTGTTCTCCTTCACCCGCTTCAGAAAGCTGTCTCTGCTCTTCGAGTGCTTGATGTGTTCAATCCGCACATTAATTCTCTTGGCAAGAATCTTGCCCTTAACTGGCTTGTTTACAATGATGCCCACAGCATGCTGGGTGACATTGTAGACTCTTCCGGTTTTGCCGTGGTAACATTTATGGGGCATTCCTTTTTGAACAGTGCCCATTCCCTTGATGTCTATAATATCGCCCTTCTTGTAGATTCGTGGCCAAAGGAACAACTCCATGTTTCCTAAAGGGCCTAGAGAACATATAGCGAGTGCCCCTCCTCTTTCCCTTTGTGTTTGTCATTTTGGCGAGTTACTGAAAGATGGCTACCACGGCCGAAAGGCCCAAAGCCCATATTTTACCATGCCTTATATCACAGCCATTAGCAGGGTTGAGGCATCAAGTGCTGCAGTCAGTCTGACTCCTGTGGTCCCCTAAGGTTTCTAGCTTCCCAGTTATGAATGACACCCTGGTCTCCAGTTCAGCTTGAGAGCTCTTTAAGAGCCAATGGATGAGAGAGTGGGAAGAGACTGCCTTTTTTTTTTCTTTTTCCATTTCTTTCTTTCTTTCTTTTGCTGTTTTGTTTTGTTTTTCAAGAAAGGGTTTCTTTGTGTATCTTGGGCTGTCCTAAAACTCACTCTGTAAATCAGGCCATCTTTGAATTCACAGAGATCTGTGTGTGTGCTGTGATTAAAGGCATGCACACACCACAGCCCGGCTGAGACTGCAATTTCTTGTTAGCTCTGGGTAAGTGACAATGGCTCTGTGTTGTGAATCTCTGTGAATCCAGACTATGTTATGTCCTTCAATGACATGAGTCTGAAGCATCAAGCACCCATCCCTATACTCCCTGAGGTCTCTGAAGTCACGGTGCATCCTTAAAGGCTTAGAAAGCTTTTCCCTGGTTCACCTTTGTGTGTGTGTGTGTGTGTGTGTGTGTGTGTGTTTTGTTCTATCTAGGAGAAGCACCATAGCAGTTGCATAGTGACTGAGAAATTTGATTTTTAGGAAATGATTTTTCATATCTGTGAGTGGTCTCTCCATAGCCACTCATCTTTTCTTAAACTTGAGTATAGGAATGAATGAATGAATGATCCCTCCCTCCCTCCCTCCCTCTCTCTTCATGGGAACGAGTATCTGGTCTTGCATTGAGGGCTCCCCAGTTCTCAGCATCTCCAGCCCAACCTGTCACAAGCTGATCACACATTTGCAAACTTGGGATATATTCTGCTGAATTTTTGGGATAATGAATTTCATCAACTATGGGACTAACTTTGTTCTGACAGGACACTCACAATCTCTCCTCATCACACCCACATAGTGTAACAACTTTGTGGTTCCTCCATAATGTGCTTATTTCTGTCAGGGAACTGAAAGCCAGCCAGCCAGCCAGCCAGCCAGCCAGCCAGCCAGCCAGCCAACACTATCTACAAAGCTACAGAGAAACCCTGTCGTGAAAAACCAAAAATAAATAAATAAATAGGCATGGATTTTTTTTAAAAAATCAAACGCAAACTAAGTAGAAATAACTACTTTCAGTATGCCATTCAAGAATTAGGGAACCCTTTATCCCAGCATGTGGGAGACACAGGCAGAAGGACATCTGTGAGTTAAAATCCAGACTCATCTACCAAGTGAGATCACAAGACTCGTGCACTGTCTTATAGGTCCTAAACTCCCATGGTCCAGTTTCTAGGGTTGGGGGCCTCTCTATAAAGCCTGGAAATTCACAGAGGTCCACCTGCCTCTGTCTCTTTGATGATAGAATAAAAGATGTGCACCACAATAACCAGGGTCAGTTTCTTGTAGATTTAGTTTAATTTCAAATTTTGTTTGTATCTCTTGGTCTGCACCAAGTGTGTCCCTGTGGGGGTGGGGGGCAGGGAAGTTGTCCTATTTTAGAACATTTTATTTTACTTTTATTTGAGACAGTCTTTCTGGTTGTGTAGAACTTATTTTAATTTAAAATTTTAAAGAATTTTTTTATGATTTATTTAACTTTATTTTATGTGCAGTCGTGTGAAACTGGATTTACAATCACTTATGAGCTGCTGCCTTGTGGGGGTTACATCTCAGGAGCACAAGAACCCAAATCTGTGCTGTACTCCCTGTCACCAAAAGAGGTCACTAGATCCCCACCATGTGGTTTCTGGACATTCCAGAAATTCCATCTCTCCAGTTCTCATTCTTTCATTGTTCCTCCTGCATGCCTGCGTCTAGTGAGAGAGTGGGCAACTTTCCTCCCTGCTTCTCTGTGTCTGTGTCTGTCACATCCTGGATAGCCAGAGTGCCCGCCACCTCTGCCTGAGATAGATGTGGCTGGCAGCCCTGGGGCTGGGGGAAAGGGAGAGAGTGGGTTCCCTGGAGAGCCTTGGGCAGAGGCTCTGTGGATTCCCTGCCGGAGGCCTCACTGCCTCTGAGGAGCCCATGGGGGAGGGGGAAAGGGAAGGTCAACCAGAGAGTCCTGCCTGGCTTTTGCTTTGCTTTGTTTTTGTTTTTGTTTGTTTGTTTATTTTATTTTCAGGTACAGCTGTGACCAGGTCTGGATCCAGGACAGACTCAAAAGCTAGAGAGAAATCCTGTCTCAGAAAACAAAAATAAATAAATACATAAATAAACACATAAACAAATACATAAACTAATAAATGAATGGATAGATAGATAGATAGATAGATAGATAGCCAGACAGAGAGAGAGATGATAAAACACCTTCAAGATCAGGGAGACCAAGGCTGGCAGATCACTGTAAGTTTAAAGCTACCTTGTTCTGCAGATTGAGATTCAGGACAGGCAAAGTGACATAGAGAAACCCTGTTTTCAAAAAAAAGGTGGGGGCTGGAGAGATGGCTCTGCAGTTAAGAGTGCTGACTGCTCTTCCAGAGGACCCAGGTTCAATTCCTACCACCCACATGGCAGTCAACAGCTGTCTGTAACTCCAAGATCTGACACCCTCAGATAGACATACATGCAGGCAAAACACCAATGCCGACAAAATAAATTATTAGGAAAATAAATATATAAAAAAGGTTGTTTAGCCTTTAATCCCAGCATTAGGAGGCAGAGGCAGATGGCTCTCTTGTGAGTCTGAGGCCAGTTTTGTCTACAAAGTGAGTCCCAGGGCATACGCATACAAGGGCACACAACGAAACCCTATGTTGAACAACCACAAATAAACAAACAAATAAAGAGATAATAACAATAAAAATATTTGAGAGTTCAAATAATTGACTTCATCCACAATAAAAGAATATAAAAATAAAAATATCAAACGCATTTGAATGCATCAGCACAGGAGACCGCTTCCTAAATAGAACCCCAGTAGCACAGACACTGAGAGAAACAATTAATAAGTGAGAGAGACCTCCTGAAACTGAAAAGCTTCTGTAAAGCAAAGAACACGGCCAACAAGACAAAATGACGGCCTTACAGAATGGAAAAAGATCTTCACTAACCCCACATCAGACAGAGGTCTGTCTGATCTCCAAAACATACAAAGAACACAAGACATTGGTCATCTCAAGAACAAATAATCTAATTCACAAAATGGAGTACAGACTTAAACAGAGAACTCTCAACCGAGGAATCTAAAATGGCTGAAAGACACTTAAGGAAATGTTCAACATGCTTAGTCATCAGAGAAATGCAAATCAAAACAAGTTTCTAGAAACAAGGAGACAGTTCATAATGTTTCTTTCTTCTTTTCTTCCTTCTTTTTTTTTAAATTTGGGATGGGGCCTCTCTCCAAAACCTGGGAATTCACAGAGGTACACCTGTCTCTGTCTCTTGGATGATAGAATAAAAGATGTGCACCACAGTGACAATCCAACTAAGTTTTTAGTATCTCATTCTGTTAATTTCATGTACATTTAGTTTCATTTCAAATTTTGTTTGTATCTCTTGGTCTGCACACAAGTGTGTCCTTGGTGGGGGGGGGCAGGGAAGGTGCCCTATTTCAGAACATTTTACTTAACTTTTATTTGAGACAGTCTTTCCAGTTGTGTAGAACTTAGTTTCATTTCAAATTTTTAATGACCAGGAAGGATGAAAGCATTCAAAAGGACTGGTTCCATATCTGGCAGAGAGGCAGGTGGATCTCTGGGAGTTTGAGGCCAGCCTGGTCGACGAGAGCTAGTTCCAAAGACAGGCTCCAAAGCAACAGAGAAAACCCTGCCTTGAAAATCAAAACAAAAACACAAACAAAAATAAAAAACATAAATTAAATCTCTGTATGTGTGTGTGTGTGTGTGTGTGTGAGAGAGAGAGAGAGAGAGAGAGAGAGAGAGAGAGAGAGAAATGATTAAACAGGAAATAAGAAAAAACACAAAACCATAATGTCACCAAGATGACAGCCTGTTTTATATAGTGAGTTAAAGGTATTATACAGAGAAACCCTGTACCAAAAAAATAAAAAAAGAAGAAAACACAAAAAAAACAAGGAAGGAAGAAAAGAAGGAAAAAAGGAAAGAAGGAAGAAAAACTGGTGTTTTCCTTTTTTTCTTTGTTTATCTCAGGTTATTTTTTTTTTTTTTATTGCTGCCGCAGCAGCAGTATATTTTGGGCAGCTGCCTAGCTGGGTAATGGTGGCAGCACATTTCTTTATTCTCAGTTCTCAGCCCTCAGAGATCAGGAGAGGCAGAGGCAGGCAGATCGCTGTGAGTTTGAGGCTACCTTGTTCTGCAGGCAAAGCGACGACAGACACAGAGAAACTAAAAGTGTGTTTAGTACAGGCCTTTTATTCCGGCACTAGGAGGCAGAGGTAGAGGCAGGGGCAGCTAGATCTCTGTGAGTCTGAGGCCAGCCTTGTCTACAAAGTGAGTTCCAGGGCAAACAAGCATACAAAGGGAATCCCTATGTAGAAAAACCACAAATAAACAAATAATAATAATGATGATGATGATAATAATCTAAGAGCTCAATTAATTGACTTCACCCACAATTCAAAAATTAAAAAATAAAACAAAGAGTGTGTCTGACCGATCAGTGAAAGGACTATGTGGGCCAAGGGGCTGCCACAATTATGGATTGGTGAGAGGGAGGAAAGGAGGGAGGCAGCAAGGGCAGTTCCCAGTCACCTAAATGCCTTTCAAAGACATTTCACCATGGCAACCACTCGCTTGCTTTCTTGGGGTTTCTTTTCTTCAGTAGTTGTGTTTGTACAACCTACCCCACACCCCACTTCTCATCCTAAATACAGAGTCTGAGAAAATTAAAGCAGCTGTGGAAAAATTCCCACTTGGATATCTTTTCCTGCCCAGTAAAACAAAAACGACTATAACAGGGCTGGAGAGATGGCTCAGAGGTTAAGAGCACTGACTGCTTTTCCACAGGTCCTGAGTTCAATTCCCAGCAACCACATGGTGGCTTACAACCATCTATAATGAGACCTGGTGCCCCCTTCTGGCTTGCAGGCACACGTGGAAGGAATGCTATACACATAATATAATAAATAAATTTAAAAAAAAAACGACTATAACAAAAATATGCATATCTAAAAAAAAACAAAAAAAATAAAAAAAATACATATCTAAGCAGACCAATCAAGTTGTAGCCTCACCCTTTATATTATTTATTTATTTATTTATTTATTTATTTATTTATTGGCTTTTCAAGACAAGTTTTCTCTGTAGCTTTGGTGCCTGTCCTGGAACTCCCAGAGATTTGCCTGCCTCTGCCTCCAGAGTGCTGGGATTAAAGGCGTGCGCCACCACTGCCCGCCTTAGACTCACCCTTTAATGGTTCAGCAAGGAGTTCTAGCTGTTAGGAAGGGCTGGTGACCTTGAACTTTACTAGTCTCTGAAATCTGCCTTCTCACTTTTACCAGGTGCCCTCAGGGACAGGAGTGGAGGCCAGGGCCTGTAGCTTTGGCTTGTACATTTACTTCAATTTTAATTTTTTTGTCTTGTTTTTCGAAACAGGGTTTCCCTGGGTAACAGTCCTAGCTGATCTGGAACTAGCTCTTGTAGACCAGGCTGGCTTCCAACTCCCAAGAAATTCACCTGCCTCTGCCCCCTGTGTGCTGGGAATAAAGGCATGTGCCACCACCACATTTATTTAAACCTCTCTCTCGGTGTGCCTGTGTATGTGGGGGAGACAGGGAAGGTGTCATATTTCCAAACATTTTCATAACTGCACTTAGCACTGCACTCTTTTACATTTTATTTTACTTTTAGTTGAGACAGTGTTTCCAGTTGTGTAGTTTAATTTCAATTTATTAAAGAATTTTTTTTTATGATTTATTTAACCATGCAGGTGCTGGGAATTGAACCCAATTTCTCAGGAAGAGCCAAGAAACTAGCTCTCCAGGCTCTTAATTTAAAAGTTTATTTATGAGTCTCTGGGTGTGCCTGTGCCTGTGTTTGTGTTTGGTGTGTGTGTGGGGAGGGTATATTTTGACCTCACCAGATGAAGGCATTCAAGAGCACTGGCTCCATATCTGGCAGAGGCAGGATCTCTGGGAGTTTTAGGCCAGCGTGGTCTACAAGAAAGGAGCTAGTTCCAAGAACAGTCTCCAAATCAGCAGAGAAACCCTGTCTCATAACGCAAAACACAAAACCAAACAAGAAATAAATAAATTGAGAGAGAGAGAGAAAGCGAGAGAGAGAGAGAGAGAGAGAGAGAGAGAGAGAGAAGAAATGTGGATTTACAGATAGGAAATAAGAATAAAAAGAGAACGTTACCAACAAGACAGCCTGGTCTATAAACTGAGTTCCAGGACAGCTAGGGCTGTTACACAGAGAAATCGTGCCTCAAAAAATACTAAAAGAAGAGAAAAAAAAAAAAAAGCAAGCAAGCAAGAAAATGCAGGGTTTTTTCCCCCTTTTTTGTCTTTGTTAATTCCAGGCCATTCATTTTAATTTTACTTTTTCTTTTAAGATTATATTTTCAGGGGCTGTAGAGATGGCTCAGAGGTTAAGAGCACTGACTGTTCTTCCAAAGGTCCTGAGTTCAATTCCTAGAAACAATATGGTGGCTCACAACCATCTGTAATGGGGTCGTCTGGCCTGCAGTCATGCATGGAAGGAGTGCTGTATACATAATAAATAATTAATTTTAAAAAAAAGATTGTATTTGCAGCATAAGTGTTCAGAAAGAAGAAGTCCTGGGCCATGTAGTAAAATAGTTTGTCTGAAACACAAATAAAAAGACAGGTCCTGTCTCAAAAAACAAAAAAAAAAAAAAAAAAAACAAATTAAAATGTGAAATAAAACAAAGAAGGGGCTTTTTTTTTGTTTTGTTTTGTTTTCTATGAAACCTGAAAATGGCTGAATTCAACAATTATCCAACTTCAGCAAGAAGGTACTGTTTCCCAGCTTCAACCAGAAAACAGCAAATATGCACATCTAGGCCCTGTCAACAGAAGAGAGCACTAGATTTCCACCATGTGGTTTCTGGAAAGTCCAGAAATTCCATCTCTCCATTTCTGATTCTTTCAATCACTGCAGGCAGGCCTGCATTTAGTGAGAGAGTGGACACCACTCCTCGTTCCTTCCTGTTTCTCACGTGTTCATGTCTCACGTGTTCATGTCATAAACACGCGCACATGTGTTTATGGGGTGGCTTTTGAACTAACCAAGATGACTGGTTCCATATCTGGCAGAGAGGCAGTTGGATCTCTGGGAGTTTGAGGACAGCCTGGTCGACAAGAGCTAGTTCTAAGACAACAGAGAAACCATGCCTTGAAAATCAAAACCAAAACACAAACAAAAATAAATAAATAAATGAATAAATACATAAAATAAAACATGAATTAAATGAGAAAGAGAGAGGGAGAAGAAATGTCAATTTGTCAATTTTCAGACCAGAAATAAGAAAAAACAAAACCATAATGTCACCAAGATGACAGCCTGGTTTATATAGTGAGTTAAAAGTATTATACAGAGAAACCAAAAATAAAAAATAATAAAAGAAGAAAACAGGAAGGAAGGAAGGAAGGAAGGAAGGAAGGAAAAATAGGTGCTTTCCTTTTTTTCTTTGTTTATCTCAGGTTATTTATTTTTATTTAATTTTTTTCTAAAATTGCAGCAGCAGCAGTATATTTGGGCAGCTGACTACTATCATGGAAGCGTTCAGAAAGAAGTCCTGGGCCATGTAGTGAGATAGATTGTCTGGAGCATAAATAAAAAGCCAATTCCTGTCTCAAAAAAAGAAAAAAAATCAAGTTAAAATGTGAAATAATAAAATAAATAAGGAAGGTTTTTTTTTGTTTCTTGTTTTTTTTTGTTTGTTTTTTGATTTTGTTTTTTGTTTTTTTTTTTTTTTGCAATGAGTGAATTCAAGTCAACAACTTTCAGTTTCCCAACTCCAACAGGAAAGGCTGCAGATATCCATATCAAAGAGGTCCAGTGGAGCTGTAGCCACACCCTTTAATGCTTGTGTCCCAAGGACACAGAGTTTAGGAAAGAAATGATCTTGATCTTTTTTTCAGGAGATCTGAAAACTCAAAACAGCAACCAAACACACACCAAGTAGGAAGAAATGACAGAGAGGCAGGGGGAGTTCAAGGCCAGCCTCACCTACCAAGGACATTCCAGGACTGTTCCCTAGATAAACCCTGTCTCACAAAACCAACCAAACACACACACACACACACACACAAACACACACACACACACAAAACCCAGAAGAATAAGGAAAGTGTTCCTGAAACACCACAAACCAGCTAGATTGCACTTAATAGCAATCAAAAGTGGGTGAAATATAAAATGGAGAGAAATTCTTTGATGAAATCCAACCCTCTTTCTTGGTCAAAGCTGTACAGCCAATAGAACTAGAGGGAGGGAACATGTGTCCATCTCTCAATATAAAAAGAAAAAAGGCTAGAATCTCACTGTGAGCGTAAAAGATGAAAATCTTACAGCTGACACCATCCAGTCTCAAGTTAGAAAAACTTGAAACGATGCAACAGGAGACAGACAGTTTCCCAATGAACTCTTGCTATTCTCCAGGGGAAGTTTTGTTCCTGAGGGTTTTTTTTTTTTTTTTTGATTTTTCGAGACAGGGTTTCTCTGTAGCTTTGGAGCCTGTCCTGGCACTAGCTCTTCTAGACCAGGCTGGCCTCGAACTCACAGAGATCCACCTGCCTCTGCCTCCCAAGTGTTGGGATTAAAGGCATGCGCCACCACCGCCCGGCTCTGAGGGTTTTTGGAACAACTAAAATCCCTCTTATCTTTTTGTTTTGTTTTGTTTTCCATGCCCCCTCAGAGGACACCTGGATGTTTTTTAAGGATTTGGTTTTATTTTATTTAAGTATTTTGTTCCTCAGACATAACTCTGAAAACACTAATACGTAATAGCCAGTTTCTATTCAGTTCAGTTCAGATTTTTACCAAAACCTCCTGTCTGGCATGTCTCTGTCTTTGTTGAGTTCCTGTACTTACAGAAGCCAAGAGATAGCTGGCAGCCATCCATAGAAAATGCCCTCTCCCTTTGAACACGGCCCTCCTTTGGTCTGAGTTTCTCACACAGCTCTGATGATGCAGGAGGATGCCAAGGGCCCAGTTGGTGCCTCAGCCCGATGCCTGCATCTGTGCCTTGGCAGCAGCTATTCATGTCTTGCCACTCAGAGTCAAATTCCCTTAAGTTTAGCCTTCCCTAAGTGCTTGTTCACTTCAGAGGACTCAACCCTCATCTTCTGTGTCCTCCTGGCCTAATTTCTCATATTACTGATTTACTGAGTATGAATCAGTAATATGAGATGTTCCGGAGAGGGAGGAAGGGACATTCATGAAAAAAGTGAGTGTTCAACTAACTAACTCCCCATGGGAGAAGGAAGTAGTGAAAAGATTTTAATGAAGCAGAGAGAAATTTCTGGTTTTGGAAGGAGGAAATCCTGAATGGCTCCCTCTGTGTCGCAGGAGAGACTCCTGGAAAGGAAACCTCAGGTTCCGGTCAGTCGGTCGGTTGGTCAGTTCGGGGAGAAATATTAGCAAGGAGGTAAAGGCCGTGCCTCACGACATCAGCAGTCCCTTCTCTGGAAATTCTACGGTATCCCGGAGAGCTCTCGGAATTTTGTGATGTCACTCGTGTCCTAGAAATGCCAAGTGCCCTCAAGATACACTCTCTCGGTGCCTATAAGACTCAGTTCTAGACATGTTGTCTAGAGAATGGAGATCATGGAGAGGCCAGAGGGAGGAAGAAGAAAGCTGACCTCAGATCTCAGAGGAAAACACGGAGAAATAATTAGTGGTCCTGGGGAAGACGAAGTGAGTTCACCACTAGCAGGGACTAGAGAGATTTCTGGATGTGATGGCTTTGAGACTTCCAGGGCTAGGGCTCAGGAACTGGGAGGTTTCTGGAATGAAATAGGTCTGTCTTGTTTCTCTGAGTTCCTAAAGGGCCAACCCACATCAAAGATTCACGATAGTTGATTTGACAAAGTCGGGAATTGACAAGGAGTGCGGAAGGAGTCAGTGAGATTTCAATACCAGCACTTCACATCACGCCCCCCCCCCTCCCCCCCCGGTCCTTTTCTTTGTGTAGCAATAATAATAGAGAAAGGGGAGTAGCGCTCTGCCAAAGCCCGTATTTTTTTTTAAATATTTATTTATTTATTTATTAAGTATACAATATTCTGTCTGTGTGTATGTCTGCAGGCCAGAAGAGGGCACCAGACCTCTTTACAGATGGTTGTGAGCCACCATGTGGTTGCCGGGAATTGAACTCAGGACCTTTGGAAGAGCAGGCAATGCTCTTAACCACTGAGCCATCTCTCCAGCCCCCCGTATTTTTTTTTTAATAGTCCAATTGTGTTATTTCTTTTTGTACATCAGGCCATGAATTCGTAGGGAATGGGCTCCAGCAGCTAAGGCTCCTTCCTGTTAGTCCTCGCGAAGTGTGCTTCTCTGGGTTCGCTTGAGCTGAACCCAGGTGCCCTTCTCTTTGTCTTCCTTTTCCTTCTGGTTGTTCTCCTTCACCCGCTTCAGAAAGCTGTCTCTGCTCTTCGAGTGCTTGATGTGTTCAATCCGCACATTAATTCTCTTGGCAAGAATCTTGCCCTTAACTGGCTTGTTTACAATGATGCCCACAGCATGCTGGGTGACATTGTAGACTCTTCCGGTTTTGCCGTGGTAACATTTATGGGGCATTCCTTTTTGAACAGTGCCCATTCCCTTGATGTCTATAATATCGCCCTTCTTGTAGATTCGTGGCCAAAGGAACAACTCCATGTTTCCTAAAGGGCCTAGAGAACATATAGCGAGTGCCCCTCCTCTTTCCCTTTGTGTTTGTCATTTTGGCGAGTTACTGAAAGATGGCTACCGCGGCCGAAAGGCCCAAAGCCCATATTTTACCATGCCTTATATCACAGCCATTAGCAGGGTTGAGGCATCAAGTGCTGCAGTCAGTCTGACTCCTGTGGTCCCCTAAGGTTTCTAGCTTCCCAGTTATGAATGACACCCTGGTCTCCAGTTCAGCTTGAGAGCTCTTTAAGAGCCAATGGATGAGAGAGTGGGAAGAGACTGCCTTTTTTTTTTCTTTTTCCATTTCTTTCTTTCTTTCTTTTGCTGTTTTGTTTTGTTTTTCAAGAAAGGGTTTCTTTGTGTATCTTGGGCTGTCCTAAAACTCACTCTGTAAATCAGGCCATCTTTGAATTCACAGAGATCTGTGTGTGTGCTGTGATTAAAGGCATGCACACACCACAGCCCGGCTGAGACTGCAATTTCTTGTTAGCTCTGGGTAAGTGACAATGGCTCTGTGTTGTGAATCTCTGTGAATCCAGACTATGTTATGTCCTTCAATGACATGAGTCTGAAGCATCAAGCACCCATCCCTATACTCCCTGAGGTCTCTGAAGTCACGGTGCATCCTTAAAGGCTTAGAAAGCTTTTCCCTGGTTCACCTTTGTGTGTGTGTGTGTGTGTGTGTGTGTGTGTGTGTGTTTTGTTCTATCTAGGAGAAGCACCATAGCAGTTGCATAGTGACTGAGAAATTTGATTTTTAGGAAATGATTTTTCATATCTGTGAGTGGTCTCTCCATAGCCACTCATCTTTTCTTAAACTTGAGTATAGGAATGAATGAATGAATGATCCCTCCCTCCCTCCCTCCCTCCCTCCCTCCCTCCCTCCCTCCCTCTCTCTTCATGGGAACGAGTATCTGGTCTTGCATTGAGGGCTCCCCAGTTCTCAGCATCTCCAGCCCAACCTGTCACAAGCTGATCACACATTTGCAAACTTGGGATATATTCTGCTGAATTTTTGGGATAATGAATTTCATCAACTATGGGACTAACTTTGTTCTGACAGGACACTCACAATCTCTCCTCATCACACCCACATAGTGTAACAACTTTGTGGTTCCTCCATAATGTGCTTATTTCTGTCAGGGAACTGAAAGCCAGCCAGCCAGCCAGCCAGCCAGCCAGCCAGCCAACACTATCTACAAAGCTACAGAGAAACCCTGTCGTGAAAAACCAAAAATAAATAAATAAATAGGCATGGATTTTTTTTAAAAAATCAAACGCAAACTAAGTAGAAATAACTACTTTCAGTATGCCATTCAAGAATTAGGGAACCCTTTATCCCAGCACGTGGGAGACACAGGCAGAAGGACATCTGTGAGTTAAAATCCAGACTCATCTACCAAGTGAGATCACAAGACTCGTGCACTGTCTTATAGGTCCTAAACTCCCATGGTCCAGTTTCTAGGGTTGGGGGCCTCTCTATAAAGCCTGGAAATTCACAGAGGTCCACCTGCCTCTGTCTCTTTGATGATAGAATAAAAGATGTGCACCACAATAACCAGGGTCAGTTTCTTGTAGATTTAGTTTAATTTCAAATTTTGTTTGTATCTCTTGGTCTGCACCAAGTGTGTCCCTGTGGGCGTGGGGGGCAGGGAAGTTGTCCTATTTTAGAACATTTTATTTTACTTTTATTTGAGACAGTCTTTCTGGTTGTGTAGAACTTATTTTAATTTCAAATTTTTAAAGAATTTTTTTATGATTTATTTAACTTTATTTTATGTGCAGTCGTGTGAAACTGGATTTACAATCACTTATGAGCTGCTGCCTTGTGGGGGTTACATCTCAGGAGCACAAGAACCCAAATCTGTGCTGTACTCCCTGTCACCAAAAGAGGTCACTAGATCCCCACCATGTGGTTTCTGGACATTCCAGAAATTCCATCTCTCCAGTTCTCATTCTTTCATTGTTCCTCCTGCATGCCTGCGTCTAGTGAGAGAGTGGGCAACTTTCCTCCCTGCTTCTCTGTGTCTGTGTCTGTCACATCCTGGATAGCCAGAGTGCCCGCCACCTCTGCCTGAGATAGATGTGGCTGGCAGCCCTGGGGCTGGGGGAAAGGGAGAGAGTGGGTTCCCTGGAGAGCCTTGGGCAGAGGCTCTGTGGATTCCCTGCCGGAGGCCTCACTGCCTCTGAGGAGCCCATGGGGGAGGGGGAAAGGGAAGGTCAACCAGAGAGTCCTGCCTGGCTTTTGCTTTGCTTTGTTTTTGTTTTTGTTTGTTTGTTTATTTTATTTTCAGGTACAGCTGTGACCAGGTCTGGATCCAGGACAGACTCAAAAGCTAGAGAGAAATCCTGTCTCAGAAAACAAAAATAAATAAATACATAAATAAACACATAAACAAATACATAAACTAATAAATGAATGGATAGATAGATAGATAGATAGATAGATAGATAGATAGATAGCCAGACAGAGAGAGAGATGATAAAACACCTTCAAGATCAGGGAGACCAAGGCTGGCAGATCACTGTAAGTTTAAAGCTACCTTGTTCTGCAGATTGAGATTCAGGACAGGCAAAGTGACATAGAGAAACCCTGTTTTCAAAAAAAAGGTGGGGGCTGGAGAGATGGCTCTGCAGTTAAGAGTGCTGACTGCTCTTCCAGAGGACCCAGGTTCAATTCCTACCACCCACATGGCAGTCAACAGCTGTCTGTAACTCCAAGATCTGACACCCTCAGATAGACATACATGCAGGCAAAACACCAATGCCGACAAAATAAATTATTAGGAAAATAAATATATAAAAAAGGTTGTTTAGCCTTTAATCCCAGCATTAGGAGGCAGAGGCAGATGGCTCTCTGTGAGTCTGAGGCCAGTTTTGTCTACAAAGTGAGTCCCAGGGCATACGCATACAAGGGCACACAACGAAACCCTATGTTGAACAACCACAAATAAACAAACAAATAAAGAGATAATAACAATAAAAATATTTGAGAGTTCAAATAATTGACTTCATCCACAATAAAAGAATATAAAAATAAAAATATCAAACGCATTTGAACGCATCAGCACAGGAGACCGCTTCCTAAATAGAACCCCAGTAGCACAGACACTGAGAGAAACAATTAATAAGTGAGAGAGACCTCCTGAAACTGAAAAGCTTCTGTAAAGCAAAGAACACGGCCAACAAGACAAAATGACGGCCTTACAGAATGGAAAAAGATCTTCACTAACCCCACATCAGACAGAGGTCTGTCTGATCTCCAAAACATACAAAGAACACAAGACATTGGTCATCTCAAGAACAAATAATCTAATTCACAAAATGGAGTACAGACTTAAACAGAGAACTCTCAACCGAGGAATCTAAAATGGCTGAAAGACACTTAAGGAAATGTTCAACATGCTTAGTCATCAGAGAAATGCAAATCAAAACAAGTTTCTAGAAACAAGGAGACAGTTCATAATGTTTCTTTCTTCTTTTCTTCCTTCTTTTTTTTTAAATTTGGGATGGGGCCTCTCTCCAAAACCTGGGAATTCACAGAGGTACACCTGTCTCTGTCTCTTGGATGATAGAATAAAAGATGTGCACCACAGTGACAATCCAACTAAGTTTTTAGTATCTCATTCTGTTAATTTCATGTACATTTAGTTTCATTTCAAATTTTGTTTGTATCTCTTGGTCTGCACACAAGTGTGTCCTTGGTGGGGGGGGGGCAGGGAAGGTGCCCTATTTCAGAACATTTTACTTAACTTTTATTTGAGACAGTCTTTCCAGTTGTGTAGAACTTAGTTTCATTTCAAATTTTTAATGACCAGGAAGGATGAAAGCATTCAAAAGGACTGGTTCCATATCTGGCAGAGAGGCAGGTGGATCTCTGGGAGTTTGAGGCCAGCCTGGTCGACGAGAGCTAGTTCCAAAGACAGGCTCCAAAGCAACAGAGAAAACCCTGCCTTGAAAATCAAAACAAAAACACAAACAAAAATAAAAAACATAAATTAAATCTCTGTATGTGTGTGTGTGTGTGTGTGTGTGTGTGTGTGTGAGAGAGAGAGAGAGAGAGAGAGAGAGAGAAATGATTAAACAGGAAATAAGAAAAAACACAAAACCATAATGTCACCAAGATGACAGCCTGTTTTATATAGTGAGTTAAAGGTATTATACAGAGAAACCCTGTACCAAAAAAATAATAAAAGAAGAAAACAGAAAAAAAACAAGGAAGGAAGAAAAGAAGGAAAAAAGGAAAGAAGGAAGAAAAACTGGTGTTTTCCTTTTTTTCTTTGTTTATCTCAGGTTATTTTTTTTTTTTATTGCTGCCGCAGCAGCAGTATATTTTGGGCAGCTGCCTAGCTGGGTAATGGTGGCAGCACATTTCTTTATTCTCAGTTCTCAGCCCTCAGAGATCAGGAGAGGCAGAGGCAGGCAGATCGCTGTGAGTTTGAGGCTACCTTGTTCTGCAGGCAAAGCGACGACAGACACAGAGAAACTAAAAGTGTGTTTAGTACAGGCCTTTTATTCCGGCACTAGGAGGCAGAGGTAGAGGCAGGGGCAGCTAGATCTCTGTGAGTCTGAGGCCAGCCTTGTCTACAAAGTGAGTTCCAGGGCAAACAAGCATACAAAGGGAATCCCTATGTAGAAAAACCACAAATAAACAAATAATAATAATGATGATGATGATAATAATCTAAGAGCTCAATTAATTGACTTCACCCACAATTCAAAAATTAAAAAATAAAACAAAGAGTGTGTCTGACCGATCAGTGAAAGGACTATGTGGGCCAAGGGGCTGCCACAATTATGGATTGGTGAGAGGGAGGAAAGGAGGGAGGCAGCAAGGGCAGTTCCCAGTCACCTAAATGCCTTTCAAAGACATTTCACCATGGCAACCACTCGCTTGCTTTCTTGGGGTTTCTTTTCTTCAGTAGTTGTGTTTGTACAACCTACCCCACACCCCACTTCTCATCCTAAATACAGAGTCTGAGAAAATTAAAGCAGCTGTGGAAAAATTCCCACTTGGATATCTTTTCCTGCCCAGTAAAACAAAAACGACTATAACAGGGCTGGAGAGATGGCTCAGAGGTTAAGAGCACTGACTGCTTTTCCACAGGTCCTGAGTTCAATTCCCAGCAACCACATGGTGGCTTACAACCATCTATAATGAGACCTGGTGCCCCCTTCTGGCTTGCAGGCACACGTGGAAGGAATGCTATACACATAATATAATAAATAAATTTAAAAAAAAAACGACTATAACAAAAATATGCATATCTAAAAAAAAACAAAAAAAATAAAAAAAATACATATCTAAGCAGACCAATCAAGTTGTAGCCTCACCCTTTATATTATTTATTTATTTATTTATTTATTTATTTATTTATTTATTGGCTTTTCAAGACAAGTTTTCTCTGTAGCTTTGGTGCCTGTCCTGGAACTCCCAGAGATTTGCCTGCCTCTGCCTCCAGAGTGCTGGGATTAAAGGCGTGTGCCACCACTGCCCGCCTTAGACTCACCCTTTAATGGTTCAGCAAGGAGTTCTAGCTGTTAGGAAGGGCTGGTGACCTTGAACTTTACTAGTCTCTGAAATCTGCCTTCTCACTTTTACCAGGTGCCCTCAGGGACAGGAGTGGAGGCCAGGGCCTGTAGCTTTGGCTTGTACATTTACTTCAATTTTAATTTTTTTGTCTTGTTTTTCGAAACAGGGTTTCCCTGGGTAACAGTCCTAGCTGATCTGGAACTAGCTCTTGTAGACCAGGCTGGCTTCCAACTCCCAAGAAATTCACCTGCCTCTGCCCCCTGTGTGCTGGGAATAAAGGCATGTGCCACCACCACATTTATTTAAACCTCTCTCTCGGTGTGCCTGTGTATGTGGGGGAGACAGGGAAGGTGTCATATTTCCAAACATTTTCATAACTGCACTTAGCACTGCACTCTTTTACATTTTATTTTACTTTTAGTTGAGACAGTGTTTCCAGTTGTGTAGTTTAATTTCAATTTATTAAAGAATTTTTTTTATGATTTATTTAACCATGCAGGTGCTGGGAATTGAACCCAATTTCTCAGGAAGAGCCAAGAAACTAGCTCTCCAGGCTCTTAATTTAAAAGTTTATTTATGAGTCTCTGGGTGTGCCTGTGCCTGTGTTTGTGTTTGGTGTGTGTGTGGGGAGGGTATATTTTGACCTCACCAGATGAAGGCATTCAAGAGCACTGGCTCCATATCTGGCAGAGGCAGGATCTCTGGGAGTTTTAGGCCAGCGTGGTCTACAAGAAAGGAGCTAGTTCCAAGAACAGTCTCCAAATCAGCAGAGAAACCCTGTCTCATAACGCAAAACACAAAACCAAACAAGAAATAAATAAATTGAGAGAGAGAGAGAAAGCGAGAGAGAGAGAGAGAGAGAGAGAGAGAGAGAGAGAAGAAATGTGGATTTACAGATAGGAAATAAGAATAAAAATAAGAATAAAAAGAGAACGTTACCAACAAGACAGCCTGGTCTATAAACTGAGTTCCAGGACAGCTAGGGCTGTTACACAGAGAAATCGTGCCTCAAAAAATACTAAAAGAAGAGAAAAAAAAAAAAAAAGCAAGCAAGCAAGAAAATGCAGGGTTTTTTCCCCCTTTTTTGTCTTTGTTAATTCCAGGCCATTCATTTTAATTTTACTTTTTCTTTTAAGATTATATTTTCAGGGGCTGTAGAGATGGCTCAGAGGTTAAGAGCACTGACTGTTCTTCCAAAGGTCCTGAGTTCAATTCCTAGAAACAATATGGTGGCTCACAACCATCTGTAATGGGGTCGTCTGGCCTGCAGTCATGCATGGAAGGAGTGCTGTATACATAATAAATAATTAATTTTAAAAAAAAGATTGTATTTGCAGCATAAGTGTTCAGAAAGAAGAAGTCCTGGGCCATGTAGTAAAATAGTTTGTCTGAAACACAAATAAAAAGACAGGTCCTGTCTCAAAAAACAAAAAAAAAAAAAAAAAAAACAAATTAAAATGTGAAATAAAACAAAGAAGGGGCTTTTTTTTTGTTTTGTTTTGTTTTCTATGAAACCTGAAAATGGCTGAATTCAACAATTATCCAACTTCAGCAAGAAGGTACTGTTTCCCAGCTTCAACCAGAAAACAGCAAATATGCACATCTAGGCCCTGTCAACAGAAGAGAGCACTAGATTTCCACCATGTGGTTTCTGGAAAGTCCAGAAATTCCATCTCTCCATTTCTGATTCTTTCAATCACTGCAGGCAGGCCTGCATTTAGTGAGAGAGTGGACACCACTCCTCGTTCCTTCCTGTTTCTCACGTGTTCATGTCTCACGTGTTCATGTCATAAACACGCGCACATGTGTTTATGGGGTGGCTTTTGAACTAACCAAGATGACTGGTTCCATATCTGGCAGAGAGGCAGTTGGATCTCTGGGAGTTTGAGGACAGCCTGGTCGACAAGAGCTAGTTCTAAGACAACAGAGAAACCATGCCTTGAAAATCAAAACCAAAACACAAACAAAAATAAATAAATAAATGAATAAATACATAAAATAAAACATGAATTAAATGAGAAAGAGAGAGGGAGAAGAAATGTCAATTTGTCAATTTTCAGACCAGAAATAAGAAAAAACAAAACCATAATGTCACCAAGATGACAGCCTGGTTTATATAGTGAGTTAAAAGTATTATACAGAGAAACCAAAAATAAAAAATAATAAAAGAAGAAAACAGGAAGGAAGGAAGGAAGGAAGGAAGGAAGGAAAAATAGGTGCTTTCCTTTTTTTCTTTGTTTATCTCAGGTTATTTATTTTTATTTAATTTTTTTCTAAAATTGCAGCAGCAGCAGTATATTTGGGCAGCTGACTACTATCATGGAAGCGTTCAGAAAGAAGTCCTGGGCCATGTAGTGAGATAGATTGTCTGGAGCATAAATAAAAAGCCAATTCCTGTCTCAAAAAAAGAAAAAAAATCAAGTTAAAATGTGAAATAATAAAATAAATAAGGAAGGTTTTTTTTTGTTTCTTGTTTTTTTTTGTTTGTTTTTTGATTTTGTTTTTTGTTTTTTTTTTTTTTTTTGCAATGAGTGAATTCAAGTCAACAACTTTCAGTTTCCCAACTCCAACAGGAAAGGCTGCAGATATCCATATCAAAGAGGTCCAGTGGAGCTGTAGCCACACCCTTTAATGCTTGTGTCCCAAGGACACAGAGTTTAGGAAAGAAATGATCTTGATCTTTTTTTCAGGAGATCTGAAAACTCAAAACAGCAACCAAACACACACCAAGTAGGAAGAAATGACAGAGAGGCAGGGGGAGTTCAAGGCCAGCCTCACCTACCAAGGACATTCCAGGACTGTTCCCTAGATAAACCCTGTCTCACAAAACCAACCAAACACACACACACACACACAAACACACACACACACACAAAACCCAGAAGAATAAGGAAAGTGTTCCTGAAACACCACAAACCAGCTAGATTGCACTTAATAGCAATCAAAAGTGGGTGAAATATAAAATGGAGAGAAATTCTTTGATGAAATCCAACCCTCTTTCTTGGTCAAAGCTGTACAGCCAATAGAACTAGAGGGAGGGAACATGTGTCCATCTCTCAATATAAAAAGAAAAAAGGCTAGAATCTCACTGTGAGCGTAAAAGATGAAAATCTTACAGCTGACACCATCCAGTCTCAAGTTAGAAAAACTTGAAACGATGCAACAGGAGACAGACAGTTTCCCAATGAACTCTTGCTATTCTCCAGGGGAAGTTTTGTTCCTGAGGGTTTTTTTTTTTTTGATTTTTCGAGACAGGGTTTCTCTGTAGCTTTGGAGCCTGTCCTGGCACTAGCTCTTCTAGACCAGGCTGGCCTCGAACTCACAGAGATCCACCTGCCTCTGCCTCCCAAGTGTTGGGATTAAAGGCATGCGCCACCACCGCCCGGCTCTGAGGGTTTTTGGAACAACTAAAATCCCTCTTATCTTTTTGTTTTGTTTTGTTTTCCATGCCCCCTCAGAGGACACCTGGATGTTTTTTAAGGATTTGGTTTTATTTTATTTAAGTATTTTGTTCCTCAGACATAACTCTGAAAACACTAATACGTAATAGCCAGTTTCTATTCAGTTCAGTTCAGATTTTTACCAAAACCTCCTGTCTGGCATGTCTCTGTCTTTGTTGAGTTCCTGTACTTACAGAAGCCAAGAGATAGCTGGCAGCCATCCATAGAAAATGCCCTCTCCCTTTGAACACGGCCCTCCTTTGGTCTGAGTTTCTCACACAGCTCTGATGATGCAGGAGGATGCCAAGGGCCCAGTTGGTGCCTCAGCCCGATGCCTGCATCTGTGCCTTGGCAGCAGCTATTCATGTCTTGCCACTCAGAGTCAAATTCCCTTAAGTTTAGCCTTCCCTAAGTGCTTGTTCACTTCAGAGGACTCAACCCTCATCTTCCGTGTCCTCCTGGCCTAATTTCTCATATTACTGATTTACTGAGTATGAATCAGTAATATGAGATGTTCCGGAGAGGGAGGAAGGGACATTCATGAAAAAAGTGAGTGTTCAACTAACTAACTCCCCATGGGTGAAGGAAGTAGTGAAAAGATTTTAATGAAGCAAAGAGAAATTTCTGGTTTTGGAAGGAGGAAATCCTGAATGGCTCCCTCTGTGTCGCAGGAGAGACTCCTGGAAAGGAAACCTCAGGTTCCGGTCAGTCGGTTGGTTGGTCAGTTCGGGGAGAAATATTAGCAAGGAGGTAAAGGCCGTGCCTCACGACATCAGCAGTCCCTTCTCTGGAAATTCTACGGTATCCCGGAGAGCTCTCGGAATTTTGTGATGTCACTCGTGTCCTAGAAATGCCAAGTGCCCTCAAGATACACTCTCTCGGTGCCTATAAGACTCAGTTCTAGACATGTTGTCTAGAGAATGGAGATCATGGAGAGGCCAGAGGGAGGAAGAAGAAAGCTGACCTCAGATCTCAGAGGAAAACACGGAGAAATAATTAGTGGTCCTGGGGAAGACGAAGTGAGTTCACCACTAGCAGGGACTAGAGAGATTTCTGGATGTGATGGCTTTGAGACTTCCAGGGCTAGGGCTCAGGAACTGGGAGGTTTCTGGAATGAAATAGGTCTGTCTTGTTTCTCTGAGTTCCTAAAGGGCCAACCCACATCAAAGATTCACGATAGTTGATTTGACAAAGTCGGGAATTGACAAGGAGTGCGGAAGGAGTCAGTGAGATTTCAATACCAGCACTTCACATCACGCCCCCCCCCTCCCCCCCCGGTCCTTTTCTTTGTGTAGCAATAATAATAGAGAAAGGGGAGTAGCGCTCTGCCAAAGCCCGTATTTTTTTTTAAATATTTATTTATTTATTTATTAAGTATACAATATTCTGTCTGTGTGTATGTCTGCAGGCCAGAAGAGGGCACCAGACCTCTTTACAGATGGTTGTGAGCCACCATGTGGTTGCCGGGAATTGAACTCAGGACCTTTGGAAGAGCAGGCAATGCTCTTAACCACTGAGCCATCTCTCCAGCCCCCCGTATTTTTTTTTAATAGTCCAGGTGTGTTATTTCTTTTTGTACATCAGGCCATGAATTCGTAGGGAATGGGCTCCAGCAGCTCAGGCTCCTTCCCGTTAGTCCTCGCGAAGTGTGCTTCTCTGGGTTCGCTTGAGCTGAACCCAGGTGCCCTTCTCTTTGTCTTCCTTTTCCTTCTGGTCGTTCTCCTTCACCCGCTTCAGAAAGCTGTCTCTGCTCTTCGAGTGCTTGATGTGTTCAATCCGCACATTAATTCTCTTGGCAAGAATCTTGCCCTTAACTGGCTTGTTTACAATGATGCCCACAGCATGCTGGGTGACATTGTAGACTCTTCCGGTTTTGCCGTGGTAACATTTATGGGGCATTCCTTTTTGAACAGTGCCCATTCCCTTGATGTCTATAATATCGCCCTTCTTGTAGATTCGTGGCCAAAGGAACAACTCCATGTTTCCTAAAGGGCCTAGAGAACATATAGCGAGTGCCCCTCCTCTTTCCCTTTGTGTTTGTCATTTTGGCGAGTTACTGAAAGATGGCTACCGCGGCCGAAAGGCCCAAAGCCCATATTTTACCATGCCTTATATCACAGCCATTAGCAGGGTTGAGGCATCAAGTGCTGCAGTCAGTCTGACTCCTGTGGTCCCCTAAGGTTTCTAGCTTCCCAGTTATGAATGACACCCTGGTCTCCAGTTCAGCTTGAGAGCTCTTTAAGAGCCAATGGATGAGAGAGTGGGAAGAGACTGCCTTTTTTTTTTCTTTTTCCATTTCTTTCTTTCTTTCTTTTGCTGTTTTGTTTTGTTTTTCAAGAAAGGGTTTCTTTGTGTATCTTGGGCTGTCCTAAAACTCACTCTGTAAATCAGGCCATCTTTGAATTCACAGAGATCTGTGTGTGTGCTGTGATTA
This sequence comes from Microtus oregoni, assembly GCF_018167655.1. Classification (NCBI taxonomy): domain Eukaryota; kingdom Metazoa; phylum Chordata; class Mammalia; order Rodentia; family Cricetidae; genus Microtus; species Microtus oregoni. The sequence continues at coordinate 429,959 of NW_024543840.1, read as the reverse complement.
AAGGCATGCACACACCACAGCCCGGCTGAGACTGCAATTTCTTGTTAGCTCTGGGTAAGTGACAATGGCTCTGTGTTGTGAATCTCTGTGAATCCAGACTATGTTATGTCCTTCAATGACATGAGTCTGAAGCATCAAGCACCCATCCCTATACTCCCTGAGGTCTCTGAAGTCACGGTGCATCCTTAAAGGCTTAGAAAGCTTTTCCCTGGTTCACCTTTGTGTGTGTGTGTGTGTGTGTGTGTGTGTGTGTTTTGTTCTATCTAGGAGAAGCACCATAGCAGTTGCATAGTGACTGAGAAATTTGATTTTTAGGAAATGATTTTTCATATCTGTGAGTGGTCTCTCCATAGCCACTCATCTTTTCTTAAACTTGAGTATAGGAATGAATGAATGAATGATCCCTCCCTCCCTCCCTCCCTCCCTCCCTCCCTCTCTCTTCATGGGAACGAGTATCTGGTCTTGCATTGAGGGCTCCCCAGTTCTCAGCATCTCCAGCCCAACCTGTCACAAGCTGATCACACATTTGCAAACTTGGGATATATTCTGCTGAATTTTTGGGATAATGAATTTCATCAACTATGGGACTAACTTTGTTCTGACAGGACACTCACAATCTCTCCTCATCACACCCACATAGTGTAACAACTTTGTGGTTCCTCCATAATGTGCTTATTTCTGTCAGGGAACTGAAAGCCAGCCAGCCAGCCAGCCAGCCAGCCAGCCAGCCAACACTATCTACAAAGCTACAGAGAAACCCTGTCGTGAAAAACCAAAAATAAATAAATAAATAGGCATGGATTTTTTTAAAAAAATCAAACGCAAACTAAGTAGAAATAACTACTTTCAGTATGCCATTCAAGAATTAGGGAACCCTTTATCCCAGCACGTGGGAGACACAGGCAGAAGGACATCTGTGAGTTAAAATCCAGACTCATCTACCAAGTGAGATCACAAGACTCGTGCACTGTCTTATAGGTCCTAAACTCCCATGGTCCAGTTTCTAGGGTTGGGGGCCTCTCTATAAAGCCTGGAAATTCACAGAGGTCCACCTGCCTCTGTCTCTTTGATGATAGAATAAAAGATGTGCACCACAATAACCAGGGTCAGTTTCTTGTAGATTTAGTTTAATTTCAAATTTTGTTTGTATCTCTTGGTCTGCACCAAGTGTGTCCCTGTGGGCGTGGGGGGCAGGGAAGTTGTCCTATTTTAGAACATTTTATTTTACTTTTATTTGAGACAGTCTTTCTGGTTGTGTAGAACTTATTTTAATTTCAAATTTTTAAAGAATTTTTTTATGATTTATTTAACTTTATTTTATGTGCAGTCGTGTGAAACTGGATTTACAATCACTTATGAGCTGCTGCCTTGTGGGGGTTACATCTCAGGAGCACAAGAACCCAAATCTGTGCTGTACTCCCTGTCACCAAAAGAGGTCACTAGATCCCCACCATGTGGTTTCTGGACATTCCAGAAATTCCATCTCTCCAGTTCTCATTCTTTCATTGTTCCTCCTGCATGCCTGCGTCTAGTGAGAGAGTGGGCAACTTTCCTCCCTGCTTCTCTGTGTCTGTGTCTGTCACATCCTGGATAGCCAGAGTGCCCGCCACCTCTGCCTGAGATAGATGTGGCTGGCAGCCCTGGGGCTGGGGGAAAGGGAGAGAGTGGGTTCCCTGGAGAGCCTTGGGCAGAGGCTCTGTGGATTCCCTGCCGGAGGCCTCACTGCCTCTGAGGAGCCCATGGGGGAGGGGGAAAGGGAAGGTCAACCAGAGAGTCCTGCCTGGCTTTTGCTTTGCTTTGTTTTTGTTTTTGTTTGTTTGTTTATTTTATTTTCAGGTACAGCTGTGACCAGGTCTGGATCCAGGACAGACTCAAAAGCTAGAGAGAAATCCTGTCTCAGAAAACAAAAATAAATAAATACATAAATAAACACATAAACAAATACATAAACTAATAAATGAATGGATAGATAGATAGATAGATAGATAGATAGATAGATAGATAGATAGATAGCCAGACAGAGAGAGAGATGATAAAACACCTTCAAGATCAGGGAGACCAAGGCTGGCAGATCACTGTAAGTTTAAAGCTACCTTGTTCTGCAGATTGAGATTCAGGACAGGCAAAGTGACATAGAGAAACCCTGTTTTCAAAAAAAAGGTGGGGGCTGGAGAGATGGCTCTGCAGTTAAGAGTGCTGACTGCTCTTCCAGAGGACCCAGGTTCAATTCCTACCACCCACATGGCAGTCAACAGCTGTCTGTAACTCCAAGATCTGACACCCTCAGATAGACATACATGCAGGCAAAACACCAATGCCGACAAAATAAATTATTAGGAAAATAAATATATAAAAAAGGTTGTTTAGCCTTTAATCCCAGCATTAGGAGGCAGAGGCAGATGGCTCTCTGTGAGTCTGAGGCCAGTTTTGTCTACAAAGTGAGTCCCAGGGCATACGCATACAAGGGCACACAACGAAACCCTATGTTGAACAACCACAAATAAACAAACAAATAAAGAGATAATAACAATAAAAATATTTGAGAGTTCAAATAATTGACTTCATCCACAATAAAAGAATATAAAAATAAAAATATCAAACGCATTTGAACGCATCAGCACAGGAGACCGCTTCCTAAATAGAACCCCAGTAGCACAGACACTGAGAGAAACAATTAATAAGTGAGAGAGACCTCCTGAAACTGAAAAGCTTCTGTAAAGCAAAGAACACGGCCAACAAGACAAAATGACGGCCTTACAGAATGGAAAAAGATCTTCACTAACCCCACATCAGACAGAGGTCTGTCTGATCTCCAAAACATACAAAGAACACAAGACATTGGTCATCTCAAGAACAAATAATCTAATTCACAAAATGGAGTACAGACTTAAACAGAGAACTCTCAACCGAGGAATCTAAAATGGCTGAAAGACACTTAAGGAAATGTTCAACATGCTTAGTCATCAGAGAAATGCAAATCAAAACAAGTTTCTAGAAACAAGGAGACAGTTCATAATGTTTCTTTCTTCTTTTCTTCCTTCTTTTTTTTTAAATTTGGGATGGGGCCTCTCTCCAAAACCTGGGAATTCACAGAGGTACACCTGTCTCTGTCTCTTGGATGATAGAATAAAAGATGTGCACCACAGTGACAATCCAACTAAGTTTTTAGTATCTCATTCTGTTAATTTCATGTACATTTAGTTTCATTTCAAATTTTGTTTGTATCTCTTGGTCTGCACACAAGTGTGTCCTTGGTGGGGGGGGGGCAGGGAAGGTGCCCTATTTCAGAACATTTTACTTAACTTTTATTTGAGACAGTCTTTCCAGTTGTGTAGAACTTAGTTTCATTTCAAATTTTTAATGACCAGGAAGGATGAAAGCATTCAAAAGGACTGGTTCCATATCTGGCAGAGAGGCAGGTGGATCTCTGGGAGTTTGAGGCCAGCCTGGTCGACGAGAGCTAGTTCCAAAGACAGGCTCCAAAGCAACAGAGAAAACCCTGCCTTGAAAATCAAAACAAAAACACAAACAAAAATAAAAAACATAAATTAAATCTCTGTATGTGTGTGTGTGTGTGTGTGAGAGAGAGAGAGAGAGAGAGAGAGAGAGAGAGAGAGAGAAATGATTAAACAGGAAATAAGAAAAAACACAAAACCATAATGTCACCAAGATGACAGCCTGTTTTATATAGTGAGTTAAAGGTATTATACAGAGAAACCCTGTACCAAAAAAATAATAAAAGAAGAAAACAGAAAAAAAACAAGGAAGGAAGAAAAGAAGGAAAAAAGGAAAGAAGGAAGAAAAACTGGTGTTTTCCTTTTTTTCTTTGTTTATCTCAGGTTATTTTTTTTTTTTTTATTGCTGCCGCAGCAGCAGTATATTTTGGGCAGCTGCCTAGCTGGGTAATGGTGGCAGCACATTTCTTTATTCTCAGTTCTCAGCCCTCAGAGATCAGGAGAGGCAGAGGCAGGCAGATCGCTGTGAGTTTGAGGCTACCTTGTTCTGCAGGCAAAGCGACGACAGACACAGAGAAACTAAAAGTGTGTTTAGTACAGGCCTTTTATTCCGGCACTAGGAGGCAGAGGTAGAGGCAGGGGCAGCTAGATCTCTGTGAGTCTGAGGCCAGCCTTGTCTACAAAGTGAGTTCCAGGGCAAACAAGCATACAAAGGGAATCCCTATGTAGAAAAACCACAAATAAACAAATAATAATAATGATGATGATGATAATAATCTAAGAGCTCAATTAATTGACTTCACCCACAATTCAAAAATTAAAAAATAAAACAAAGAGTGTGTCTGACCGATCAGTGAAAGGACTATGTGGGCCAAGGGGCTGCCACAATTATGGATTGGTGAGAGGGAGGAAAGGAGGGAGGCAGCAAGGGCAGTTCCCAGTCACCTAAATGCCTTTCAAAGACATTTCACCATGGCAACCACTCGCTTGCTTTCTTGGGGTTTCTTTTCTTCAGTAGTTGTGTTTGTACAACCTACCCCACACCCCACTTCTCATCCTAAATACAGAGTCTGAGAAAATTAAAGCAGCTGTGGAAAAATTCCCACTTGGATATCTTTTCCTGCCCAGTAAAACAAAAACGACTATAACAGGGCTGGAGAGATGGCTCAGAGGTTAAGAGCACTGACTGCTTTTCCACAGGTCCTGAGTTCAATTCCCAGCAACCACATGGTGGCTTACAACCATCTATAATGAGACCTGGTGCCCCCTTCTGGCTTGCAGGCACACGTGGAAGGAATGCTATACACATAATATAATAAATAAATTTAAAAAAAAAACGACTATAACAAAAATATGCATATCTAAAAAAAAACAAAAAAAATAAAAAAAATACATATCTAAGCAGACCAATCAAGTTGTAGCCTCACCCTTTATATTATTTATTTATTTATTTATTTATTTATTTATTTATTTATTGGCTTTTCAAGACAAGTTTTCTCTGTAGCTTTGGTGCCTGTCCTGGAACTCCCAGAGATTTGCCTGCCTCTGCCTCCAGAGTGCTGGGATTAAAGGCGTGTGCCACCACTGCCCGCCTTAGACTCACCCTTTAATGGTTCAGCAAGGAGTTCTAGCTGTTAGGAAGGGCTGGTGACCTTGAACTTTACTAGTCTCTGAAATCTGCCTTCTCACTTTTACCAGGTGCCCTCAGGGACAGGAGTGGAGGCCAGGGCCTGTAGCTTTGGCTTGTACATTTACTTCAATTTTAATTTTTTTGTCTTGTTTTTCGAAACAGGGTTTCCCTGGGTAACAGTCCTAGCTGATCTGGAACTAGCTCTTGTAGACCAGGCTGGCTTCCAACTCCCAAGAAATTCACCTGCCTCTGCCCCCTGTGTGCTGGGAATAAAGGCATGTGCCACCACCACATTTATTTAAACCTCTCTCTCGGTGTGCCTGTGTATGTGGGGGAGACAGGGAAGGTGTCATATTTCCAAACATTTTCATAACTGCACTTAGCACTGCACTCTTTTACATTTTATTTTACTTTTAGTTGAGACAGTGTTTCCAGTTGTGTAGTTTAATTTCAATTTCTTAAAGAATTTTTTTTTATGATTTATTTAACCATGCAGGTGCTGGGAATTGAACCCAATTTCTCAGGAAGAGCCAAGAAACTAGCTCTCCAGGCTCTTAATTTAAAAGTTTATTTATGAGTCTCTGGGTGTGCCTGTGCCTGTGTTTGTGTTTGGTGTGTGTGTGGGGAGGGTATATTTTGACCTCACCAGATGAAGGCATTCAAGAGCACTGGCTCCATATCTGGCAGAGGCAGGATCTCTGGGAGTTTTAGGCCAGCGTGGTCTACAAGAAAGGAGCTAGTTCCAAGAACAGTCTCCAAATCAGCAGAGAAACCCTGTCTCATAACGCAAAACACAAAACCAAACAAGAAATAAATAAATTGAGAGAGAGAGAGAAAGCGAGAGAGAGAGAGAGAGAGAGAGAGAGAGAGAGAGAGAGAAGAAATGTGGATTTACAGATAGGAAATAAGAATAAAAATAAGAATAAAAAGAGAACGTTACCAACAAGACAGCCTGGTCTATAAACTGAGTTCCAGGACAGCTAGGGCTGTTACACAGAGAAATCGTGCCTCAAAAAATACTAAAAGAAGAGAAAAAAAAAAAAAGGCAAGCAAGCAAGAAAATGCAGGGTTTTTTCCCCCTTTTTTGTCTTTGTTAATTCCAGGCCATTCATTTTAATTTTACTTTTTCTTTTAAGATTATATTTTCAGGGGCTGTAGAGATGGCTCAGAGGTTAAGAGCACTGACTGTTCTTCCAAAGGTCCTGAGTTCAATTCCTAGAAACAATATGGTGGCTCACAACCATCTGTAATGGGGTCGTCTGGCCTGCAGTCATGCATGGAAGGAGTGCTGTATACATAATAAATAATTAATTTTAAAAAAAAGATTGTATTTGCAGCATAAGTGTTCAGAAAGAAGAAGTCCTGGGCCATGTAGTAAAATAGTTTGTCTGAAACACAAATAAAAAGACAGGTCCTGTCTCAAAAAACAAAAAAAAAAAAAAAAAACAAATTAAAATGTGAAATAAAACAAAGAAGGGGCTTTTTTTTTGTTTTGTTTTGTTTTCTATGAAACCTGAAAATGGCTGAATTCAACAATTATCCAACTTCAGCAAGAAGGTACTGTTTCCCAGCTTCAACCAGAAAACAGCAAATATGCACATCTAGGCCCTGTCAACAGAAGAGAGCACTAGATTTCCACCATGTGGTTTCTGGAAAGTCCAGAAATTCCATCTCTCCATTTCTGATTCTTTCAATCACTGCAGGCAGGCCTGCATTTAGTGAGAGAGTGGACACCACTCCTCGTTCCTTCCTGTTTCTCACGTGTTCATGTCTCACGTGTTCATGTCATAAACACGCGCACATGTGTTTATGGGGTGGCTTTTGAACTAACCAAGATGACTGGTTCCATATCTGGCAGAGAGGCAGTTGGATCTCTGGGAGTTTGAGGACAGCCTGGTCGACAAGAGCTAGTTCTAAGACAACAGAGAAACCATGCCTTGAAAATCAAAACCAAAACACAAACAAAAATAAATAAATAAATGAATAAATACATAAAATAAAACATGAATTAAATGAGAAAGAGAGAGGGAGAAGAAATGTCAATTTGTCAATTTTCAGACCAGAAATAAGAAAAAACAAAACCATAATGTCACCAAGATGACAGCCTGGTTTATATAGTGAGTTAAAAGTATTATACAGAGAAACCAAAAATAAAAAATAATAAAAGAAGAAAACAGGAAGGAAGGAAGGAAGGAAGGAAGGAAGGAAAAATAGGTGCTTTCCTTTTTTTCTTTGTTTATCTCAGGTTATTTATTTTTATTTAATTTTTTTCTAAAATTGCAGCAGCAGCAGTATATTTGGGCAGCTGACTACTATCATGGAAGCGTTCAGAAAGAAGTCCTGGGCCATGTAGTGAGATAGATTGTCTGGAGCATAAATAAAAAGCCAATTCCTGTCTCAAAAAAAGAAAAAAAATCAAGTTAAAATGTGAAATAATAAAATAAATAAGGAAGGTTTTTTTTTGTTTCTTGTTTTTTTTTGTTTGTTTTTTGATTTTGTTTTTTGTTTTTTTTTTTTTTTGCAATGAGTGAATTCAAGTCAACAACTTTCAGTTTCCCAACTCCAACAGGAAAGGCTGCAGATATCCATATCAAAGAGGTCCAGTGGAGCTGTAGCCACACCCTTTAATGCTTGTGTCCCAAGGACACAGAGTTTAGGAAAGAAATGATCTTGATCTTTTTTTCAGGAGATCTGAAAACTCAAAACAGCAACCAAACACACACCAAGTAGGAAGAAATGACAGAGAGGCAGGGGGAGTTCAAGGCCAGCCTCACCTACCAAGGACATTCCAGGACTGTTCCCTAGATAAACCCTGTCTCACAAAACCAACCAAACACACACACACACACACAAACACACACACACACACACAAAACCCAGAAGAATAAGGAAAGTGTTCCTGAAACACCACAAACCAGCTAGATTGCACTTAATAGCAATCAAAAGTGGGTGAAATATAAAATGGAGAGAAATTCTTTGATGAAATCCAACCCTCTTTCTTGGTCAAAGCTGTACAGCCAATAGAACTAGAGGGAGGGAACATGTGTCCATCTCTCAATATAAAAAGAAAAAAGGCTAGAATCTCACTGTGAGCGTAAAAGATGAAAATCTTACAGCTGACACCATCCAGTCTCAAGTTAGAAAAACTTGAAACGATGCAACAGGAGACAGACAGTTTCCCAATGAACTCTTGCTATTCTCCAGGGGAAGTTTTGTTCCTGAGGGTTTTTTTTTTTTTGATTTTTCGAGACAGGGTTTCTCTGTAGCTTTGGAGCCTGTCCTGGCACTAGCTCTTCTAGACCAGGCTGGCCTCGAACTCACAGAGATCCACCTGCCTCTGCCTCCCAAGTGTTGGGATTAAAGGCATGCGCCACCACCGCCCGGCTCTGAGGGTTTTTGGAACAACTAAAATCCCTCTTATCTTTTTGTTTTGTTTTGTTTTCCATGCCCCCTCAGAGGACACCTGGATGTTTTTTAAGGATTTGGTTTTATTTTATTTAAGTATTTTGTTCCTCAGACATAACTCTGAAAACACTAATACGTAATAGCCAGTTTCTATTCAGTTCAGTTCAGATTTTTACCAAAACCTCCTGTCTGGCATGTCTCTGTCTTTGTTGAGTTCCTGTACTTACAGAAGCCAAGAGATAGCTGGCAGCCATCCATAGAAAATGCCCTCTCCCTTTGAACACGGCCCTCCTTTGGTCTGAGTTTCTCACACAGCTCTGATGATGCAGGAGGATGCCAAGGGCCCAGTTGGTGCCTCAGCCCGATGCCTGCATCTGTGCCTTGGCAGCAGCTATTCATGTCTTGCCACTCAGAGTCAAATTCCCTTAAGTTTAGCCTTCCCTAAGTGCTTGTTCACTTCAGAGGACTCAACCCTCATCTTCCGTGTCCTCCTGGCCTAATTTCTCATATTACTGATTTACTGAGTATGAATCAGTAATATGAGATGTTCCGGAGAGGGAGGAAGGGACATTCATGAAAAAAGTGAGTGTTCAACTAACTAACTCCCCATGGGTGAAGGAAGTAGTGAAAAGATTTTAATGAAGCAAAGAGAAATTTCTGGTTTTGGAAGGAGGAAATCCTGAATGGCTCCCTCTGTGTCGCAGGAGAGACTCCTGGAAAGGAAACCTCAGGTTCCGGTCAGTCGGTTGGTTGGTCAGTTCGGGGAGAAATATTAGCAAGGAGGTAAAGGCCGTGCCTCACGACATCAGCAGTCCCTTCTCTGGAAATTCTACGGTATCCCGGAGAGCTCTCGGAATTTTGTGATGTCACTCGTGTCCTAGAAATGCCAAGTGCCCTCAAGATACACTCTCTCGGTGCCTATAAGACTCAGTTCTAGACATGTTGTCTAGAGAATGGAGATCATGGAGAGGCCAGAGGGAGGAAGAAGAAAGCTGACCTCAGATCTCAGAGGAAAACACGGAGAAATAATTAGTGGTCCTGGGGAAGACGAAGTGAGTTCACCACTAGCAGGGACTAGAGAGATTTCTGGATGTGATGGCTTTGAGACTTCCAGGGCTAGGGCTCAGGAACTGGGAGGTTTCTGGAATGAAATAGGTCTGTCTTGTTTCTCTGAGTTCCTAAAGGGCCAACCCACATCAAAGATTCACGATAGTTGATTTGACAAAGTCGGGAATTGACAAGGAGTGCGGAAGGAGTCAGTGAGATTTCAATACCAGCACTTCACATCACGCCCCCCCCCCCCCGTCCTTTTCTTTGTGTAGCAATAATAATAGAGAAAGGGGAGTAGCGCTCTGCCAAAGCCCGTATTTTTTTTTAAATATTTATTTATTTATTTATTAAGTATACAATATTCTGTCTGTGTGTATGTCTGCAGGCCAGAAGAGGGCACCAGACCTCTTTACAGATGGTTGTGAGCCACCATGTGGTTGCCGGGAATTGAACTCAGGACCTTTGGAAGAGCAGGCAATGCTCTTAACCACTGAGCCATCTCTCCAGCCCCCCGTATTTTTTTTTTAATAGTCCAATTGTGTTATTTCTTTTTGTACATCAGGCCATGAATTCGTAGGGAATGGGCTCCAGCAGCTAAGGCTCCTTCCTGTTAGTCCTCGCGAAGTGTGCTTCTCTGGGTTCGCTTGAGCTGAACCCAGGTGCCCTTCTCTTTGTCTTCCTTTTCCTTCTGGTTGTTCTCCTTCACCCGCTTCAGAAAGCTGTCTCTGCTCTTCGAGTGCTTGATGTGTTCAATCCGCACATTAATTCTCTTGGCAAGAATCTTGCCCTTAACTGGCTTGTTTACAATGATGCCCACAGCATGCTGGGTGACATTGTAGACTCTTCCGGTTTTGCCGTGGTAACATTTATGGGGCATTCCTTTTTGAACAGTGCCCATTCCCTTGATGTCTATAATATCGCCCTTCTTGTAGATTCGTGGCCAAAGGAACAACTCCATGTTTCCTAAAGGGCCTAGAGAACATATAGCGAGTGCCCCTCCTCTTTCCCTTTGTGTTTGTCATTTTGGCGAGTTACTGAAAGATGGCTACCACGGCCGAAAGGCCCAAAGCCCATATTTTACCATGCCTTATATCACAGCCATTAGCAGGGTTGAGGCATCAAGTGCTGCAGTCAGTCTGACTCCTGTGGTCCCCTAAGGTTTCTAGCTTCCCAGTTATGAATGACACCCTGGTCTCCAGTTCAGCTTGAGAGCTCTTTAAGAGCCAATGGATGAGAGAGTGGGAAGAGACTGCCTTTTTTTTTTCTTTTTCCATTTCTTTCTTTCTTTCTTTTGCTGTTTTGTTTTGTTTTTCAAGAAAGGGTTTCTTTGTGTATCTTGGGCTGTCCTAAAACTCACTCTGTAAATCAGGCCATCTTTGAATTCACAGAGATCTGTGTGTGTGCTGTGATTAAAGGCATGCACACACCACAGCCCGGCTGAGACTGCAATTTCTTGTTAGCTCTGGGTAAGTGACAATGGCTCTGTGTTGTGAATCTCTGTGAATCCAGACTATGTTATGTCCTTCAATGACATGAGTCTGAAGCATCAAGCACCCATCCCTATACTCCCTGAGGTCTCTGAAGTCACGGTGCATCCTTAAAGGCTTAGAAAGCTTTTCCCTGGTTCACCTTTGTGTGTGTGTGTGTGTGTGTGTGTGTGTTTTGTTCTATCTAGGAGAAGCACCATAGCAGTTGCATAGTGACTGAGAAATTTGATTTTTAGGAAATGATTTTTCATATCTGTGAGTGGTCTCTCCATAGCCACTCATCTTTTCTTAAACTTGAGTATAGGAATGAATGAATGAATGATCCCTCCCTCCCTCCCTCCCTCCCTCCCTCCCTCCCTCTCTCTTCATGGGAACGAGTATCTGGTCTTGCATTGAGGGCTCCCCAGTTCTCAGCATCTCCAGCCCAACCTGTCACAAGCTGATCACACATTTGCAAACTTGGGATATATTCTGCTGAATTTTTGGGATAATGAATTTCATCAACTATGGGACTAACTTTGTTCTGACAGGACACTCACAATCTCTCCTCATCACACCCACATAGTGTAACAACTTTGTGGTTCCTCCATAATGTGCTTATTTCTGTCAGGGAACTGAAAGCCAGCCAGCCAGCCAGCCAGCCAGCCAGCCAGCCAACACTATCTACAAAGCTACAGAGAAACCCTGTCGTGAAAAACCAAAAATAAATAAATAAATAGGCATGGATTTTTTTTAAAAAATCAAACGCAAACTAAGTAGAAATAACTACTTTCAGTATGCCATTCAAGAATTAGGGAACCCTTTATCCCAGCACGTGGGAGACACAGGCAGAAGGACATCTGTGAGTTAAAATCCAGACTCATCTACCAAGTGAGATCACAAGACTCGTGCACTGTCTTATAGGTCCTAAACTCCCATGGTCCAGTTTCTAGGGTTGGGGGCCTCTCTATAAAGCCTGGAAATTCACAGAGGTCCACCTGCCTCTGTCTCTTTGATGATAGAATAAAAGATGTGCACCACAATAACCAGGGTCAGTTTCTTGTAGATTTAGTTTAATTTCAAATTTTGTTTGTATCTCTTGGTCTGCACCAAGTGTGTCCCTGTGGGCGTGGGGGGCAGGGAAGTTGTCCTATTTTAGAACATTTTATTTTACTTTTATTTGAGACAGTCTTTCTGGTTGTGTAGAACTTATTTTAATTTCAAATTTTTAAAGAATTTTTTTATGATTTATTTAACTTTATTTTATGTGCAGTCGTGTGAAACTGGATTTACAATCACTTATGAGCTGCTGCCTTGTGGGGGTTACATCTCAGGAGCACAAGAACCCAAATCTGTGCTGTACTCCCTGTCACCAAAAGAGGTCACTAGATCCCCACCATGTGGTTTCTGGACATTCCAGAAATTCCATCTCTCCAGTTCTCATTCTTTCATTGTTCCTCCTGCATGCCTGCGTCTAGTGAGAGAGTGGGCAACTTTCCTCCCTGCTTCTCTGTGTCTGTGTCTGTCACATCCTGGATAGCCAGAGTGCCCGCCACCTCTGCCTGAGATAGATGTGGCTGGCAGCCCTGGGGCTGGGGGAAAGGGAGAGAGTGGGTTCCCTGGAGAGCCTTGGGCAGAGGCTCTGTGGATTCCCTGCCGGAGGCCTCACTGCCTCTGAGGAGCCCATGGGGGAGGGGGAAAGGGAAGGTCAACCAGAGAGTCCTGCCTGGCTTTTGCTTTGCTTTGTTTTTGTTTTTGTTTGTTTGTTTATTTTATTTTCAGGTACAGCTGTGACCAGGTCTGGATCCAGGACAGACTCAAAAGCTAGAGAGAAATCCTGTCTCAGAAAACAAAAATAAATAAATACATAAATAAACACATAAACAAATACATAAACTAATAAATGAATGGATAGATAGATAGATAGATAGATAGATAGATAGATAGATAGCCAGACAGAGAGAGAGATGATAAAACACCTTCAAGATCAGGGAGACCAAGGCTGGCAGATCACTGTAAGTTTAAAGCTACCTTGTTCTGCAGATTGAGATTCAGGACAGGCAAAGTGACATAGAGAAACCCTGTTTTCAAAAAAAAGGTGGGGGCTGGAGAGATGGCTCTGCAGTTAAGAGTGCTGACTGCTCTTCCAGAGGACCCAGGTTCAATTCCTACCACCCACATGGCAGTCAACAGCTGTCTGTAACTCCAAGATCTGACACCCTCAGATAGACATACATGCAGGCAAAACACCAATGCCGACAAAATAAATTATTAGGAAAATAAATATATAAAAAAGGTTGTTTAGCCTTTAATCCCAGCATTAGGAGGCAGAGGCAGATGGCTCTCTGTGAGTCTGAGGCCAGTTTTGTCTACAAAGTGAGTCCCAGGGCATACGCATACAAGGGCACACAACGAAACCCTATGTTGAACAACCACAAATAAACAAACAAATAAAGAGATAATAACAATAAAAATATTTGAGAGTTCAAATAATTGACTTCATCCACAATAAAAGAATATAAAAATAAAAATATCAAACGCATTTGAACGCATCAGCACAGGAGACCGCTTCCTAAATAGAACCCCAGTAGCACAGACACTGAGAGAAACAATTAATAAGTGAGAGAGACCTCCTGAAACTGAAAAGCTTCTGTAAAGCAAAGAACACGGCCAACAAGACAAAATGACGGCCTTACAGAATGGAAAAAGATCTTCACTAACCCCACATCAGACAGAGGTCTGTCTGATCTCCAAAACATACAAAGAACACAAGACATTGGTCATCTCAAGAACAAATAATCTAATTCACAAAATGGAGTACAGACTTAAACAGAGAACTCTCAACCGAGGAATCTAAAATGGCTGAAAGACACTTAAGGAAATGTTCAACATGCTTAGTCATCAGAGAAATGCAAATCAAAACAAGTTTCTAGAAACAAGGAGACAGTTCATAATGTTTCTTTCTTCTTTTCTTCCTTCTTTTTTTTTAAATTTGGGATGGGGCCTCTCTCCAAAACCTGGGAATTCACAGAGGTACACCTCTCTCTGTCTCTTGGATGATAGAATAAAAGATGTGCACCACAGTGACAATCCAACTAAGTTTTTAGTATCTCATTCTGTTAATTTCATGTACATTTAGTTTCATTTCAAATTTTGTTTGTATCTCTTGGTCTGCACACAAGTGTGTCCTTGGTGGGGGGGGGGGGCAGGGAAGGTGCCCTATTTCAGAACATTTTACTTAACTTTTATTTGAGACAGTCTTTCCAGTTGTGTAGAACTTAGTTTCATTTCAAATTTTTAATGACCAGGAAGGATGAAAGCATTCAAAAGGACTGGTTCCATATCTGGCAGAGAGGCAGGTGGATCTCTGGGAGTTTGAGGCCAGCCTGGTCGACGAGAGCTAGTTCCAAAGACAGGCTCCAAAGCAACAGAGAAAACCCTGCCTTGAAAATCAAAACAAAAACACAAACAAAAATAAAAAACATAAATTAAATCTCTGTATGTGTGTGTGTGTGTGTGTGAGAGAGAGAGAGAGAGAGAGAGAGAGAGAGAGAGAGAGAGAGAAATGATTAAACAGGAAATAAGAAAAAACACAAAACCATAATGTCACCAAGATGACAGCCTGTTTTATATAGTGAGTTAAAGGTATTATACAGAGAAACCCTGTACCAAAAAAATAATAAAAGAAGAAAACAGAAAAAAAAACAAGGAAGGAAGAAAAGAAGGAAAAAAGGAAAGAAGGAAGAAAAACTGGTGTTTTCCTTTTTTTCTTTGTTTATCTCAGGTTTTTTTTTTTTATTGCTGCCGCAGCAGCAGTATATTTTGGGCAGCTGCCTAGCTGGGTAATGGTGGCAGCACATTTCTTTATTCTCAGTTCTCAGCCCTCAGAGATCAGGAGAGGCAGAGGCAGGCAGATCGCTGTGAGTTTGAGGCTACCTTGTTCTGCAGGCAAAGCGACGACAGACACAGAGAAACTAAAAGTGTGTTTAGTACAGGCCTTTTATTCCGGCACTAGGAGGCAGAGGTAGAGGCAGGGGCAGCTAGATCTCTGTGAGTCTGAGGCCAGCCTTGTCTACAAAGTGAGTTCCAGGGCAAACAAGCATACAAAGGGAATCCCTATGTAGAAAAACCACAAATAAACAAATAATAATAATGATGATGATGATAATAATCTAAGAGCTCAATTAATTGACTTCACCCACAATTCAAAAATTAAAAAATAAAACAAAGAGTGTGTCTGACCGATCAGTGAAAGGACTATGTGGGCCAAGGGGCTGCCACAATTATGGATTGGTGAGAGGGAGGAAAGGAGGGAGGCAGCAAGGGCAGTTCCCAGTCACCTAAATGCCTTTCAAAGACATTTCACCATGGCAACCACTCGCTTGCTTTCTTGGGGTTTCTTTTCTTCAGTAGTTGTGTTTGTACAACCTACCCCACACCCCACTTCTCATCCTAAATACAGAGTCTGAGAAAATTAAAGCAGCTGTGGAAAAATTCCCACTTGGATATCTTTTCCTGCCCAGTAAAACAAAAACGACTATAACAGGGCTGGAGAGATGGCTCAGAGGTTAAGAGCACTGACTGCTTTTCCACAGGTCCTGAGTTCAATTCCCAGCAACCACATGGTGGCTTACAACCATCTATAATGAGACCTGGTGCCCCCTTCTGGCTTGCAGGCACACGTGGAAGGAATGCTATACACATAATATAATAAATAAATTTAAAAAAAAAACGACTATAACAAAAATATGCATATCTAAAAAAAAACAAAAAAAATAAAAAAAATACATATCTAAGCAGACCAATCAAGTTGTAGCCTCACCCTTTATATTATTTATTTATTTATTTATTTATTTATTTATTTATTTATTTATTGGCTTTTCAAGACAAGTTTTCTCTGTAGCTTTGGTGCCTGTCCTGGAACTCCCAGAGATTTGCCTGCCTCTGCCTCCAGAGTGCTGGGATTAAAGGCGTGTGCCACCACTGCCCGCCTTAGACTCACCCTTTAATGGTTCAGCAAGGAGTTCTAGCTGTTAGGAAGGGCTGGTGACCTTGAACTTTACTAGTCTCTGAAATCTGCCTTCTCACTTTTACCAGGTGCCCTCAGGGACAGGAGTGGAGGCCAGGGCCTGTAGCTTTGGCTTGTACATTTACTTCAATTTTAATTTTTTTGTCTTGTTTTTCGAAACAGGGTTTCCCTGGGTAACAGTCCTAGCTGATCTGGAACTAGCTCTTGTAGACCAGGCTGGCTTCCAACTCCCAAGAAATTCACCTGCCTCTGCCCCCTGTGTGCTGGGAATAAAGGCATGTGCCACCACCACATTTATTTAAACCTCTCTCTCGGTGTGCCTGTGTATGTGGGGGAGACAGGGAAGGTGTCATATTTCCAAACATTTTCATAACTGCACTTAGCACTGCACTCTTTTACATTTTATTTTACTTTTAGTTGAGACAGTGTTTCCAGTTGTGTAGTTTAATTTCAATTTATTAAAGAATTTTTTTTTATGATTTATTTAACCATGCAGGTGCTGGGAATTGAACCCAATTTCTCAGGAAGAGCCAAGAAACTAGCTCTCCAGGCTCTTAATTTAAAAGTTTATTTATGAGTCTCTGGGTGTGCCTGTGCCTGTGTTTGTGTTTGGTGTGTGTGTGGGGAGGGTATATTTTGACCTCACCAGATGAAGGCATTCAAGAGCACTGGCTCCATATCTGGCAGAGGCAGGATCTCTGGGAGTTTTAGGCCAGCGTGGTCTACAAGAAAGGAGCTAGTTCCAAGAACAGTCTCCAAATCAGCAGAGAAACCCTGTCTCATAACGCAAAACACAAAACCAAACAAGAAATAAATAAATTGAGAGAGAGAGAGAAAGCGAGAGAGAGAGAGAGAGAGAGAGAGAGAGAGAGAGAGAGAGAAGAAATGTGGATTTACAGATAGGAAATAAGAATAAAAATAAGAATAAAAAGAGAACGTTACCAACAAGACAGCCTGGTCTATAAACTGAGTTCCAGGACAGCTAGGGCTGTTACACAGAGAAATCGTGCCTCAAAAAATACTAAAAGAAGAGAAAAAAAAAAAAAGGCAAGCAAGCAAGAAAATGCAGGGTTTTTTCCCCCTTTTTTGTCTTTGTTAATTCCAGGCCATTCATTTTAATTTTACTTTTTCTTTTAAGATTATATTTTCAGGGGCTGTAGAGATGGCTCAGAGGTTAAGAGCACTGACTGTTCTTCCAAAGGTCCTGAGTTCAATTCCTAGAAACAATATGGTGGCTCACAACCATCTGTAATGGGGTCGTCTGGCCTGCAGTCATGCATGGAAGGAGTGCTGTATACATAATAAATAATTAATTTTAAAAAAAAGATTGTATTTGCAGCATAAGTGTTCAGAAAGAAGAAGTCCTGGGCCATGTAGTAAAATAGTTTGTCTGAAACACAAATAAAAAGACAGGTCCTGTCTCAAAAAACAAAAAAAAAAAAAAAAAACAAATTAAAATGTGAAATAAAACAAAGAAGGGGCTTTTTTTTTGTTTTGTTTTGTTTTCTATGAAACCTGAAAATGGCTGAATTCAACAATTATCCAACTTCAGCAAGAAGGTACTGTTTCCCAGCTTCAACCAGAAAACAGCAAATATGCACATCTAGGCCCTGTCAACAGAAGAGGGCACTAGATTTCCACCATGTGGTTTCTGGAAAGTCCAGAAATTCCATCTCTCCATTTCTGATTCTTTCAATCACTGCAGGCAGGCCTGCATTTAGTGAGAGAGTGGACACCACTCCTCGTTCCTTCCTGTTTCTCACGTGTTCATGTCTCACGTGTTCATGTCATAAACACGCGCACATGTGTTTATGGGGTGGCTTTTGAACTAACCAAGATGACTGGTTCCATATCTGGCAGAGAGGCAGTTGGATCTCTGGGAGTTTGAGGACAGCCTGGTCGACAAGAGCTAGTTCTAAGACAACAGAGAAACCATGCCTTGAAAATCAAAACCAAAACACAAACAAAAATAAATAAATAAATGAATAAATACATAAAATAAAACATGAATTAAATGAGAAAGAGAGAGGGAGAAGAAATGTCAATTTGTCAATTTTCAGACCAGAAATAAGAAAAAACAAAACCATAATGTCACCAAGATGACAGCCTGGTTTATATAGTGAGTTAAAAGTATTATACAGAGAAACCAAAAATAAAAAATAATAAAAGAAGAAAACAGGAAGGAAGGAAGGAAGGAAGGAAGGAAGGAAAAATAGGTGCTTTCCTTTTTTTCTTTGTTTATCTCAGGTTATTTATTTTTATTTAATTTTTTTCTAAAATTGCAGCAGCAGCAGTATATTTGGGCAGCTGACTACTATCATGGAAGCGTTCAGAAAGAAGTCCTGGGCCATGTAGTGAGATAGATTGTCTGGAGCATAAATAAAAAGCCAATTCCTGTCTCAAAAAAAGAAAAAAAATCAAGTTAAAATGTGAAATAATAAAATAAATAAGGAAGGTTTTTTTTTGTTTCTTGTTTTTTTTTGTTTGTTTTTTGATTTTGTTTTTTGTTTTTTTTTTTTTTTGCAATGAGTGAATTCAAGTCAACAACTTTCAGTTTCCCAACTCCAACAGGAAAGGCTGCAGATATCCATATCAAAGAGGTCCAGTGGAGCTGTAGCCACACCCTTTAATGCTTGTGTCCCAAGGACACAGAGTTTAGGAAAGAAATGATCTTGATCTTTTTTTCAGGAGATCTGAAAACTCAAAACAGCAACCAAACACACACCAAGTAGGAAGAAATGACAGAGAGGCAGGGGGAGTTCAAGGCCAGCCTCACCTACCAAGGACATTCCAGGACTGTTCCCTAGATAAACCCTGTCTCACAAAACCAACCAAACACACACACACACACACAAACACACACACACACACACAAAACCCAGAAGAATAAGGAAAGTGTTCCTGAAACACCACAAACCAGCTAGATTGCACTTAATAGCAATCAAAAGTGGGTGAAATATAAAATGGAGAGAAATTCTTTGATGAAATCCAACCCTCTTTCTTGGTCAAAGCTGTACAGCCAATAGAACTAGAGGGAGGGAACATGTGTCCATCTCTCAATATAAAAAGAAAAAAGGCTAGAATCTCACTGTGAGCGTAAAAGATGAAAATCTTACAGCTGACACCATCCAGTCTCAAGTTAGAAAAACTTGAAACGATGCAACAGGAGACAGACAGTTTCCCAATGAACTCTTGCTATTCTCCAGGGGAAGTTTTGTTCCTGAGGGTTTTTTTTTTTTTGATTTTTCGAGACAGGGTTTCTCTGTAGCTTTGGAGCCTGTCCTGGCACTAGCTCTTCTAGACCAGGCTGGCCTCGAACTCACAGAGATCCACCTGCCTCTGCCTCCCAAGTGTTGGGATTAAAGGCATGCGCCACCACCGCCCGGCTCTGAGGGTTTTTGGAACAACTAAAATCCCTCTTATCTTTTTGTTTTGTTTTGTTTTCCATGCCCCCTCAGAGGACACCTGGATGTTTTTTAAGGATTTGGTTTTATTTTATTTAAGTATTTTGTTCCTCAGACATAACTCTGAAAACACTAATACGTAATAGCCAGTTTCTATTCAGTTCAGTTCAGATTTTTACCAAAACCTCCTGTCTGGCATGTCTCTGTCTTTGTTGAGTTCCTGTACTTACAGAAGCCAAGAGATAGCTGGCAGCCATCCATAGAAAATGCCCTCTCCCTTTGAACACGGCCCTCCTTTGGTCTGAGTTTCTCACACAGCTCTGATGATGCAGGAGGATGCCAAGGGCCCAGTTGGTGCCTCAGCCCGATGCCTGCATCTGTGCCTTGGCAGCAGCTATTCATGTCTTGCCACTCAGAGTCAAATTCCCTTAAGTTTAGCCTTCCCTAAGTGCTTGTTCACTTCAGAGGACTCAACCCTCATCTTCCGTGTCCTCCTGGCCTAATTTCTCATATTACTGATTTACTGAGTATGAATCAGTAATATGAGATGTTCCGGAGAGGGAGGAAGGGACATTCATGAAAAAAGTGAGTGTTCAACTAACTAACTCCCCATGGGTGAAGGAAGTAGTGAAAAGATTTTAATGAAGCAAAGAGAAATTTCTGGTTTTGGAAGGAGGAAATCCTGAATGGCTCCCTCTGTGTCGCAGGAGAGACTCCTGGAAAGGAAACCTCAGGTTCCGGTCAGTCGGTTGGTTGGTCAGTTCGGGGAGAAATATTAGCAAGGAGGTAAAGGCCGTGCCTCACGACATCAGCAGTCCCTTCTCTGGAAATTCTACGGTATCCCGGAGAGCTCTCGGAATTTTGTGATGTCACTCGTGTCCTAGAAATGCCAAGTGCCCTCAAGATACACTCTCTCGGTGCCTATAAGACTCAGTTCTAGACATGTTGTCTAGAGAATGGAGATCATGGAGAGGCCAGAGGGAGGAAGAAGAAAGCTGACCTCAGATCTCAGAGGAAAACACGGAGAAATAATTAGTGGTCCTGGGGAAGACGAAGTGAGTTCACCACTAGCAGGGACTAGAGAGATTTCTGGATGTGATGGCTTTGAGACTTCCAGGGCTAGGGCTCAGGAACTGGGAGGTTTCTGGAATGAAATAGGTCTGTCTTGTTTCTCTGAGTTCCTAAAGGGCCAACCCACATCAAAGATTCACGATAGTTGATTTGACAAAGTCGGGAATTGACAAGGAGTGCGGAAGGAGTCAGTGAGATTTCAATACCAGCACTTCACATCACGCCCCCCCCCCCCCGTCCTTTTCTTTGTGTAGCAATAATAATAGAGAAAGGGGAGTAGCGCTCTGCCAAAGCCCGTATTTTTTTTTAAATATTTATTTATTTATTTATTAAGTATACAATATTCTGTCTGTGTGTATGTCTGCAGGCCAGAAGAGGGCACCAGACCTCTTTACAGATGGTTGTGAGCCACCATGTGGTTGCCGGGAATTGAACTCAGGACCTTTGGAAGAGCAGGCAATGCTCTTAACCACTGAGCCATCTCTCCAGCCCCCCGTATTTTTTTTTTAATAGTCCAATTGTGTTATTTCTTTTTGTACATCAGGCCATGAATTCGTAGGGAATGGGCTCCAGCAGCTAAGGCTCCTTCCTGTTAGTCCTCGCGAAGTGTGCTTCTCTGGGTTCGCTTGAGCTGAACCCAGGTGCCCTTCTCTTTGTCTTCCTTTTCCTTCTGGTTGTTCTCCTTCACCCGCTTCAGAAAGCTGTCTCTGCTCTTCGAGTGCTTGATGTGTTCAATCCGCACATTAATTCTCTTGGCAAGAATCTTGCCCTTAACTGGCTTGTTTACAATGATGCCCACAGCATGCTGGGTGACATTGTAGACTCTTCCGGTTTTGCCGTGGTAACATTTATGGGGCATTCCTTTTTGAACAGTGCCCATTCCCTTGATGTCTATAATATCGCCCTTCTTGTAGATTCGTGGCCAAAGGAACAACTCCATGTTTCCTAAAGGGCCTAGAGAACATATAGCGAGTGCCCCTCCTCTTTCCCTTTGTGTTTGTCATTTTGGCGAGTTACTGAAAGATGGCTACCACGGCCGAAAGGCCCAAAGCCCATATTTTACCATGCCTTATATCACAGCCATTAGCAGGGTTGAGGCATCAAGTGCTGCAGTCAGTCTGACTCCTGTGGTCCCCTAAGGTTTCTAGCTTCCCAGTTATGAATGACACCCTGGTCTCCAGTTCAGCTTGAGAGCTCTTTAAGAGCCAATGGATGAGAGAGTGGGAAGAGACTGCCTTTTTTTTTTCTTTTTCCATTTCTTTCTTTCTTTCTTTTGCTGTTTTGTTTTGTTTTTCAAGAAAGGGTTTCTTTGTGTATCTTGGGCTGTCCTAAAACTCACTCTGTAAATCAGGCCATCTTTGAATTCACAGAGATCTGTGTGTGTGCTGTGATTAAAGGCATGCACACACCACAGCCCGGCTGAGACTGCAATTTCTTGTTAGCTCTGGGTAAGTGACAATGGCTCTGTGTTGTGAATCTCTGTGAATCCAGACTATGTTATGTCCTTCAATGACATGAGTCTGAAGCATCAAGCACCCATCCCTATACTCCCTGAGGTCTCTGAAGTCACGGTGCATCCTTAAAGGCTTAGAAAGCTTTTCCCTGGTTCACCTTTGTGTGTGTGTGTGTGTGTGTGTGTGTGTTTTGTTCTATCTAGGAGAAGCACCATAGCAGTTGCATAGTGACTGAGAAATTTGATTTTTAGGAAATGATTTTTCATATCTGTGAGTGGTCTCTCCATAGCCACTCATCTTTTCTTAAACTTGAGTATAGGAATGAATGAATGAATGATCCCTCCCTCCCTCCCTCCCTCCCTCCCTCCCTCCCTCTCTCTTCATGGGAACGAGTATCTGGTCTTGCATTGAGGGCTCCCCAGTTCTCAGCATCTCCAGCCCAACCTGTCACAAGCTGATCACACATTTGCAAACTTGGGATATATTCTGCTGAATTTTTGGGATAATGAATTTCATCAACTATGGGACTAACTTTGTTCTGACAGGACACTCACAATCTCTCCTCATCACACCCACATAGTGTAACAACTTTGTGGTTCCTCCATAATGTGCTTATTTCTGTCAGGGAACTGAAAGCCAGCCAGCCAGCCAGCCAGCCAGCCAGCCAGCCAACACTATCTACAAAGCTACAGAGAAACCCTGTCGTGAAAAACCAAAAATAAATAAATAAATAGGCATGGATTTTTTTTAAAAAATCAAACGCAAACTAAGTAGAAATAACTACTTTCAGTATGCCATTCAAGAATTAGGGAACCCTTTATCCCAGCACGTGGGAGACACAGGCAGAAGGACATCTGTGAGTTAAAATCCAGACTCATCTACCAAGTGAGATCACAAGACTCGTGCACTGTCTTATAGGTCCTAAACTCCCATGGTCCAGTTTCTAGGGTTGGGGGCCTCTCTATAAAGCCTGGAAATTCACAGAGGTCCACCTGCCTCTGTCTCTTTGATGATAGAATAAAAGATGTGCACCACAATAACCAGGGTCAGTTTCTTGTAGATTTAGTTTAATTTCAAATTTTGTTTGTATCTCTTGGTCTGCACCAAGTGTGTCCCTGTGGGCGTGGGGGGCAGGGAAGTTGTCCTATTTTAGAACATTTTATTTTACTTTTATTTGAGACAGTCTTTCTGGTTGTGTAGAACTTATTTTAATTTCAAATTTTTAAAGAATTTTTTTATGATTTATTTAACTTTATTTTATGTGCAGTCGTGTGAAACTGGATTTACAATCACTTATGAGCTGCTGCCTTGTGGGGGTTACATCTCAGGAGCACAAGAACCCAAATCTGTGCTGTACTCCCTGTCACCAAAAGAGGTCACTAGATCCCCACCATGTGGTTTCTGGACATTCCAGAAATTCCATCTCTCCAGTTCTCATTCTTTCATTGTTCCTCCTGCATGCCTGCGTCTAGTGAGAGAGTGGGCAACTTTCCTCCCTGCTTCTCTGTGTCTGTGTCTGTCACATCCTGGATAGCCAGAGTGCCCGCCACCTCTGCCTGAGATAGATGTGGCTGGCAGCCCTGGGGCTGGGGGAAAGGGAGAGAGTGGGTTCCCTGGAGAGCCTTGGGCAGAGGCTCTGTGGATTCCCTGCCGGAGGCCTCACTGCCTCTGAGGAGCCCATGGGGGAGGGGGAAAGGGAAGGTCAACCAGAGAGTCCTGCCTGGCTTTTGCTTTGCTTTGTTTTTGTTTTTGTTTGTTTGTTTATTTTATTTTCAGGTACAGCTGTGACCAGGTCTGGATCCAGGACAGACTCAAAAGCTAGAGAGAAATCCTGTCTCAGAAAACAAAAATAAATAAATACATAAATAAACACATAAACAAATACATAAACTAATAAATGAATGGATAGATAGATAGATAGATAGATAGATAGATAGCCAGACAGAGAGAGAGATGATAAAACACCTTCAAGATCAGGGAGACCAAGGCTGGCAGATCACTGTAAGTTTAAAGCTACCTTGTTCTGCAGATTGAGATTCAGGACAGGCAAAGTGACATAGAGAAACCCTGTTTTCAAAAAAAAGGTGGGGGCTGGAGAGATGGCTCTGCAGTTAAGAGTGCTGACTGCTCTTCCAGAGGACCCAGGTTCAATTCCTACCACCCACATGGCAGTCAACAGCTGTCTGTAACTCCAAGATCTGACACCCTCAGATAGACATACATGCAGGCAAAACACCAATGCCGACAAAATAAATTATTAGGAAAATAAATATATAAAAAAGGTTGTTTAGCCTTTAATCCCAGCATTAGGAGGCAGAGGCAGATGGCTCTCTGTGAGTCTGAGGCCAGTTTTGTCTACAAAGTGAGTCCCAGGGCATACGCATACAAGGGCACACAACGAAACCCTATGTTGAACAACCACAAATAAACAAACAAATAAAGAGATAATAACAATAAAAATATTTGAGAGTTCAAATAATTGACTTCATCCACAATAAAAGAATATAAAAATAAAAATATCAAACGCATTTGAACGCATCAGCACAGGAGACCGCTTCCTAAATAGAACCCCAGTAGCACAGACACTGAGAGAAACAATTAATAAGTGAGAGAGACCTCCTGAAACTGAAAAGCTTCTGTAAAGCAAAGAACACGGCCAACAAGACAAAATGACGGCCTTACAGAATGGAAAAAGATCTTCACTAACCCCACATCAGACAGAGGTCTGTCTGATCTCCAAAACATACAAAGAACACAAGACATTGGTCATCTCAAGAACAAATAATCTAATTCACAAAATGGAGTACAGACTTAAACAGAGAACTCTCAACCGAGGAATCTAAAATGGCTGAAAGACACTTAAGGAAATGTTCAACATGCTTAGTCATCAGAGAAATGCAAATCAAAACAAGTTTCTAGAAACAAGGAGACAGTTCATAATGTTTCTTTCTTCTTTTCTTCCTTCTTTTTTTTTAAATTTGGGATGGGGCCTCTCTCCAAAACCTGGGAATTCACAGAGGTACACCTCTCTCTGTCTCTTGGATGATAGAATAAAAGATGTGCACCACAGTGACAATCCAACTAAGTTTTTAGTATCTCATTCTGTTAATTTCATGTACATTTAGTTTCATTTCAAATTTTGTTTGTATCTCTTGGTCTGCACACAAGTGTGTCCTTGGTGGGGGGGGGGGGCAGGGAAGGTGCCCTATTTCAGAACATTTTACTTAACTTTTATTTGAGACAGTCTTTCCAGTTGTGTAGAACTTAGTTTCATTTCAAATTTTTAATGACCAGGAAGGATGAAAGCATTCAAAAGGACTGGTTCCATATCTGGCAGAGAGGCAGGTGGATCTCTGGGAGTTTGAGGCCAGCCTGGTCGACGAGAGCTAGTTCCAAAGACAGGCTCCAAAGCAACAGAGAAAACCCTGCCTTGAAAATCAAAACAAAAACACAAACAAAAATAAAAAACATAAATTAAATCTCTGTATGTGTGTGTGTGTGTGTGTGAGAGAGAGAGAGAGAGAGAGAGAGAGAGAGAGAGAGAGAGAGAGAAATGATTAAACAGGAAATAAGAAAAAACACAAAACCATAATGTCACCAAGATGACAGCCTGTTTTATATAGTGAGTTAAAGGTATTATACAGAGAAACCCTGTACCAAAAAAATAATAAAAGAAGAAAACAGAAAAAAAAACAAGGAAGGAAGAAAAGAAGGAAAAAAGGAAAGAAGGAAGAAAAACTGGTGTTTTCCTTTTTTTCTTTGTTTATCTCAGGTTTTTTTTTTTTTATTGCTGCCGCAGCAGCAGTATATTTTGGGCAGCTGCCTAGCTGGGTAATGGTGGCAGCACATTTCTTTATTCTCAGTTCTCAGCCCTCAGAGATCAGGAGAGGCAGAGGCAGGCAGATCGCTGTGAGTTTGAGGCTACCTTGTTCTGCAGGCAAAGCGACGACAGACACAGAGAAACTAAAAGTGTGTTTAGTACAGGCCTTTTATTCCGGCACTAGGAGGCAGAGGTAGAGGCAGGGGCAGCTAGATCTCTGTGAGTCTGAGGCCAGCCTTGTCTACAAAGTGAGTTCCAGGGCAAACAAGCATACAAAGGGAATCCCTATGTAGAAAAACCACAAATAAACAAATAATAATAATGATGATGATGATAATAATCTAAGAGCTCAATTAATTGACTTCACCCACAATTCAAAAATTAAAAAATAAAACAAAGAGTGTGTCTGACCGATCAGTGAAAGGACTATGTGGGCCAAGGGGCTGCCACAATTATGGATTGGTGAGAGGGAGGAAAGGAGGGAGGCAGCAAGGGCAGTTCCCAGTCACCTAAATGCCTTTCAAAGACATTTCACCATGGCAACCACTCGCTTGCTTTCTTGGGGTTTCTTTTCTTCAGTAGTTGTGTTTGTACAACCTACCCCACACCCCACTTCTCATCCTAAATACAGAGTCTGAGAAAATTAAAGCAGCTGTGGAAAAATTCCCACTTGGATATCTTTTCCTGCCCAGTAAAACAAAAACGACTATAACAGGGCTGGAGAGATGGCTCAGAGGTTAAGAGCACTGACTGCTTTTCCACAGGTCCTGAGTTCAATTCCCAGCAACCACATGGTGGCTTACAACCATCTATAATGAGACCTGGTGCCCCCTTCTGGCTTGCAGGCACACGTGGAAGGAATGCTATACACATAATATAATAAATAAATTTAAAAAAAAAACGACTATAACAAAAATATGCATATCTAAAAAAAAATAAAAAAAATACATATCTAAGCAGACCAATCAAGTTGTAGCCTCACCCTTTATATTATTTATTTATTTATTTATTTATTTATTTATTTATTTATTGGCTTTTCAAGACAAGTTTTCTCTGTAGCTTTGGTGCCTGTCCTGGAACTCCCAGAGATTTGCCTGCCTCTGCCTCCAGAGTGCTGGGATTAAAGGCGTGCGCCACCACTGCCCGCCTTAGACTCACCCTTTAATGGTTCAGCAAGGAGTTCTAGCTGTTAGGAAGGGCTGGTGACCTTGAACTTTACTAGTCTCTGAAATCTGCCTTCTCACTTTTACCAGGTGCCCTCAGGGACAGGAGTGGAGGCCAGGGCCTGTAGCTTTGGCTTGTACATTTACTTCAATTTTAATTTTTTTGTCTTGTTTTTCGAAACAGGGTTTCCCTGGGTAACAGTCCTAGCTGATCTGGAACTAGCTCTTGTAGACCAGGCTGGCTTCCAACTCCCAAGAAATTCACCTGCCTCTGCCCCCTGTGTGCTGGGAATAAAGGCATGTGCCACCACCACATTTATTTAAACCTCTCTCTCGGTGTGCCTGTGTATGTGGGGGAGACAGGGAAGGTGTCATATTTCCAAACATTTTCATAACTGCACTTAGCACTGCACTCTTTTACATTTTATTTTACTTTTAGTTGAGACAGTGTTTCCAGTTGTGTAGTTTAATTTCAATTTCTTAAAGAATTTTTTTTTATGATTTATTTAACCATGCAGGTGCTGGGAATTGAACCCAATTTCTCAGGAAGAGCCAAGAAACTAGCTCTCCAGGCTCTTAATTTAAAAGTTTATTTATGAGTCTCTGGGTGTGCCTGTGCCTGTGTTTGTGTTTGGTGTGTGTGTGGGGAGGGTATATTTTGACCTCACCAGATGAAGGCATTCAAGAGCACTGGCTCCATATCTGGCAGAGGCAGGATCTCTGGGAGTTTTAGGCCAGCGTGGTCTACAAGAAAGGAGCTAGTTCCAAGAACAGTCTCCAAATCAGCAGAGAAACCCTGTCTCATAACGCAAAACACAAAACCAAACAAGAAATAAATAAATTGAGAGAGAGAGAGAAAGCGAGAGAGAGAGAGAGAGAGAGAGAGAGAGAGAGAGAGAGAGAGAAGAAATGTGGATTTACAGATAGGAAATAAGAATAAAAAGAGAACGTTACCAACAAGACAGCCTGGTCTATAAACTGAGTTCCAGGACAGCTAGGGCTGTTACACAGAGAAATCGTGCCTCAAAAAATACTAAAAGAAGAGAAAAAAAAAAAAAAAGCAAGCAAGCAAGAAAATGCAGGGTTTTTTCCCCCTTTTTTGTCTTTGTTAATTCCAGGCCATTCATTTTAATTTTACTTTTTCTTTTAAGATTATATTTTCAGGGGCTGTAGAGATGGCTCAGAGGTTAAGAGCACTGACTGTTCTTCCAAAGGTCCTGAGTTCAATTCCTAGAAACAATATGGTGGCTCACAACCATCTGTAATGGGGTCGTCTGGCCTGCAGTCATGCATGGAAGGAGTGCTGTATACATAATAAATAATTAATTTTAAAAAAAAGATTGTATTTGCAGCATAAGTGTTCAGAAAGAAGAAGTCCTGGGCCATGTAGTAAAATAGTTTGTCTGAAACACAAATAAAAAGACAGGTCCTGTCTCAAAAAACAAACAAAAAAAAAAAAACAAATTAAAATGTGAAATAAAACAAAGAAGGGGCTTTTTTTTTGTTTTGTTTTGTTTTCTATGAAACCTGAAAATGGCTGAATTCAACAATTATCCAACTTCAGCAAGAAGGTACTGTTTCCCAGCTTCAACCAGAAAACAGCAAATATGCACATCTAGGCCCTGTCAACAGAAGAGAGCACTAGATTTCCACCATGTGGTTTCTGGAAAGTCCAGAAATTCCATCTCTCCATTTCTGATTCTTTCAATCACTGCAGGCAGGCCTGCATTTAGTGAGAGAGTGGACACCACTCCTCGTTCCTTCCTGTTTCTCACGTGTTCATGTCTCACGTGTTCATGTCATAAACACGCGCACATGTGTTTATGGGGTGGCTTTTGAACTAACCAAGATGACTGGTTCCATATCTGGCAGAGAGGCAGTTGGATCTCTGGGAGTTTGAGGACAGCCTGGTCGACAAGAGCTAGTTCTAAGACAACAGAGAAACCATGCCTTGAAAATCAAAACCAAAACACAAACAAAAATAAATAAATAAATGAATAAATACATAAAATAAAACATGAATTAAATGAGAAAGAGAGAGGGAGAAGAAATGTCAATTTGTCAATTTTCAGACCAGAAATAAGAAAAAACAAAACCATAATGTCACCAAGATGACAGCCTGGTTTATATAGTGAGTTAAAAGTATTATACAGAGAAACCAAAAATAAAAAATAATAAAAGAAGAAAACAGGAAGGAAGGAAGGAAGGAAGGAAGGAAAAATAGGTGCTTTCCTTTTTTTCTTTGTTTATCTCAGGTTATTTATTTTTATTTAATTTTTTTCTAAAATTGCAGCAGCAGCAGTATATTTGGGCAGCTGACTACTATCATGGAAGCGTTCAGAAAGAAGTCCTGGGCCATGTAGTGAGATAGATTGTCTGGAGCATAAATAAAAAGCCAATTCCTGTCTCAAAAAAAGAAAAAAAATCAAGTTAAAATGTGAAATAATAAAATAAATAAGGAAGGTTTTTTTTTGTTTCTTGTTTTTTTTTGTTTGTTTTTTGATTTTGTTTTTTGTTTTTTTTTTTTTTGCAATGAGTGAATTCAAGTCAACAACTTTCAGTTTCCCAACTCCAACAGGAAAGGCTGCAGATATCCATATCAAAGAGGTCCAGTGGAGCTGTAGCCACACCCTTTAATGCTTGTGTCCCAAGGACACAGAGTTTAGGAAAGAAATGATCTTGATCTTTTTTTCAGGAGATCTGAAAACTCAAAACAGCAACCAAACACACACCAAGTAGGAAGAAATGACAGAGAGGCAGGGGGAGTTCAAGGCCAGCCTCACCTACCAAGGACATTCCAGGACTGTTCCCTAGATAAACCCTGTCTCACAAAACCAACCAAACACACACACACACACACAAACACACACACACACACAAAACCCAGAAGAATAAGGAAAGTGTTCCTGAAACACCACAAACCAGCTAGATTGCACTTAATAGCAATCAAAAGTGGGTGAAATATAAAATGGAGAGAAATTCTTTGATGAAATCCAACCCTCTTTCTTGGTCAAAGCTGTACAGCCAATAGAACTAGAGGGAGGGAACATGTGTCCATCTCTCAATATAAAAAGAAAAAAGGCTAGAATCTCACTGTGAGCGTAAAAGATGAAAATCTTACAGCTGACACCATCCAGTCTCAAGTTAGAAAAACTTGAAACGATGCAACAGGAGACAGACAGTTTCCCAATGAACTCTTGCTATTCTCCAGGGGAAGTTTTGTTCCTGAGGGTTTTTTTTTTTTTTTGATTTTTCGAGACAGGGTTTCTCTGTAGCTTTGGAGCCTGTCCTGGCACTAGCTCTTCTAGACCAGGCTGGCCTCGAACTCACAGAGATCCACCTGCCTCTGCCTCCCAAGTGTTGGGATTAAAGGCATGCGCCACCACCGCCCGGCTCTGAGGGTTTTTGGAACAACTAAAATCCCTCTTATCTTTTTGTTTTGTTTTGTTTTCCATGCCCCCTCAGAGGACACCTGGATGTTTTTTAAGGATTTGGTTTTATTTTATTTAAGTATTTTGTTCCTCAGACATAACTCTGAAAACACTAATACGTAATAGCCAGTTTCTATTCAGTTCAGTTCAGATTTTTACCAAAACCTCCTGTCTGGCATGTCTCTGTCTTTGTTGAGTTCCTGTACTTACAGAAGCCAAGAGATAGCTGGCAGCCATCCATAGAAAATGCCCTCTCCCTTTGAACACGGCCCTCCTTTGGTCTGAGTTTCTCACACAGCTCTGATGATGCAGGAGGATGCCAAGGGCCCAGTTGGTGCCTCAGCCCGATGCCTGCATCTGTGCCTTGGCAGCAGCTATTCATGTCTTGCCACTCAGAG
This sequence comes from Microtus oregoni, assembly GCF_018167655.1. Classification (NCBI taxonomy): domain Eukaryota; kingdom Metazoa; phylum Chordata; class Mammalia; order Rodentia; family Cricetidae; genus Microtus; species Microtus oregoni. The sequence continues at coordinate 399,183 of NW_024543840.1, read as the reverse complement.
TCAAATTCCCTTAAGTTTAGCCTTCCCTAAGTGCTTGTTCACTTCAGAGGACTCAACCCTCATCTTCCGTGTCCTCCTGGCCTAATTTCTCATATTACTGATTTACTGAGTATGAATCAGTAATATGAGATGTTCCGGAGAGGGAGGAAGGGACATTCATGAAAAAAGTGAGTGTTCAACTAACTAACTCCCCATGGGAGAAGGAAGTAGTGAAAAGATTTTAATGAAGCAGAGAGAAATTTCTGGTTTTGGAAGGAGGAAATCCTGAATGGCTCCCTCTGTGTCGCAGGAGAGACTCCTGGAAAGGAAACCTCAGGTTCCGGTCAGTCGGTCGGTTGGTCAGTTCGGGGAGAAATATTAGCAAGGAGGTAAAGGCCGTGCCTCACGACATCAGCAGTCCCTTCTCTGGAAATTCTACGGTATCCCGGAGAGCTCTCGGAATTTTGTGATGTCACTCGTGTCCTAGAAATGCCAAGTGCCCTCAAGATACACTCTCTCGGTGCCTATAAGACTCAGTTCTAGACATGTTGTCTAGAGAATGGAGATCATGGAGAGGCCAGAGGGAGGAAGAAGAAAGCTGACCTCAGATCTCAGAGGAAAACACGGAGAAATAATTAGTGGTCCTGGGGAAGACGAAGTGAGTTCACCACTAGCAGGGACTAGAGAGATTTCTGGATGTGATGGCTTTGAGACTTCCAGGGCTAGGGCTCAGGAACTGGGAGGTTTCTGGAATGAAATAGGTCTGTCTTGTTTCTCTGAGTTCCTAAAGGGCCAACCCACATCAAAGATTCACGATAGTTGATTTGACAAAGTCGGGAATTGACAAGGAGTGCGGAAGGAGTCAGTGAGATTTCAATACCAGCACTTCACATCACGCCCCCCCCCCCCCCCCCCGTCCTTTTCTTTGTGTAGCAATAATAATAGAGAAAGGGGAGTAGCGCTCTGCCAAAGCCCGTATTTTTTTTTAAATATTTATTTATTTATTTATTAAGTATACAATATTCTGTCTGTGTGTATGTCTGCAGGCCAGAAGAGGGCACCAGACCTCTTTACAGATGGTTGTGAGCCACCATGTGGTTGCCGGGAATTGAACTCAGGACCTTTGGAAGAGCAGGCAATGCTCTTAACCACTGAGCCATCTCTCCAGCCCCCCGTATTTTTTTTTTAATAGTCCAATTGTGTTATTTCTTTTTGTACATCAGGCCATGAATTCGTAGGGAATGGGCTCCAGCAGCTAAGGCTCCTTCCTGTTAGTCCTCGCGAAGTGTGCTTCTCTGGGTTCGCTTGAGCTGAACCCAGGTGCCCTTCTCTTTGTCTTCCTTTTCCTTCTGGTTGTTCTCCTTCACCCGCTTCAGAAAGCTGTCTCTGCTCTTCGAGTGCTTGATGTGTTCAATCCGCACATTAATTCTCTTGGCAAGAATCTTGCCCTTAACTGGCTTGTTTACAATGATGCCCACAGCATGCTGGGTGACATTGTAGACTCTTCCGGTTTTGCCGTGGTAACATTTATGGGGCATTCCTTTTTGAACAGTGCCCATTCCCTTGATGTCTATAATATCGCCCTTCTTGTAGATTCGTGGCCAAAGGAACAACTCCATGTTTCCTAAAGGGCCTAGAGAACATATAGCGAGTGCCCCTCCTCTTTCCCTTTGTGTTTGTCATTTTGGCGAGTTACTGAAAGATGGCTACCGCGGCCGAAAGGCCCAAAGCCCATATTTTACCATGCCTTATATCACAGCCATTAGCAGGGTTGAGGCATCAAGTGCTGCAGTCAGTCTGACTCCTGTGGTCCCCTAAGGTTTCTAGCTTCCCAGTTATGAATGACACCCTGGTCTCCAGTTCAGCTTGAGAGCTCTTTAAGAGCCAATGGATGAGAGAGTGGGAAGAGACTGCCTTTTTTTTTCTTTTTCCATTTCTTTCTTTCTTTCTTTTGCTGTTTTGTTTTGTTTTTCAAGAAAGGGTTTCTTTGTGTATCTTGGGCTGTCCTAAAACTCACTCTGTAAATCAGGCCATCTTTGAATTCACAGAGATCTGTGTGTGTGCTGTGATTAAAGGCATGCACACACCACAGCCCGGCTGAGACTGCAATTTCTTGTTAGCTCTGGGTAAGTGACAATGGCTCTGTGTTGTGAATCTCTGTGAATCCAGACTATGTTATGTCCTTCAATGACATGAGTCTGAAGCATCAAGCACCCATCCCTATACTCCCTGAGGTCTCTGAAGTCACGGTGCATCCTTAAAGGCTTAGAAAGCTTTTCCCTGGTTCACCTTTGTGTGTGTGTGTGTGTGTGTGTGTGTGTTTTGTTCTATCTAGGAGAAGCACCATAGCAGTTGCATAGTGACTGAGAAATTTGATTTTTAGGAAATGATTTTTCATATCTGTGAGTGGTCTCTCCATAGCCACTCATCTTTTCTTAAACTTGAGTATAGGAATGAATGAATGAATGATCCCTCCCTCCCTCCCTCCCTCCCTCCCTCCCTCTCTCTTCATGGGAACGAGTATCTGGTCTTGCATTGAGGGCTCCCCAGTTCTCAGCATCTCCAGCCCAACCTGTCACAAGCTGATCACACATTTGCAAACTTGGGATATATTCTGCTGAATTTTTGGGATAATGAATTTCATCAACTATGGGACTAACTTTGTTCTGACAGGACACTCACAATCTCTCCTCATCACACCCACATAGTGTAACAACTTTGTGGTTCCTCCATAATGTGCTTATTTCTGTCAGGGAACTGAAAGCCAGCCAGCCAGCCAGCCAGCCAGCCAGCCAGCCAACACTATCTACAAAGCTACAGAGAAACCCTGTCGTGAAAAACCAAAAATAAATAAATAAATAGGCATGGATTTTTTTAAAAAAATCAAACGCAAACTAAGTAGAAATAACTACTTTCAGTATGCCATTCAAGAATTAGGGAACCCTTTATCCCAGCACGTGGGAGACACAGGCAGAAGGACATCTGTGAGTTAAAATCCAGACTCATCTACCAAGTGAGATCACAAGACTCGTGCACTGTCTTATAGGTCCTAAACTCCCATGGTCCAGTTTCTAGGGTTGGGGGCCTCTCTATAAAGCCTGGAAATTCACAGAGGTCCACCTGCCTCTGTCTCTTTGATGATAGAATAAAAGATGTGCACCACAATAACCAGGGTCAGTTTCTTGTAGATTTAGTTTAATTTCAAATTTTGTTTGTATCTCTTGGTCTGCACCAAGTGTGTCCCTGTGGGCGTGGGGGGCAGGGAAGTTGTCCTATTTTAGAACATTTTATTTTACTTTTATTTGAGACAGTCTTTCTGGTTGTGTAGAACTTATTTTAATTTCAAATTTTTAAAGAATTTTTTTATGATTTATTTAACTTTATTTTATGTGCAGTCGTGTGAAACTGGATTTACAATCACTTATGAGCTGCTGCCTTGTGGGGGTTACATCTCAGGAGCACAAGAACCCAAATCTGTGCTGTACTCCCTGTCACCAAAAGAGGTCACTAGATCCCCACCATGTGGTTTCTGGACATTCCAGAAATTCCATCTCTCCAGTTCTCATTCTTTCATTGTTCCTCCTGCATGCCTGCGTCTAGTGAGAGAGTGGGCAACTTTCCTCCCTGCTTCTCTGTGTCTGTGTCTGTCACATCCTGGATAGCCAGAGTGCCCGCCACCTCTGCCTGAGATAGATGTGGCTGGCAGCCCTGGGGCTGGGGGAAAGGGAGAGAGTGGGTTCCCTGGAGAGCCTTGGGCAGAGGCTCTGTGGATTCCCTGCCGGAGGCCTCACTGCCTCTGAGGAGCCCATGGGGGAGGGGGAAAGGGAAGGTCAACCAGAGAGTCCTGCCTGGCTTTTGCTTTGCTTTGTTTTTGTTTTTGTTTGTTTGTTTATTTTATTTTCAGGTACAGCTGTGACCAGGTCTGGATCCAGGACAGACTCAAAAGCTAGAGAGAAATCCTGTCTCAGAAAACAAAAATAAATAAATACATAAATAAACACATAAACAAATACATAAACTAATAAATGAATGGATAGATAGATAGATAGATAGCCAGACAGAGAGAGAGATGATAAAACACCTTCAAGATCAGGGAGACCAAGGCTGGCAGATCACTGTAAGTTTAAAGCTACCTTGTTCTGCAGATTGAGATTCAGGACAGGCAAAGTGACATAGAGAAACCCTGTTTTCAAAAAAAAGGTGGGGGCTGGAGAGATGGCTCTGTGGTTAAGAGTGCTGACTGCTCTTCCAGAGGACCCAGGTTCAATTCCTACCACCCACATGGCAGTCAACAGCTGTCTGTAACTCCAAGATCTGACACCCTCAGATAGACATACATGCAGGCAAAACACCAATGCCGACAAAATAAATTATTAGGAAAATAAATATATAAAAAAGGTTGTTTAGCCTTTAATCCCAGCATTAGGAGGCAGAGGCAGATGGCTCTCTGTGAGTCTGAGGCCAGTTTTGTCTACAAAGTGAGTCCCAGGGCATACGCATACAAGGCCACACAACGAAACCCTATGTTGAACAACCACAAATAAACAAACAAATAAAGAGATAATAACAATAAAAATATTTGAGAGTTCAAATAATTGACTTCATCCACAATAAAAGAATATAAAAATAAAAATATCAAACGCATTTGAACGCATCAGCACAGGAGACCGCTTCCTAAATAGAACCCCAGTAGCACAGACACTGAGAGAAACAATTAATAAGTGAGAGAGACCTCCTGAAACTGAAAAGCTTCTGTAAAGCAAAGAACACGGCCAACAAGACAAAATGACGGCCTTACAGAATGGAAAAAGATCTTCACTAACCCCACATCAGACAGAGGTCTGTCTGATCTCCAAAACATACAAAGAACACAAGACATTGGTCATCTCAAGAACAAATAATCTAATTCACAAAATGGAGTACAGACTTAAACAGAGAACTCTCAACCGAGGAATCTAAAATGGCTGAAAGACACTTAAGGAAATGTTCAACATGCTTAGTCATCAGAGAAATGCAAATCAAAACAAGTTTCTAGAAACAAGGAGACAGTTCATAATGTTTCTTTCTTCTTTTCTTCCTTCTTTTTTTTTAAATTTGGGATGGGGCCTCTCTCCAAAACCTGGGAATTCACAGAGGTACACCTGTCTCTGTCTCTTGGATGATAGAATAAAAGATGTGCACCACAGTGACAATCCAACTAAGTTTTTAGTATCTCATTCTGTTAATTTCATGTACATTTAGTTTCATTTCAAATTTTGTTTGTATCTCTTGGTCTGCACCCAAGTGTGTCCTTGGTGGGGTGGGGGGGCAGGGAAGGTGCCCTATTTCAGAACATTTTACTTAACTTTTATTTGAGACAGTCTTTCCAGTTGTGTAGAAATTAGTTTCATTTCAAATTTTTAATGACCAGGAAGGATGAAAGCATTCAAAAGGACTGGTTCCATATCTGGCAGAGAGGCAGGTGGATCTCTGGGAGTTTGAGGCCAGCCTGGTCGACGAGAGCTAGTTCCAAAGACAGGCTCCAAAGCAACAGAGAAAACCCTGCCTTGAAAATCAAAACAAAAACACAAACAAAAATAAAAAACATAAATTAAATCTCTGTATGTGTGTGTGTGTGTGTGTGAGAGAGAGAGAGAGAGAGAGAGAGAGAGAGAGAGAGAGAAATGATTAAACAGGAAATAAGAAAAAACACAAAACCATAATGTCACCAAGATGACAGCCTGGTTTATATAGTGAGTTAAAGGTATTATACAGAGAAACCCTGTACCAAAAAAATAATAAAAGAAGAAAACAGAAAAAAAACAAGGAAGGAAGAAAAGAAGGAAAAAAGGAAAGAAGGAAGAAAAACTGGTGTTTTCCTTTTTTTCTTTGTTTATCTCAGGTTATTTTTTTTTTTTTTATTGCAGCCACAGCAGCAGTATATTTTGGGCAGCTGCCTAGCTGGGTAATGGTGGCAGCACATTTCTTTATTCTCAGTTCTCAGCCCTCAGAGATCAGGAGAGGCAGAGGCAGGCAGATCGCTGTGAGTTTGAGGCTACCTTGTTCTGCAGGCAAAGCGACGACAGACACAGAGAAACTAAAAGTGTGTTTAGTACAGGCCTTTTATTCCGGCACTAGGAGGCAGAGGTAGAGGCAGGGGCAGCTAGATCTCTGTGAGTCTGAGGCCAGCCTTGTCTACAAAGTGAGTTCCAGGGCAAACAAGCATACAAAGGGAATCCCTATGTAGAAAAACCACAAATAAACAAATAATAATAATGATGATGATGATAATAATCTAAGAGCTCAATTAATTGACTTCACCCACAATTCAAAAATTAAAAAATAAAACAAAGAGTGTGTCTGACCGATCAGTGAAAGGACTATGTGGGCCAAGGGGCTGCCACAATTATGGATTGGTGAGAGGGAGGAAAGGAGGGAGGCAGCAAGGGCAGTTCCCAGTCACCCAAATGCCTTTCAAAGACATTTCACCATGGCAACCACTCGCTTGCTTTCTTGGGGTTTCTTTTCTTCAGTAGTTGTGTTTGTACAACCTACCCCACACCCCACTTCTCATCCTAAATACAGAGTCTGAGAAAATTAAAGCAGCTGTGGAAAAATTCCCACTTGGATATCTTTTCCTGCCCAGTAAAACAAAAACGACTATAACAGGGCTGGAGAGATGGCTCAGAGGTTAAGAGCACTGACTGCTTTTCCACAGGTCCTGAGTTCAATTCCCAGCAACCACATGGTGGCTTACAACCATCTATAATGAGACCTGGTGCCCCCTTCTGGCTTGCAGGCACACGTGGAAGGAATGCTATACACATAATATAATAAATAAATTTAAAAAAAAAACGACTATAACAAAAATATGCATATCTAAAAAAAACAAAAAAAATAAAAAAAATACATATCTAAGCAGACCAATCAAGTTGTAGCCTCACCCTTTATATTATTTATTTATTTATTTATTTATTGGCTTTTCAAGACAAGTTTTCTCTGTAGCTTTGGTGCCTGTCCTGGAACTCCCAGAGATTTGCCTGCCTCTGCCTCCAGAGTGCTGGGATTAAAGGCGTGCGCCAACACTGCCCGCCTTAGACTCACCCTTTAATGGTTCAGCAAGGAGTTCTAGCTGTTAGGAAGGGCTGGTGACCTTGAACTTTACTAGTCTCTGAAATCTGCCTTCTCACTTTTACCAGGTGCCCTCAGGGACAGGAGTGGAGGCCAGGGCCTGTAGCTTTGGCTTGTACATTTACTTCAATTTTAATTTTTTTGTCTTGTTTTTCGAAACAGGGTTTCCCTGGGTAACAGTCCTAGCTGATCTGGAACTAGCTCTTGTAGACCAGGCTGGCTTCCAACTCCCAAGAAATTCACCTGCCTCTGACCCTGTGTGCTGGGAATAAAGGCATGTGCCACCACCACATTTATTTAAACCTCTCTCTCGGTGTGCCTGTGTATGTGGGGGAGACAGGGAAGGTGTCATATTTCCAAACATTTTCATAACTGCACTTAGCACTGCACTCTTTTACATTTTATTTTACTTTTAGTTGAGACAGTGTTTCCAGTTGTGTAGTTTAATTTCAATTTCTTAAAGAATTTTTTTTTATGATTTATTTAACCATGCAGGTGCTGGGAATTGAACCCAATTTCTCAGGAAGAGCCAAGAAACTAGCTCTCCAGGCTCTTAGTTTAAAAGTTTATTTATGAGTCTCTGGGTGTGCCTGTGCCTGTGTTTGTGTTTGGTGTGTGTGTGGGGAGGGTATATTTTGACCTCACCAGATGAAGGCATTCAAGAGCACTGGCTCCATATCTGGCAGAGGCAGGATCTCTGGGAGTTTTAGGCCAGCCTGGTCTACAAGAAAGGAGCTAGTTCCAAGAACAGTCTCCAAATCAGCAGAGAAACCCTGTCTCATAAAGCAAAACACAAAACCAAACAAGAAATAAATAAATTGAGAGAGAGAGAGAAAGCGAGAGAGAGAGAGAGAGAGAAGAAATGTGGATTTACAGATAGGAAATAAGAATAAAAATAAGAATAAAAAGAGAACGTTACCAACAAGACAGCCTGGTCTATAAACTGAGTTCCAGGACAGCTAGGGCTGTTACACAGAGAAATCGTGCCTCAAAAAATACTAAAAGAAGAGAAAAAAAAAACAGCAAGCAAGCAAGAAAATGCAGGGTTTTTTCCCCCTTTTTTGTCTTTGTTAATTCCAGGCCATTCATTTTAATTTTACTTTTTCTTTTAAGATTATATTTTCAGGGGCTGTAGAGATGGCTCAGAGGTTAAGAGCACTGACTGTTCTTCCAAAGGTCCTGAGTTCAATTCCTAGCAACAATATGGTGGCTCACAACCATCTGTAATCGGGTCTTCTGGCCTGCAGTCATGCATGGAAGGAGTGCTGTATATATAATAAATAATTAATTTTAAAAAAAAGATTGTATTTGCAGCATAAGTGTTCAGAAAGAAGAAGTCCTGGGCCATGTAGTAAAATAGTTTGTCTGAAACACAAATAAAAAGACAGGTCCTGTCTCAAAAAACAAACAAACAAAAAAAAAACAAATTAAAATGTGAAATAAAACAAAGAAGGGGCTTTTTTTTTGTTTTGTTTTGTTTTCTATGAAACCTGAAAATGGCTGAATTCAACAATTATCCAACTTCAGCAAGAAGGTACTGTTTCCCAGCTTCAACCAGAAAACAGCAAATATGCACATCTAGGCCCTGTCAACAGAAGAGGGCACTAGATTTCCACCATGTGGTTTCTGGAAAGTCCAGAAATTCCATCTCTCCATTTCTGATTCTTTCAATCACTGCAGGCAGGCCTGCATTTAGTGAGAGAGTGGACACCACTCCTCGTTCCTTCCTGTTTCTCACGTGTTCATGTCTCACGTGTTCATGTCATAAACACGCGCACATGTGTTTATGGGGTGGCTTTTGAACTAACCAAGATGACTGGTTCCATATCTGGCAGAGAGGCAGTTGGATCTCTGGGAGTTTGAGGACAGCCTGGTCGACAAGAGCTAGTTCTAAGACAACAGAGAAACCATGCCTTGAAAATCAAAACCAAAACACAAACAAAAATAAATAAATAAATGAATAAATACATAAAATAAAACATGAATTAAATGAGAAAGAGAGAGGGAGAAGAAATGTCAATTTGTCATTTTTCAGACCAGAAATAAGAAAAAACAAAACCATAATGTCACCAAGATGACAGCCTGGTTTATATAGTGAGTTAAAAGTATTATACAGAGAAACCAAAAATAAAAAATAATAAAAGAAGAAAACAGGAAGGAAGGAAGGAAGGAAGGAAGGAAGGAAGGAAAAATAGGTGCTTTCCTTTTTTTCTTTGTTTATCTCAGGTTATTTATTTTTATTTAATTTTTTTCTAAAATTGCAGCAGCAGCAGTATATTTGGGCAGCTGACTACTATCATGGAAGCGTTCAGAAAGAAGTCCTGGGCCATGTAGTGAGATAGATTGTCTGGAGCATAAATAAAAAAGCCAATTCCTGTCTCAAAAAAAGAAAAAAAATCAAGTTAAAATGTGAAATAATAAAATAAATAAGGAAGGTTTTTTTATGTTTCTTGTTTTTTTTTTGTTTGTTTTTTGTTTTTTTTTTTTTTTTTTTTTTTGCAATGAGTGAATTCAAGTCAACAACTTTCAGTTTCCCAACTCCAACAGGAAAGGCTGCAGATATCCATATCAAAGAGGTCCAGTGGAGCTGTAGCCACACCCTTTAATGCTTGTGTCCCAAGGACACAGAGTTTAGGAAAGAAATGATCTTGATCTTTTTTTCAGGAGATCTGAAAACTCAAAACAGCAACCAAACACACACCAAGTAGGAAGAAATGACAGAGAGGCAGGGGGAGTTCAAGGCCAGCCTCACCTACCAAGGACATTCCAGGACTGTTCCCTAGATAAACCCTGTCTCACAAAACCAACCAAACACACACACACACACACAAACACACACACACACACAAAACCCAGAAGAATAAGGAAAGTGTTCCTGAAACACCACAAACCAGCTAGATTGCACTTAATAGCAATCAAAAGTGGGTAAAATATAAAATGGAGAGAAATTCTTTGATGAAATCCAACCCTCTTTCTTGGTCAAAGCTGTACAGCCAATAGAACTAGAGGGAGGGAATATGTGTCCATCTCTCAATAAAAAAAGAAAAAAGGCTAGAATCTCACTGTGAGCGTAAAAGATGAAAATCTTACAGCTGACACCATCCAGTCTCAAGTTAGAAAAACTTGAAATGATGCAACAGGAGACAGACAGTTTCCCAATGAACTCTTGCTATTCTCCAGGGGAAGTTTTGTTCCTGAGGGTTTTTTTTTTTTTTTTTTTTTTTTGATTTTTCGAGACAGGGTTTCTCTTTAGCTTTGGAGCCTGTCCTGGCACTAGCTCTTCTAGACCAGGCTGGCCTCGAACTCACAGAGATCCACCTGCCTCTGCCTCCCAAGTGTTGGGATTAAAGGCATGCGCCACCACCGCCCGGCTCTGAGGGTTTTTGGAACAACTAATATCCCTCTTATCTTTTTGTTTTGTTTTGTTTTCCATGCCCCCTCAGAGGACACCTGGATATTTTTTAAGGATTTGGTTTTATTTTATTTAAGTATTTTGTTCCTCAGACATAACTCTGAAAACACTAATACGTAATAGCCAGTTTCTATTCAGTTCAGTTCAGATTTTTACCAAAACCTCCTGTCTGGCATGTCTCTGTCTTTGTTGAGTTCCTGTACTTACAGAAGCCAAGAGATAGCTGGCAGCCATCCATAGAAAATGCCCTCTCCCTTTGAACACGGCCCTCCTTTGGTCTGAGTTTCTCACACAGCTCTGATGATGCAGGAGGATGCCAAGGGCCCAGTTGGTGCCTCAGCCCGATGCCTGCATCTGTGCCTTGGCAGCAGCTATTCATGTCTTGCCACTCAGAGTCAAATTCCCTTAAGTTTAGCCTTCCCTAAGTGCTTGTTCACTTCAGAGGACTCAACCCTCATCTTCCGTGTCCTCCTGGCCTAATTTCTCATATTACTGATTTACTGAGTATGAATCAGTAATATGAGATGTTCCGGAGAGGGAGGAAGGGACATTCATGAAAAAAGTGAGTGTTCAACTAACTAACTCCCCATGGGTGAAGGAAGTAGTGAAAAGATTTAATGAAGCAGAGAGAAATTTCTGGTTTTGGAAGGAGGAAATCCTGAATGGCTCCCTCTGTGTCGCAGGAGAGACTCCTGGAAAGGAAACCTCAGGTTCCGGTCAGTCGGTCGGTTGGTCAGTTCGGGGAGAAATATTAGCAAGGAGGTAAAGGCCGTGCCTCACGACATCAGCAGTCCCTTCTCTGGAAATTCTACGGTATCCCGGAGAGCTCTCGGAATTTTGTGATGTCACTCGTGTCCTAGAAATGCCAAGTGCCCTCAAGATACACTCTCTCGGTGCCTATAAGACTCAGTTCTAGACATGTTGTCTAGAGAATGGAGATCATGGAGAGGCCAGAGGGAGGAAGAAGAAAGCTGACCTCAGATCTCAGAGGAAAACACGGAGAAATAATTAGTGGTCCTGGGGAAGACGAAGTGAGTTCACCACTAGCAGGGACTAGAGAGATTTCTGGATGTGATGGCTTTGAGACTTCCAGGGCTAGGGCTCAGGAACTGGGAGGTTTCTGGAATGAAATAGGTCTGTCTTGTTTCTCTGAGTTCCTAAAGGGCCAACCCACATCAAAGATTCACGATAGTTGATTTGACAAAGTCGGGAATTGACAAGGAGTGCGGAAGGAGTCAGTGAGATTTCAATACCAGCACTGCACATCACACCCCCCCCCCCCGTCCTTTTCGTTGTGTAGCAATAATAATAGAGAAAGGGGAGTAGCGCTCTGCCAAAGCCCGTATTTTTTTTTAAATATTTATTTATTTATTTATTTATTAAGTATACAATATTCTGTCTGTGTGTATGTCTGCAGGCCAGAAGAGGGCACCAGACCTCTTTACAGATGGTTGTGAGCCACCATGTGGTTGCCGGGAATTGAACTCAGGACCTTTGGAAGAGCAGGCAATGCTCTTAACCACTGAGCCATCTCTCCAGCCCCCCGTATTTTTTTTTAATAGTCCAGGTGTGTTATTTCTTTTTGTACATCAGGCCATGAATTCGTAGGGAATGGGCTCCAGCAGCTCAGGCTCCTTCCCGTTAGTCCTCGCGAAGTGTGCTTCTCTGGGTTCGCTTGAGCTGAACCCAGGTGCCCTTCTCTTTGTCTTCCTTTTCCTTCTGGTCGTTCTCCTTCACCCGCTTCAGAAAGCTGTCTCTGCTCTTCGAGTGCTTGATGTGTTCAATCCGCACATTAATTCTCTTGGCAAGAATCTTGCCCTTAACTGGCTTGTTTACAATGATGCCCACAGCATGCTGGGTGACATTGTAGACTCTTCCGGTTTTGCCGTGGTAACATTTATGGGGCATTCCTTTTTGAACAGTGCCCATTCCCTTGATGTCTATAATATCGCCCTTCTTGTAGATTCGTGGCCAAAGGAACAACTCCATGTTTCCTAAAGGGCCTAGAGAACATATAGCGAGTGCCCCTCCTCTTTCCCTTTGTGTTTGTCATTTTGGCGAGTTACTGAAAGATGGCTACCACGGCCGAAAGGCCCAAAGCCCATATTTTACCATGCCTTATATCACAGCCATTAGCAGGGTTGAGGCATCAAGTGCTGCAGTCAGTCTGACTCCTGTGGTCCCCTAAGGTTTCTAGCTTCCCAGTTATGAATGACACCCTGGTCTCCAGTTCAGCTTGAGAGCTCTTTAAGAGCCAATGGATGAGAGAGTGGGAAAAGACTGCCTTTTTTTTTTCTTTTTCCATTTCTTTCTTTCTTTCTTTTGCTGTTTTGTTTTGTTTTTCAAGAAAGGGTTTCTTTGTGTATCTTGGGCTGTCCTAAAACTCACTCTGTAAATCAGGCCATCTTTGAATTCACAGAGATCTGTGTGTGTGCTGTGATTAAAGGCATGCACACACCACAGCCCGGCTGAGACTGCAATTTCTTGTTAGCTCTGGGTAAGTGACAATGGCTCTGTGTTGTGAATCTCTGTGAATCCAGACTATGTTATGTCCTTCAATGACATGAGTCTGAAGCATCAAGCACCCATCCCTATACTCCCTGAGGTCTCTGAAGTCACGGTGCATCCTTAAAGGCTTAGAAAGCTTTTCCCTGGTTCACCTTTGTGTGTGTGTGTGTGTGTGTGTGTGTGTGTTTTGTTCTATCTAGGAGAAGCACCATAGCAGTTGCATAGTGACTGAGAAATTTGATTTTTAGGAAATGATTTTTCATATCTGTGAGTGGTCTCTCCATAGCCACTCATCTTTTCTTAAACTTGAGTATAGGAATGAATGAATGAATGATCCCTCCCTCCCTCCCTCCCTCCCTCCCTCTCTCTTCATGGGAACGAGTATCTGGTCTTGCATTGAGGGCTCCCCAGTTCTCAGCATCTCCAGCCCAACCTGTCACAAGCTGATTACACATTTGCAAACTTGGGATATATTCTGCTGAATTTTTGGGATAATGAATTTCATCAACTATGGGACTAACTTTGTTCTGACAGGACACTCACAATCTCTCCTCATCACACCCACATAGTGTAACAACTTTGTGGTTCCTCCATAATGTGCTTATTTCTGTCAGGGAACTGAAAGCCAGCCAGCCAGCCAGCCAGCCAGCCAGCCAGCCAGCCAGCCAACACTATCTACAAAGCTACAGAGAAACCCTGTCGTGAAAAACCAAAAATAAATAAATAAATAGGCATGGATTTTTTTTAAAAAATCAAACGCAAACTAAGTAGAAATAACTACTTTCAGTATGCCATTCAAGAATTAGGGAACCCTTTATCCCAGCACGTGGGAGACACAGGCAGAAGGACATCTGTGAGTTAAAATCCAGACTCATCTACCAAGTGAGATCACAAGACTCGTGCACTGTCTTATAGGTCCTAAACTCCCATGGTCCAGTTTCTAGGGTTGGGGGCCTCTCTATAAAGCCTGGAAATTCACAGAGGTCCACCTGCCTCTGTCTCTTTGATGATAGAATAAAAGATGTGCACCACAATAACCAGGGTCAGTTTCTTGTAGATTTAGTTTAATTTCAAATTTTGTTTGTATCTCTTGGTCTGCACCAAGTGTGTCCCTGTGGGCGTGGGGGGCAGGGAAGTTGTCCTATTTTAGAACATTTTATTTTACTTTTATTTGAGACAGTCTTTCTGGTTGTGTAGAACTTATTTTAATTTCAAATTTTTAAAGAATTTTTTTATGATTTATTTAACTTTATTTTATGTGCAGTCGTGTGAAACTGGATTTACAATCACTTATGAGCTGCTGCCTTGTGGGGGTTACATCTCAGGAGCACAAGAACCCAAATCTGTGCTGTACTCCCTGTCACCAAAAGAGGTCACTAGATCCCCACCATGTGGTTTCTGGACATTCCAGAAATTCCATCTCTCCAGTTCTCATTCTTTCATTGTTCCTCCTGCATGCCTGCGTCTAGTGAGAGAGTGGGCAACTTTCCTCCCTGCTTCTCTGTGTCTGTGTCTGTCACATCCTGGATAGCCAGAGTGCCCACCACCTCTGCCTGAGATAGATGTGGCTGGCAGCCCTGGGGCTGGGGGAAAGGGAGAGAGTGGGCTCCCTGGAGAGCCTTGGGCAGAGGCTCTGTGGATTCCCAGCCAGAGGCCTCACTGCCTCTGAGGAGCCCATGGGGGAGGGGGAAAGGGAAGGTCAACCAGAGAGTCCTGCCTGGCTTTTGCTTTGCTTTGTTTTTGTTTTTGTTTGTTTGTTTATTTTATTTTCAGGTACAGCTGTGACCAGGTCTGGATCCAGGACAGACTCAAAAGCTAGAGAGAGGGGGCTGGAGATATGGCTCAGTGGTTAAGAGCACTGACTGCTCTTCCAGAGGACCCGGGTTCAATTCCCAGCACCCACATGGCAGCTCACAACTGTCCGAAGATCCAGTTGCAGGGGATCTGACACCTTCACACCAATGCACATAAAATAAAGTTAAATAAAGCATACAAATATTTAAAAAAAAAAAAAAAAAAAGCTAGAGAGAAATCCTGTCTCAGAAAACAAAAATAAATAAATACATAAATAAACACATAAACAAATACATAAACTAATAAATGAATGGATAGATAGATAGATAGATAGCCAGACAGAGAGAGAGATAGCCAGACAGAGAGAGAGATGATAAAACACCTTCAAGATCAGGGAGACCAAGGCTGGCAGATCACTGTAAGTTTAAAGCTACCTTGTTCTGCAGATTGAGATTCAGGACAGGCAAAGTGACATAGAGAAACCCTGTTTTCAAAAAAAAGGTGGGGGCTGGAGAGATGGCTCTGTGGTTAAGAGTGCTGACTGCTCTTCCAGAGGACCCAGGTTCAATTCCTACCACCCACATGGCAGTCAACAGCTGTCTGTAACTCCAAGATCTGACACCCTCAGATAGACATACATGCAGGCAAAACACCAATGCCGACAAAATAAATTATTAGGAAAATAAATATATAAAAAAGGTTGTTTAGCCTTTAATCCCAGCATTAGGAGGCAGAGGCAGATGGCTCTCTGTGAGTCTGAGGCCAGTTTTGTCTACAAAGTGAGTCCCAGGGCATACGCATACAAGGGCACACAACGAAACCCTATGTTGAACAACCACAAATAAACAAACAAATAAAGAGATAATAACAATAAAAATATTTGAGAGTTCAAATAATTGACTTCATGCACAATAAAAGAATATAAAAATAAAAATATCAAACGCATTTGAACGCATCAGCACAGGAGACCGCTTCCTAAATAGAACCCCAGTAGCACAGACACTGAGAGAAACAATTAATAAGTGAGAGAGACCTCCTGAAACTGAAAAGCTTCTGTAAAGCAAAGAACACGGCCAACAAGACAAAATGACGGCCTTACAGAATGGAAAAAGATCTTCACTAACCCCACATCAGACAGAGGTCTGTCTGATCTCCAAAACATACAAAGAACACAAGACATTGGTCATCTCAAGAACAAATAATCTAATTCACAAAATGGAGTACAGACTTAAACAGAGAACTCTCAACCGAGGAATCTAAAATGGCTGAAAGACACTTAAGGAAATGTTCAACATGCTTAGTCATCAGAGAAATGCAAATCAAAACAAGTTTCTAGAAACAAGGAGACAGTTCATAATGTTTCTTTCTTCTTTTTTTTTTTAATTTGGAATGGGGGCCTCTCTCCAAAACCTGGGAATTCACAGAGGTACACCTGTCTCTGTCTCTTGGATGATAGAATAAAAGATGTGCACCACAGTGACAATCCAACTAAGTTTTTAGTATCTCATTCTGTTAATTTCATGTACATTTAGTTTCATTTCAAATTTTGTTTGTATCTCTTGGTCTGCACCCAAGTGTGTCCTTGGTGGGGGGGGGGCAGGGAAGGTGCCCTATTTCAGAACATTTTACTTAACTTTTATTTGAGACAGTCTTTCCAGTTGTGTAGAACTTAGTTTCATTTCAAATTTTTAATGACCAGGAAGGATGAAAGCATTCAAAAGGACTGGTTCCATATCTGGCAGAGAGGCAGGTGGATCTCTGGGAGTTTGAGGCCAGCCTGGTCGACGAGAGCTAGTTCCAAAGACAGGCTCCAAAGCAACAGAGAAAACCCTGCCTTGAAAATCAAAACAAAAACACAAACAAAAATAAAAAACATAAATTAAATCTGTGTGTGTGTGTGTGTGAGTGTGTGTGTGTGTGTGTGTGTGTGTGTGTGTGTGAGAGAGAAGAGAGAGAGAGAGAGAGAGAGAGAGAGAGAGAAATGATTAAACAGGAAATAAGAAAAAAACCAAAACCATAATGTCACCAAGATGACAGCCTGGTTTATATAGTGAGTTAAAGGTATTATACAGAGAAACCCTGTACCAAAAAAATAATAAAAGAAAAAAACAGAAAAAAAACAAGGAAGGAAGAAAAGTAGGAAAAAAGGAAAGAAGGAAGAAAAACTGGTGTTTTCCTTTTTTTCTTTGTTTATCTCAGGTTATTTTTTTTTTTTATTGCTGCCACAGCAGCAGTATATTTTGGGCAGCTGCCTAGCTGGGTAATGGTGGCAGCACATTTCTTTATTCTCAGTTCTCAGCCCTCAGAGATCAGGAGAGGCAGAGGCAGGCAGATCGCTGTGAGTTTGAGGCTACCTTGTTCTGCAGGCAAAGCGACGACAGACACAGAGAAACTAAAAGTGTGTTTAGTACAGGCCTTTTATTCCGGCACTAGGAGGCAGAGGTAGAGGCAGGGGCAGCTAGATCTCTGTGAGTCTGAGGCCAGCCTTGTCTACAAAGTGAGTTCCAGGGCAAACAAGCATACAAAGGGAATCCCTATGTAGAAAAACCACAAATAAACAAATAATAATAATGATGATGATGATAATAATCTAAGAGCTCAATTAATTGACTTCACCCACAATTCAAAAATTAAAAAATAAAACAAAGAGTGTGTCTGACCGATCAGTGAAAGGACTATGTGGGCCAAGGGGCTGCCACAATTATGGATTGGTGAGAGGGAGGAAAGGAGGGAGGCAGCAAGGGCAGTTCCCAGTCACCTAAATGCCTTTCAAAGACATTTCACCATGGCAACCACTCGCTTGCTTTCTTGGGGTTTCTTTTCTTCAGTAGTTGTGTTTGTACAACCTACCCCACACCCCACTTCTCATACTAAATACAGAGTCTGAGAAAATTAAAGCAGCTGTGGAAAAATTCCCACTTGGATATCTTTTCCTGCCCAGTAAAACAAAAACGACTATAACAGGGCTGGAGAGATGGCTCAGAGGTTAAGAGCACTGACTGCTTTTCCAGAGGTCCTGAGTTCAATTCCCAGCAACCACATGGTGGCTTACAACCATCTATAATGAGACCTGGTGCCCCCTTCTGGCTTGCAGGCACACGTGGAAGGAATGCTATACACATAATATAATAAATAAATTTAAAAAAAAAAAGACTATAACAAAAATATGCATATCTAAAAAAAACAAAAAAAATAAAAAAAATACATATCTAAGCAGACCAATCAAGTTGTAGCCTCACCCTTTATATTATTTATTTATTTATTTATTTATTTATTTATTTATTTATTTATTGGCTTTTCAAGACAAGTTTTCTCTGTAGCTTTGGTGCCTGTCCTGGAACTCCCAGAGATTTGCCTGCCTCTGCCTCCAGAGTACTGGGATTAAAGGCGTGCGCCACCACTGCCCGCCTTAGACTCACCCTTTAATGGTTCAGCAAGGAGTTCTAGCTGTTAGGAAGGGCTGGTGACCTTGAACTTTACTAGTCTCTGAAATCTGCCTTCTCACTTTTACCAGGTGCCCTCAGGGACAGGAGTGGAGGCCAGGGCCTGTAGCTTTGGCTTGTACATTTACTTCAATTTTAATTTTTTTGTCTTGTTTTTCGAAACAGGGTTTCCCTGGGTAACAGTCCTAGCTGATCTGGAACTAGCTCTTGTAGACCAGGCTGGCTTCCAACTCCCAAGAAATTCACCTGCCTCTGCCCCCTGTGTGCTGGGAATAAAGGCATGTGCCACCACCACATTTATTTAAACCTCTCTCTCGGTGTGCCTGTGTATGTGGGGGAGACAGGGAAGGTGTCATATTTCCAAACATTTTCATAACTGCACTTAGCACTGCACTCTTTTACATTTTATTTTACTTTTAGTTGAGACAGTGTTTCCAGTTGTGTAGTTTAATTTCAATTTATTAAAGAATTTTTTTTTATGATTTATTTAACCATGCAGGTGCTGGGAATTGAACCCAATTTCTCAGGAAGAGCCAAGAAACTAGCTCTCCAGGCTCTTAATTTAAAAGTTTATTTATGAGTCTCTGGGTGTGCCTGTGCCTGTGTTTGTGTTTGGTGTGTGTGTGGGGAGGGTATATTTTGACCTCACCAGATGAAGGCATTCAAGAGCACTGGCTCCATATCTGGCAGAGGCAGGATCTCTGGGAGTTTTAGGCCAGCGTGGTCTACAAGAAAGGAGCTAGTTCCAAGAACAGTCTCCAAATCAGCAGAGAAACCCTGTCTCATAACGCAAAACACAAAACCAAACAAGAAATAAATAAATTGAGAGAGAGAGAGAAAGCGAGAGAGAGAGAGAGAGAGAGAGAGAGAGAGAGAGAGAAGAAATGTGGATTTACAGATAGGAAATAAGAATAAAAATAAGAATAAAAAGAGAACGTTACCAACAAGACAGCCTGGTCTATAAACTGAGTTCCAGGACAGCTAGGGCTGTTACACAGAGAAATCGTGCCTCAAAAAATACTAAAAGAAGAGAAAAAAAAAAAAAAGCAAGCAAGCAAGAAAATGCAGGGTTTTTTCCCCCTTTTTTGTCTTTGTTAATTCCAGGCCATTCATTTTAATTTTACTTTTTCTTTTAAGATTATATTTTCAGGGGCTGTAGAGATGGCTCAGAGGTTAAGAGCACTGACTGTTCTTCCAAAGGTCCTGAGTTCAATTCCTAGAAACAATATGGTGGCTCACAACCATCTGTAATGGGGTCGTCTGGCCTGCAGTCATGCATGGAAGGAGTGCTGTATACATAATAAATAATTAATTTTAAAAAAAAGATTGTATTTGCAGCATAAGTGTTCAGAAAGAAGAAGTCCTGGGCCATGTAGTAAAATAGTTTGTCTGAAACACAAATAAAAAGACAGGTCCTGTCTCAAAAAACAAAAAAAAAAAAAAAAAAAACAAATTAAAATGTGAAATAAAACAAAGAAGGGGCTTTTTTTTTGTTTTGTTTTGTTTTCTATGAAACCTGAAAATGGCTGAATTCAACAATTATCCAACTTCAGCAAGAAGGTACTGTTTCCCAGCTTCAACCAGAAAACAGCAAATATGCACATCTAGGCCCTGTCAACAGAAGAGAGCACTAGATTTCCACCATGTGGTTTCTGGAAAGTCCAGAAATTCCATCTCTCCATTTCTGATTCTTTCAATCACTGCAGGCAGGCCTGCATTTAGTGAGAGAGTGGACACCACTCCTCGTTCCTTCCTGTTTCTCACGTGTTCATGTCTCACGTGTTCATGTCATAAACACGCGCACATGTGTTTATGGGGTGGCTTTTGAACTAACCAAGATGACTGGTTCCATATCTGGCAGAGAGGCAGTTGGATCTCTGGGAGTTTGAGGACAGCCTGGTCGACAAGAGCTAGTTCTAAGACAACAGAGAAACCATGCCTTGAAAATCAAAACCAAAACACAAACAAAAATAAATAAATAAATGAATAAATACATAAAATAAAACATGAATTAAATGAGAAAGAGAGAGGGAGAAGAAATGTCAATTTGTCAATTTTCAGACCAGAAATAAGAAAAAACAAAACCATAATGTCACCAAGATGACAGCCTGGTTTATATAGTGAGTTAAAAGTATTATACAGAGAAACCAAAAATAAAAAATAATAAAAGAAGAAAACAGGAAGGAAGGAAGGAAGGAAGGAAGGAAGGAAGGAAAAATAGGTGCTTTCCTTTTTTTCTTTGTTTATCTCAGGTTATTTATTTTTATTTAATTTTTTTCTAAAATTGCAGCAGCAGCAGTATATTTGGGCAGCTGACTACTATCATGGAAGCGTTCAGAAAGAAGTCCTGGGCCATGTAGTGAGATAGATTGTCTGGAGCATAAA
Organism: Microtus oregoni; assembly: GCF_018167655.1. Taxonomy (NCBI): domain Eukaryota; kingdom Metazoa; phylum Chordata; class Mammalia; order Rodentia; family Cricetidae; genus Microtus; species Microtus oregoni. The sequence goes on along the minus strand of NW_024543840.1, from coordinate 378,552 downwards.
TAAAAAGCCAATTCCTGTCTCAAAAAAAGAAAAAAAATCAAGTTAAAATGTGAAATAATAAAATAAATAAGGAAGGTTTTTTTTTGTTTCTTGTTTTTTTTTGTTTGTTTTTTGATTTTGTTTTTTGTTTTTTTTTTTTTTTTTGCAATGAGTGAATTCAAGTCAACAACTTTCAGTTTCCCAACTCCAACAGGAAAGGCTGCAGATATCCATATCAAAGAGGTCCAGTGGAGCTGTAGCCACACCCTTTAATGCTTGTGTCCCAAGGACACAGAGTTTAGGAAAGAAATGATCTTGATCTTTTTTTCAGGAGATCTGAAAACTCAAAACAGCAACCAAACACACACCAAGTAGGAAGAAATGACAGAGAGGCAGGGGGAGTTCAAGGCCAGCCTCACCTACCAAGGACATTCCAGGACTGTTCCCTAGATAAACCCTGTCTCACAAAACCAACCAAACACACACACACACACACAAACACACACACACACACAAAACCCAGAAGAATAAGGAAAGTGTTCCTGAAACACCACAAACCAGCTAGATTGCACTTAATAGCAATCAAAAGTGGGTAAAATATAAAATGGAGAGAAATTCTTTGATGAAATCCAACCCTCTTTCTTGGTCAAAGCTGTACAGCCAATAGAACTAGAGGGAGGGAACATGTGTCCATCTCTCAATATAAAAAGAAAAAAGGCTAGAATCTCACTGTGAGCGTAAAAGATGAAAATCTTACAGCTGACACCATCCAGTCTCAAGTTAGAAAAACTTGAAACGATGCAACAGGAGACAGACAGTTTCCCAATGAACTCTTGCTATTCTCCAGGGGAAGTTTTGTTCCTGAGGGTTTTTTTTTTTTTTTGATTTTTCGAGACAGGGTTTCTCTGTAGCTTTGGAGCCTGTCCTGGCACTAGCTCTTCTAGACCAGGCTGGCCTCGAACTCACAGAGATCCACCTGCCTCTGCCTCCCAAGTGTTGGGATTAAAGGCATGCGCCACCACCGCCCGGCTCTGAGGGTTTTTGGAACAACTAAAATCCCTCTTATCTTTTTGTTTTGTTTTGTTTTCCATGCCCCCTCAGAGGACACCTGGATGTTTTTTAAGGATTTGGTTTTATTTTATTTAAGTATTTTGTTCCTCAGACATAACTCTGAAAACACTAATACGTAATAGCGAGTTTCTATTCAGTTCAGTTCAGATTTTTACCAAAACCTCCTGTCTGGCATGTCTCTGTCTTTGTTGAGTTCCTGTACTTACAGAAGCCAAGAGATAGCTGGCAGCCATCCATAGAAAATGCCCTCTCCCTTTGAACACGGCCCTCCTTTGGTCTGAGTTTCTCACACAGCTCTGATGATGCAGGAGGATGCCAAGGGCCCAGTTGGTGCCTCAGCCCGATGCCTGCATCTGTGCCTTGGCAGCAGCTATTCATGTCTTGCCACTCAGAGTCAAATTCCCTTAAGTTTAGCCTTCCCTAAGTGCTTGTTCACTTCAGAGGACTCAACCCTCATCTTCCGTGTCCTCCTGGCCTAATTTCTCATATTACTGATTTACTGAGTATGAATCAGTAATATGAGATGTTCCGGAGAGGGAGGAAGGGACATTCATGAAAAAAGTGAGTGTTCAACTAACTAACTCCCCATGGGTGAAGGAAGTAGTGAAAAGATTTTAATGAAGCAAAGAGAAATTTCTGGTTTTGGAAGGAGGAAATCCTGAATGGCTCCCTCTGTGTCGCAGGAGAGACTCCTGGAAAGGAAACCTCAGGTTCCGGTCAGTCGGTCGGTTGGTCAGTTCGGGGAGAAATATTAGCAAGGAGGTAAAGGCCGTGCCTCACGACATCAGCAGTCCCTTCTCTGGAAATTCTACGGTATCCCGGAGAGCTCTCGGAATTTTGTGATGTCACTCGTGTCCTAGAAATGCCAAGTGCCCTCAAGATACACTCTCTCGGTGCCTATAAGACTCAGTTCTAGACATGTTGTCTAGAGAATGGAGATCATGGAGAGGCCAGAGGGAGGAAGAAGAAAGCTGACCTCAGATCTCAGAGGAAAACACGGAGAAATAATTAGTGGTCCTGGGGAAGACGAAGTGAGTTCACCACTAGCAGGGACTAGAGAGATTTCTGGATGTGATGGCTTTGAGACTTCCAGGGCTAGGGCTCAGGAACTGGGAGGTTTCTGGAATGAAATAGGTCTGTCTTGTTTCTCTGAGTTCCTAAAGGGCCAACCCACATCAAAGATTCACGATAGTTGATTTGACAAAGTCGGGAATTGACAAGGAGTGCGGAAGGAGTCAGTGAGATTTCAATACCAGCACTTCACATCACGCCCCCCCCCCCCCCCCCCCCCCCGGTCCTTTTCTTTGTGTAGCAATAATAATAGAGAAAGGGGAGTAGCGCTCTGCCAAAGCCCGTATTTTTTTTTAAATATTTATTTATTTATTTATTAAGTATACAATATTCTGTCTGTGTGTATGTCTGCAGGCCAGAAGAGGGCACCAGACCTCTTTACAGATGGTTGTGAGCCACCATGTGGTTGCCGGGAATTGAACTCAGGACCTTTGGAAGAGCAGGCAATGCTCTTAACCACTGAGCCATCTCTCCAGCCCCCCGTATTTTTTTTTAATAGTCCAATTGTGTTATTTCTTTTTGTACATCAGGCCATGAATTCGTAGGGAATGGGCTCCAGCAGCTAAGGCTCCTTCCTGTTAGTCCTCGCGAAGTGTGCTTCTCTGGGTTCGCTTGAGCTGAACCCAGGTGCCCTTCTCTTTGTCTTCCTTTTCCTTCTGGTTGTTCTCCTTCACCCGCTTCAGAAAGCTGTCTCTGCTCTTCGAGTGCTTGATGTGTTCAATCCGCACATTAATTCTCTTGGCAAGAATCTTGCCCTTAACTGGCTTGTTTACAATGATGCCCACAGCATGCTGGGTGACATTGTAGACTCTTCCGGTTTTGCCGTGGTAACATTTATGGGGCATTCCTTTTTGAACAGTGCCCATTCCCTTGATGTCTATAATATCGCCCTTCTTGTAGATTCGTGGCCAAAGGAACAACTCCATGTTTCCTAAAGGGCCTAGAGAACATATAGCGAGTGCCCCTCCTCTTTCCCTTTGTGTTTGTCATTTTGGCGAGTTACTGAAAGATGGCTACCACGGCCGAAAGGCCCAAAGCCTATATTTTACCATGCCTTATATCACAGCCATTAGCAGGGTTGAGGCATCAAGTGCTGCAGTCAGTCTGACTCCTGTGGTCCCCTAAGGTTTCTAGCTTCCCAGTTATGAATGACACCCTGGTCTCCAGTTCAGCTTGAGAGCTCTTTAAGAGCCAATGGATGAGAGAGTGGGAAGAGACTGCCTTTTTTTTTCTTTTTCCATTTCTTTCTTTCTTTCTTTTGCTGTTTTGTTTTTCAAGAAAGGGTTTCTTTGTGTATCTTGGGCTGTCCTAAAACTCACTCTGTAAATCAGGCCATCTTTGAATTCACAGAGATCTGTGTGTGTGCTGTGATTAAAGGCATGCACACACCACAGCCCGGCTGAGACTGCAATTTCTTGTTAGCTCTGGGTAAGTGACAATGGCTCTGTGTTGTGAATCTCTGTGAATCCAGACTATGTTATGTCCTTCAATGACATGAGTCTGAAGCATCAAGCACCCATCCCTATACTCCCTGAGGTCTCTGAAGTCACGGTGCATCCTTAAAGGCTTAGAAAGCTTTTCCCTGGTTCACCTTTGTGTGTGTGTGTGTGTGTGTGTGTGTGTGTGTTTTGTTCTATCTAGGAGAAGCACCATAGCAGTTGCATAGTGACTGAGAAATTTGATTTTTAGGAAATGATTTTTCATATCTGTGAGTGGTCTCTCCATAGCCACTCATCTTTTCTTAAACTTGAGTATAGGAATGAATGAATGAATGATCCCTCCCTCCCTCCCTCCCTCCCTCTCTCTTCATGGGAACGAGTATCTGGTCTTGCATTGAGGGCTCCCCAGTTCTCAGCATCTCCAGCCCAACCTGTCACAAGCTGATCACACATTTGCAAACTTGGGATATATTCTGCTGAATTTTTGGGATAATGAATTTCATCAACTATGGGACTAACTTTGTTCTGACAGGACACTCACAATCTCTCCTCATCACACCCACATAGTGTAACAACTTTGTGGTTCCTCCATAATGTGCTTATTTCTGTCAGGGAACTGAAAGCCAGCCAGCCAGCCAGCCAGCCAGCCAGCCAGCCAACACTATCTACAAAGCTACAGAGAAACCCTGTCGTGAAAAACCAAAAATAAATAAATAAATAGGCATGGATTTTTTTAAAAAATCAAACGCAAACTAAGTAGAAATAACTACTTTCAGTATGCCATTCAAGAATTAGGGAACCCTTTATCCCAGCACGTGGGAGACACAGGCAGAAGGACATCTGTGAGTTAAAATCCAGACTCATCTACCAAGTGAGATCACAAGACTCGTGCACTGTCTTATAGGTCCTAAACTCCCATGGTCCAGTTTCTAGGGTTGGGGGCCTCTCTATAAAGCCTGGAAATTCACAGAGGTCCACCTGCCTCTGTCTCTTTGATGATAGAATAAAAGATGTGCACCACAATAACCAGGGTCAGTTTCTTGTAGATTTAGTTTAATTTCAAATTTTGTTTGTATCTCTTGGTCTGCACCAAGTGTGTCCCTGTGGGGGTGGGGGGCAGGGAAGTTGTCCTATTTTAGAACATTTTATTTTACTTTTATTTGAGACAGTCTTTCTGGTTGTGTAGAACTTATTTTAATTTCAAATTTTAAAGAATTTTTTTATGATTTATTTAACTTTATTTTATGTGCAGTCGTGTGAAACTGGATTTACAATCACTTATGAGCTGCTGCCTTGTGGGGGTTACATCTCAGGAGCACAAGAACCCAAATCTGTGCTGTACTCCCTGTCACCAAAAGAGGTCACTAGATCCCCACCATGTGGTTTCTGGACATTCCAGAAATTCCATCTCTCCAGTTCTCATTCTTTCATTGTTCCTCCTGCATGCCTGCGTCTAGTGAGAGAGTGGGCAACTTTCCTCCCTGCTTCTCTGTGTCTGTGTCTGTCACATCCTGGATAGCCAGAGTGCCCGCCACCTCTGCCTGAGATAGATGTGGCTGGCAGCCCTGGGGCTGGGGGAAAGGGAGAGAGTGGGTTCCCTGGAGAGCCTTGGGCAGAGGCTCTGTGGATTCCCTGCCGGAGGCCTCACTGCCTCTGAGGAGCCCATGGGGGAGGGGGAAAGGGAAGGTCAACCAGAGAGTCCTGCCTGGCTTTTGCTTTGCTTTGTTTTTGTTTTTGTTTGTTTGTTTATTTTATTTTCAGGTACAGCTGTGACCAGGTCTGGATCCAGGACAGACTCAAAAGCTAGAGAGAAATCCTGTCTCAGAAAACAAAAATAAATAAATACATAAATAAACACATAAACAAATACATAAACTAATAAATGAATGGATAGATAGATAGATAGATAGATAGATAGATAGATAGATAGCCAGACAGAGAGAGAGATGATAAAACACCTTCAAGATCAGGGAGACCAAGGCTGGCAGATCACTGTAAGTTTAAAGCTACCTTGTTCTGCAGATTGAGATTCAGGACAGGCAAAGTGACATAGAGAAACCCTGTTTTCAAAAAAAAGGTGGGGGCTGGAGAGATGGCTCTGCAGTTAAGAGTGCTGACTGCTCTTCCAGAGGACCCAGGTTCAATTCCTACCACCCACATGGCAGTCAACAGCTGTCTGTAACTCCAAGATCTGACACCCTCAGATAGACATACATGCAGGCAAAACACCAATGCCGACAAAATAAATTATTAGGAAAATAAATATATAAAAAAGGTTGTTTAGCCTTTAATCCCAGCATTAGGAGGCAGAGGCAGATGGCTCTCTGTGAGTCTGAGGCCAGTTTTGTCTACAAAGTGAGTCCCAGGGCATACGCATACAAGGGCACACAACGAAACCCTATGTTGAACAACCACAAATAAACAAACAAATAAAGAGATAATAACAATAAAAATATTTGAGAGTTCAAATAATTGACTTCATCCACAATAAAAGAATATAAAAATAAAAATATCAAACGCATTTGAACGCATCAGCACAGGAGACCGCTTCCTAAATAGAACCCCAGTAGCACAGACACTGAGAGAAACAATTAATAAGTGAGAGAGACCTCCTGAAACTGAAAAGCTTCTGTAAAGCAAAGAACACGGCCAACAAGACAAAATGACGGCCTTACAGAATGGAAAAAGATCTTCACTAACCCCACATCAGACAGAGGTCTGTCTGATCTCCAAAACATACAAAGAACACAAGACATTGGTCATCTCAAGAACAAATAATCTAATTCACAAAATGGAGTACAGACTTAAACAGAGAACTCTCAACCGAGGAATCTAAAATGGCTGAAAGACACTTAAGGAAATGTTCAACATGCTTAGTCATCAGAGAAATGCAAATCAAAACAAGTTTCTAGAAACAAGGAGACAGTTCATAATGTTTCTTTCTTCTTTTCTTCCTTCTTTTTTTTTAAATTTGGGATGGGGCCTCTCTCCAAAACCTGGGAATTCACAGAGGTACACCTGTCTCTGTCTCTTGGATGATAGAATAAAAGATGTGCACCACAGTGACAATCCAACTAAGTTTTTAGTATCTCATTCTGTTAATTTCATGTACATTTAGTTTCATTTCAAATTTTGTTTGTATCTCTTGGTCTGCACACAAGTGTGTCCTTGGTGGGGGGGGGGCAGGGAAGGTGCCCTATTTCAGAACATTTTACTTAACTTTTATTTGAGACAGTCTTTCCAGTTGTGTAGAACTTAGTTTCATTTCAAATTTTTAATGACCAGGAAGGATGAAAGCATTCAAAAGGACTGGTTCCATATCTGGCAGAGAGGCAGGTGGATCTCTGGGAGTTTGAGGCCAGCCTGGTCGACGAGAGCTAGTTCCAAAGACAGGCTCCAAAGCAACAGAGAAAACCCTGCCTTGAAAATCAAAACAAAAACACAAACAAAAATAAAAAACATAAATTAAATCTCTGTATGTGTGTGTGTGTGTGAGAGAGAGAGAGAGAGAGAGAGAGAGAGAGAGAGAGAGAAATGATTAAACAGGAAATAAGAAAAAACACAAAACCATAATGTCACCAAGATGACAGCCTGTTTTATATAGTGAGTTAAAGGTATTATACAGAGAAACCCTGTACCAAAAAAATAATAAAAGAAGAAAACAGAAAAAAAACAAGGAAGGAAGAAAAGAAGGAAAAAAGGAAAGAAGGAAGAAAAACTGGTGTTTTCCTTTTTTTCTTTGTTTATCTCAGGTTATTTTTTTTTTTTTATTGCTGCCGCAGCAGCAGTATATTTTGGGCAGCTGCCTAGCTGGGTAATGGTGGCAGCACATTTCTTTATTCTCAGTTCTCAGCCCTCAGAGATCAGGAGAGGCAGAGGCAGGCAGATCGCTGTGAGTTTGAGGCTACCTTGTTCTGCAGGCAAAGCGACGACAGACACAGAGAAACTAAAAGTGTGTTTAGTACAGGCCTTTTATTCCGGCACTAGGAGGCAGAGGTAGAGGCAGGGGCAGCTAGATCTCTGTGAGTCTGAGGCCAGCCTTGTCTACAAAGTGAGTTCCAGGGCAAACAAGCATACAAAGGGAATCCCTATGTAGAAAAACCACAAATAAACAAATAATAATAATGATGATGATGATAATAATCTAAGAGCTCAATTAATTGACTTCACCCACAATTCAAAAATTAAAAAATAAAACAAAGAGTGTGTCTGACCGATCAGTGAAAGGACTATGTGGGCCAAGGGGCTGCCACAATTATGGATTGGTGAGAGGGAGGAAAGGAGGGAGGCAGCAAGGGCAGTTCCCAGTCACCTAAATGCCTTTCAAAGACATTTCACCATGGCAACCACTCGCTTGCTTTCTTGGGGTTTCTTTTCTTCAGTAGTTGTGTTTGTACAACCTACCCCACACCCCACTTCTCATCCTAAATACAGAGTCTGAGAAAATTAAAGCAGCTGTGGAAAAATTCCCACTTGGATATCTTTTCCTGCCCAGTAAAACAAAAACGACTATAACAGGGCTGGAGAGATGGCTCAGAGGTTAAGAGCACTGACTGCTTTTCCACAGGTCCTGAGTTCAATTCCCAGCAACCACATGGTGGCTTACAACCATCTATAATGAGACCTGGTGCCCCCTTCTGGCTTGCAGGCACACGTGGAAGGAATGCTATACACATAATATAATAAATAAATTTAAAAAAAAAACGACTATAACAAAAATATGCATATCTAAAAAAAAACAAAAAAAATAAAAAAAATACATATCTAAGCAGACCAATCAAGTTGTAGCCTCACCCTTTATATTATTTATTTATTTATTTATTTATTTATTTATTTATTTATTGGCTTTTCAAGACAAGTTTTCTCTGTAGCTTTGGTGCCTGTCCTGGAACTCCCAGAGATTTGCCTGCCTCTGCCTCCAGAGTGCTGGGATTAAAGGCGTGCGCCACCACTGCCCGCCTTAGACTCACCCTTTAATGGTTCAGCAAGGAGTTCTAGCTGTTAGGAAGGGCTGGTGACCTTGAACTTTACTAGTCTCTGAAATCTGCCTTCTCACTTTTACCAGGTGCCCTCAGGGACAGGAGTGGAGGCCAGGGCCTGTAGCTTTGGCTTGTACATTTACTTCAATTTTAATTTTTTTGTCTTGTTTTTTGAAACAGGGTTTCCCTGGGTAACAGTCCTAGCTGATCTGGAACTAGCTCTTGTAGACCAGGCTGGCTTCCAACTCCCAAGAAATTCACCTGCCTCTGCCCCCTGTGTGCTGGGAATAAAGGCATGTGCCACCACCACATTTATTTAAACCTCTCTCTCGGTGTGCCTGTGTATGTGGGGGAGACAGGGAAGGTGTCATATTTCCAAACATTTTCATAACTGCACTTAGCACTGCACTCTTTTACATTTTATTTTACTTTTAGTTGAGACAGTGTTTCCAGTTGTGTAGTTTAATTTCAATTTCTTAAAGAATTTTTTTTTATGATTTATTTAACCATGCAGGTGCTGGGAATTGAACCCAATTTCTCAGGAAGAGCCAAGAAACTAGCTCTCCAGGCTCTTAGTTTAAAAGTTTATTTATGAGTCTCTGGGTGTGCCTGTGCCTGTGTTTGTGTTTGGTGTGTGTGTGGGGAGGGTATATTTTGACCTCACCAGATGAAGGCATTCAAGAGCACTGGCTCCATATCTGGCAGAGGCAGGATCTCTGGGAGTTTTAGGCCAGCGTGGTCTACAAGAAAGGAGCTAGTTCCAAGAACAGTCTCCAAATCAGCAGAGAAACCCTGTCTCATAACGCAAAACACAAAACCAAACAAGAAATAAATAAATTGAGAGAGAGAGAGAAAGCGAGAGAGAGAGAGAGAGAGAGAGAGAGAGAGAGAGAGAGAAGAAATGTGGATTTACAGATAGGAAATAAGAATAAAAAGAGAACGTTACCAACAAGACAGCCTGGTCTATAAACTGAGTTCCAGGACAGCTAGGGCTGTTACACAGAGAAATCGTGCCTCAAAAAATACTAAAAGAAGAGAAAAAAAAAAAAAAAAGCAAGCAAGCAAGAAAATGCAGGGTTTTTTCCCCCTTTTTTGTCTTTGTTAATTCCAGGCCATTCATTTTAATTTTACTTTTTCTTTTAAGATTATATTTTCAGGGGCTGTAGAGATGGCTCAGAGGTTAAGAGCACTGACTGTTCTTCCAAAGGTCCTGAGTTCAATTCCTAGAAACAATATGGTGGCTCACAACCATCTGTAATGGGGTCGTCTGGCCTGCAGTCATGCATGGAAGGAGTGCTGTATACATAATAAATAATTAATTTTAAAAAAAAGATTGTATTTGCAGCATAAGTGTTCAGAAAGAAGAAGTCCTGGGCCATGTAGTAAAATAGTTTGTCTGAAACACAAATAAAAAGACAGGTCCTGTCTCAAAAAACAAACAAAAAAAAAAAAACAAATTAAAATGTGAAATAAAACAAAGAAGGGGCTTTTTTTTTGTTTTGTTTTGTTTTCTATGAAACCTGAAAATGGCTGAATTCAACAATTATCCAACTTCAGCAAGAAGGTACTGTTTCCCAGCTTCAACCAGAAAACAGCAAATATGCACATCTAGGCCCTGTCAACAGAAGAGAGCACTAGATTTCCACCATGTGGTTTCTGGAAAGTCCAGAAATTCCATCTCTCCATTTCTGATTCTTTCAATCACTGCAGGCAGGCCTGCATTTAGTGAGAGAGTGGACACCACTCCTCGTTCCTTCCTGTTTCTCACGTGTTCATGTCTCACGTGTTCATGTCATAAACACGCGCACATGTGTTTATGGGGTGGCTTTTGAACTAACCAAGATGACTGGTTCCATATCTGGCAGAGAGGCAGTTGGATCTCTGGGAGTTTGAGGACAGCCTGGTCGACAAGAGCTAGTTCTAAGACAACAGAGAAACCATGCCTTGAAAATCAAAACCAAAACACAAACAAAAATAAATAAATAAATGAATAAATACATAAAATAAAACATGAATTAAATGAGAAAGAGAGAGGGAGAAGAAATGTCAATTTGTCAATTTTCAGACCAGAAATAAGAAAAAACAAAACCATAATGTCACCAAGATGACAGCCTGGTTTATATAGTGAGTTAAAAGTATTATACAGAGAAACCAAAAATAAAAAATAATAAAAGAAGAAAACAGGAAGGAAGGAAGGAAGGAAGGAAGGAAGGAAGGAAAAATAGGTGCTTTCCTTTTTTTCTTTGTTTATCTCAGGTTATTTATTTTTATTTAATTTTTTTCTAAAATTGCAGCAGCAGCAGTATATTTGGGCAGCTGACTACTATCATGGAAGCGTTCAGAAAGAAGTCCTGGGCCATGTAGTGAGATAGATTGTCTGGAGCATAAATAAAAAGCCAATTCCTGTCTCAAAAAAAGAAAAAAAATCAAGTTAAAATGTGAAATAATAAAATAAATAAGGAAGGTTTTTTTTGTTTCTTGTTTTTTTTTGTTTGTTTTTTGATTTTGTTTTTTGTTTTTTTTTTTTTTTGCAATGAGTGAATTCAAGTCAACAACTTTCAGTTTCCCAACTCCAACAGGAAAGGCTGCAGATATCCATATCAAAGAGGTCCAGTGGAGCTGTAGCCACACCCTTTAATGCTTGTGTCCCAAGGACACAGAGTTTAGGAAAGAAATGATCTTGATCTTTTTTTCAGGAGATCTGAAAACTCAAAACAGCAACCAAACACACACCAAGTAGGAAGAAATGACAGAGAGGCAGGGGGAGTTCAAGGCCAGCCTCACCTACCAAGGACATTCCAGGACTGTTCCCTAGATAAACCCTGTCTCACAAAACCAACCAAACACACACACACACACACAAACACACACACACACACAAAACCCAGAAGAATAAGGAAAGTGTTCCTGAAACACCACAAACCAGCTAGATTGCACTTAATAGCAATCAAAAGTGGGTGAAATATAAAATGGAGAGAAATTCTTTGATGAAATCCAACCCTCTTTCTTGGTCAAAGCTGTACAGCCAATAGAACTAGAGGGAGGGAACATGTGTCCATCTCTCAATATAAAAAGAAAAAAGGCTAGAATCTCACTGTGAGCGTAAAAGATGAAAATCTTACAGCTGACACCATCCAGTCTCAAGTTAGAAAAACTTGAAACGATGCAACAGGAGACAGACAGTTTCCCAATGAACTCTTGCTATTCTCCAGGGGAAGTTTTGTTCCTGAGGGTTTTTTTTTTTTTTTGATTTTTCAAGACAGGGTTTCTCTGTAGCTTTGGAGCCTGTCCTGGCACTAGCTCTTCTAGACCAGGCTGGCCTCGAACTCACAGAGATCCACCTGCCTCTGCCTCCCAAGTGTTGGGATTAAAGGCATGCGCCACCACCGCCCGGCTCTGAGGGTTTTTGGAACAACTAAAATCCCTCTTATCTTTTTGTTTTGTTTTGTTTTCCATGCCCCCTCAGAGGACACCTGGATGTTTTTTAAGGATTTGGTTTTATTTTATTTAAGTATTTTGTTCCTCAGACATAACTCTGAAAACACTAATACGTAATAGCCAGTTTCTATTCAGTTCAGTTCAGATTTTTACCAAAACCTCCTGTCTGGCATGTCTCTGTCTTTGTTGAGTTCCTGTACTTACAGAAGCCAAGAGATAGCTGGCAGCCATCCATAGAAAATGCCCTCTCCCTTTGAACACGGCCCTCCTTTGGTCTGAGTTTCTCACACAGCTCTGATGATGCAGGAGGATGCCAAGGGCCCAGTTGGTGCCTCAGCCCGATGCCTGCATCTGTGCCTTGGCAGCAGCTATTCATGTCTTGCCACTCAGAGTCAAATTCCCTTAAGTTTAGCCTTCCCTAAGTGCTTGTTCACTTCAGAGGACTCAACCCTCATCTTCCGTGTCCTCCTGGCCTAATTTCTCATATTACTGATTTACTGAGTATGAATCAGTAATATGAGATGTTCCGGAGAGGGAGGAAGGGACATTCATGAAAAAAGTGAGTGTTCAACTAACTAACTCCCCATGGGTGAAGGAAGTAGTGAAAAGATTTTAATGAAGCAACGAGAAATTTCTCGTTTTGGAAGGAGGAAATCCTGAATGGCTCCCTCTGTGTCGCAGGAGAGACTCCTGGAAAGGAAACCTCAGGTTCCGGTCAGTCGGTCGGTTGGTCAGTTCAGGGAGAAATATTAGCAAGGAGGTAAAGGCCGTGCCTCACGACATCAGCAGTCCCTTCTCTGGAAATTCTACGGTATCCCGGAGAGCTCTCGGAATTTTGTGATGTCACTCGTGTCCTAGAAATGCCAAGTGCCCTCAAGATACACTCTCTCGGTGCCTATAAGACTCAGTTCTAGACATGTTGTCTAGAGAATGGAGATCATGGAGAGGCCAGAGGGAGGAAGAAGAAAGCTGACCTCAGATCTCAGAGGAAAACACGGAGAAATAATTAGTGGTCCTGGGGAAGACGAAGTGAGTTCACCACTAGCAGGGACTAGAGAGATTTCTGGATGTGATGGCTTTGAGACTTCCAGGGCTAGGGCTCAGGAACTGGGAGGTTTCTGGAATGAAATAGGTCTGTCTTGTTTCTCTGAGTTCCTAAAGGGCCAACCCACATCAAAGATTCACGATAGTTGATTTGACAAAGTCGGGAATTGACAAGGAGTGCGGAAGGAGTCAGTGAGATTTCAATACCAGCACTTCACATCACGCCCCCCCCCCCCCCGTCCTTTTCTTTGTGTAGCAATAATAATAGAGAAAGGGGAGTAGCGCTCTGCCAAAGCCCGTATTTTTTTTTAAATATTTATTTATTTATTTATTTATTAAGTATACAATATTCTGTCTGTGTGTATGTCTGCAGGCCAGAAGAGGGCACCAGACCTCTTTACAGATGGTTGTGAGCCACCATGTGGTTGCCGGGAATTGAACTCAGGACCTTTGGAAGAGCAGGCAATGCTCTTAACCACTGAGCCATCTCTCCAGCCCCCCGTATTTTTTTTTTAATAGTCCAATTGTGTTATTTCTTTTTGTACATCAGGCCATGAATTCGTAGGGAATGGGCTCCAGCAGCTACGGCTCCTTCCTGTTAGTCCTCGCGAAGTGTGCTTCTCTGGGTTCGCTTGAGCTGAACCCAGGTGCCCTTCTCTTTGTCTTCCTTTTCCTTCTGGTTGTTCTCCTTCACCCGCTTCAGAAAGCTGTCTCTGCTCTTCGAGTGCTTGATGTGTTCAATCCGCACATTAATTCTCTTGGCAAGAATCTTGCCCTTAACTGGCTTGTTTACAATGATGCCCACAGCATGCTGGGTGACATTGTAGACTCTTCCGGTTTTGCCGTGGTAACATTTATGGGGCATTCCTTTTTGAACAGTGCCCATTCCCTTGATGTCTATAATATCGCCCTTCTTGTAGATTCGTGGCCAAAGGAACAACTCCATGTTTCCTAAAGGGCCTAGAGAACATATAGCGAGTGCCCCTCCTCTTTCCCTTTGTGTTTGTCATTTTGGCGAGTTACTGAAAGATGGCTACCACGGCCGAAAGGCCCAAAGCCCATATTTTACCATGCCTTATATCACAGCCATTAGCAGGGTTGAGGCATCAAGTGCTGCAGTCAGTCTGACTCCTGTGGTCCCCTAAGGTTTCTAGCTTCCCAGTTATGAATGACACCCTGGTCTCCAGTTCAGCTTGAGAGCTCTTTAAGAGCCAATGGATGAGAGAGTGGGAAGAGACTGCCTTTTTTTTTTCTTTTTCCATTTCTTTCTTTCTTTCTTTTGCTGTTTTGTTTTGTTTTTCAAGAAAGGGTTTCTTTGTGTATCTTGGGCTGTCCTAAAACTCACTCTGTAAATCAGGCCATCTTTGAATTCACAGAGATCTGTGTGTGTGCTGTGATTAAAGGCATGCACACACCACAGCCCGGCTGAGACTGCAATTTCTTGTTAGCTCTGGGTAAGTGACAATGGCTCTGTGTTGTGAATCTCTGTGAATCCAGACTATGTTATGTCCTTCAATGACATGAGTCTGAAGCATCAAGCACCCATCCCTATACTCCCTGAGGTCTCTGAAGTCACGGTGCATCCTTAAAGGCTTAGAAAGCTTTTCCCTGGTTCACCTTTGTGTGTGTGTGTGTGTGTGTGTGTGTGTGTTTTGTTCTATCTAGGAGAAGCACCATAGCAGTTGCATAGTGACTGAGAAATTTGATTTTTAGGAAATGATTTTTCATATCTGTGAGTGGTCTCTCCATAGCCACTCATCTTTTCTTAAACTTGAGTATAGGAATGAATGAATGAATGATCCCTCCCTCCCTCCCTCCCTCCCTCTCTCTTCATGGGAACGAGTATCTGGTCTTGCATTGAGGGCTCCCCAGTTCTCAGCATCTCCAGCCCAACCTGTCACAAGCTGATCACACATTTGCAAACTTGGGATATATTCTGCTGAATTTTTGGGATAATGAATTTCATCAACTATGGGACTAACTTTGTTCTGACAGGACACTCACAATCTCTCCTCATCACACCCACATAGTGTAACAACTTTGTGGTTCCTCCATAATGTGCTTATTTCTGTCAGGGAACTGAAAGCCAGCCAGCCAGCCAGCCAGCCAGCCAGCCAGCCAACACTATCTACAAAGCTACAGAGAAACCCTGTCGTGAAAAACCAAAAATAAATAAATAAATAGGCATGGATTTTTTTTAAAAAATCAAACGCAAACTAAGTAGAAATAACTACTTTCAGTATGCCATTCAAGAATTAGGGAACCCTTTATCCCAGCACGTGGGAGACACAGGCAGAAGGACATCTGTGAGTTAAAATCCAGACTCATCTACCAAGTGAGATCACAAGACTCGTGCACTGTCTTATAGGTCCTAAACTCCCATGGTCCAGTTTCTAGGGTTGGGGGCCTCTCTATAAAGCCTGGAAATTCACAGAGGTCCACCTGCCTCTGTCTCTTTGATGATAGAATAAAAGATGTGCACCACAATAACCAGGGTCAGTTTCTTGTAGATTTAGTTTAATTTCAAATTTTGTTTGTATCTCTTGGTCTGCACCAAGTGTGTCCCTGTGGGCGTGGGGGGCAGGGAAGTTGTCCTATTTTAGAACATTTTATTTTACTTTTATTTGAGACAGTCTTTCTGGTTGTGTAGAACTTATTTTAATTTCAAATTTTTAAAGAATTTTTTTATGATTTATTTAACTTTATTTTATGTGCAGTCGTGTGAAACTGGATTTACAATCACTTATGAGCTGCTGCCTTGTGGGGGTTACATCTCAGGAGCACAAGAACCCAAATCTGTGCTGTACTCCCTGTCACCAAAAGAGGTCACTAGATCCCCACCATGTGGTTTCTGGACATTCCAGAAATTCCATCTCTCCAGTTCTCATTCTTTCATTGTTCCTCCTGCATGCCTGCGTCTAGTGAGAGAGTGGGCAACTTTCCTCCCTGCTTCTCTGTGTCTGTGTCTGTCACATCCTGGATAGCCAGAGTGCCCGCCACCTCTGCCTGAGATAGATGTGGCTGGCAGCCCTGGGGCTGGGGGAAAGGGAGAGAGTGGGTTCCCTGGAGAGCCTTGGGCAGAGGCTCTGTGGATTCCCTGCCGGAGGCCTCACTGCCTCTGAGGAGCCCATGGGGGAGGGGGAAAGGGAAGGTCAACCAGAGAGTCCTGCCTGGCTTTTGCTTTGCTTTGTTCTTGTTTTTGTTTGTTTGTTTATTTTATTTTCAGGTACAGCTGTGACCAGGTCTGGATCCAGGACAGACTCAAAAGCTAGAGAGAAATCCTGTCTCAGAAAACAAAAATAAATAAATACATAAATAAACACATAAACAAATACATAAACTAATAAATGAATGGATAGATAGATAGATAGATAGCCAGACAGAGAGAGAGATGATAAAACACCTTCAAGATCAGGGAGACCAAGGCTGGCAGATCACTGTAAGTTTAAAGCTACCTTGTTCTGCAGATTGAGATTCAGGACAGGCAAAGTGACATAGAGAAACCCTGTTTTCAAAAAAAAGGTGGGGGCTGGAGAGATGGCTCTGCAGTTAAGAGTGCTGACTGCTCTTCCAGAGGACCCAGGTTCAATTCCTACCACCCACATGGCAGTCAACAGCTGTCTGTAACTCCAAGATCTGACACCCTCAGATAGACATACATGCAGGCAAAACACCAATGCCGACAAAATAAATTATTAGGAAAATAAATATATAAAAAAGGTTGTTTAGCCTTTAATCCCAGCATTAGGAGGCAGAGGCAGATGGCTCTCTGTGAGTCTGAGGCCAGTTTTGTCTACAAAGTGAGTCCCAGGGCATACGCATACAAGGGCACACAACGAAACCCTATGTTGAACAACCACAAATAAACAAACAAATAAAGAGATAATAACAATAAAAATATTTGAGAGTTCAAATAATTGACTTCATCCACAATAAAAGAATATAAAAATAAAAATATCAAACGCATTTGAACGCATCAGCACAGGAGACCGCTTCCTAAATAGAACCCCAGTAGCACAGACACTGAGAGAAACAATTAATAAGTGAGAGAGACCTCCTGAAACTGAAAAGCTTCTGTAAAGCAAAGAACACGGCCAACAAGACAAAATGACGGCCTTACAGAATGGAAAAAGATCTTCACTAACCCCACATCAGACAGAGGTCTGTCTGATCTCCAAAACATACAAAGAACACAAGACATTGGTCATCTCAAGAACAAATAATCTAATTCACAAAATGGAGTACAGACTTAAACAGAGAACTCTCAACCGAGGAATCTAAAATGGCTGAAAGACACTTAAGGAAATGTTCAACATGCTTAGTCATCAGAGAAATGCAAATCAAAACAAGTTTCTAGAAACAAGGAGACAGTTCATAATGTTTCTTTCTTCTTTTCTTCCTTCTTTTTTTTTAAATTTGGGATGGGGCCTCTCTCCAAAACCTGGGAATTCACAGAGGTACACCTGTCTCTGTCTCTTGGATGATAGAATAAAAGATGTGCACCACAGTGACAATCCAACTAAGTTTTTAGTATCTCATTCTGTTAATTTCATGTACATTTAGTTTCATTTCAAATTTTGTTTGTATCTCTTGGTCTGCACACAAGTGTGTCCTTGGTGGGGGGGGGGCAGGGAAGGTGCCCTATTTCAGAACATTTTACTTAACTTTTATTTGAGACAGTCTTTCCAGTTGTGTAGAACTTAGTTTCATTTCAAATTTTTAATGACCAGGAAGGATGAAAGCATTCAAAAGGACTGGTTCCATATCTGGCAGAGAGGCAGGTGGATCTCTGGGAGTTTGAGGCCAGCCTGGTCGACGAGAGCTAGTTCCAAAGACAGGCTCCAAAGCAACAGAGAAAACCCTGCCTTGAAAATCAAAACAAAAACACAAACAAAAATAAAAAACATAAATTAAATCTCTGTATGTGTGTGTGTGTGTGTGTGTGAGAGAGAGAGAGAGAGAGAGAGAGAGAGAGAAATGATTAAACAGGAAATAAGAAAAAACACAAAACCATAATGTCACCAAGATGACAGCCTGTTTTATATAGTGAGTTAAAGGTATTATACAGAGAAACCCTGTACCAAAAAAATAATAAAAGAAGAAAACAGAAAAAAAACAAGGAAGGAAGAAAAGAAGGAAAAAAGGAAAGAAGGAAGAAAAACTGGTGTTTTCCTTTTTTTCTTTGTTTATCTCAGGTTTTTTTTTTTTTATTGCTGCCGCAGCAGCAGTATATTTTGGGCAGCTGCCTAGCTGGGTAATGGTGGCAGCACATTTCTTTATTCTCAGTTCTCAGCCCTCAGAGATCAGGAGAGGCAGAGGCAGGCAGATCGCTGTGAGTTTGAGGCTACCTTGTTCTGCAGGCAAAGCGACGACAGACACAGAGAAACTAAAAGTGTGTTTAGTACAGGCCTTTTATTCCGGCACTAGGAGGCAGAGGTAGAGGCAGGGGCAGCTAGATCTCTGTGAGTCTGAGGCCAGCCTTGTCTACAAAGTGAGTTCCAGGGCAAACAAGCATACAAAGGGAATCCCTATGTAGAAAAACCAC
This sequence comes from Microtus oregoni, assembly GCF_018167655.1. Classification (NCBI taxonomy): domain Eukaryota; kingdom Metazoa; phylum Chordata; class Mammalia; order Rodentia; family Cricetidae; genus Microtus; species Microtus oregoni. Next base: position 359,986 of record NW_024543840.1, on the reverse strand, counting down.
AAATAAACAAATAATAATAATGATGATGATGATAATAATCTAAGAGCTCAATTAATTGACTTCACCCACAATTCAAAAATTAAAAAATAAAACAAAGAGTGTGTCTGACCGATCAGTGAAAGGACTATGTGGGCCAAGGGGCTGCCACAATTATGGATTGGTGAGAGGGAGGAAAGGAGGGAGGCAGCAAGGGCAGTTCCCAGTCACCTAAATGCCTTTCAAAGACATTTCACCATGGCAACCACTCGCTTGCTTTCTTGGGGTTTCTTTTCTTCAGTAGTTGTGTTTGTACAACCTACCCCACACCCCACTTCTCATCCTAAATACAGAGTCTGAGAAAATTAAAGCAGCTGTGGAAAAATTCCCACTTGGATATCTTTTCCTGCCCAGTAAAACAAAAACGACTATAGCAGGGCTGGAGAGATGGCTCAGAGGTTAAGAGCACTGACTGCTTTTCCAGAGGTCCTGAGTTCAATTCCCAGCAACCACATGGTGGCTTACAACCATCTATAATGAGACCTGGTGCCCCCTTCTGGCTTGCAGGCACACGTGGAAGGAATGCTATACACATAATATAATAAATAAATTTAAAAAAAAAACGACTATAACAAAAATATGCATATCTAAAAAAAAAACAAAAAAAATAAAAAAAATACATATCTAAGCAGACCAATCAAGTTGTAGCCTCACCCTTTATATTATTTATTTATTTATTTATTTATTTATTTATTTATTTATTGGCTTTTCAAGACAAGTTTTCTCTGTAGCTTTGGTGCCTGTCCTGGAACTCCCAGAGATTTGCCTGCCTCTGCCTCCAGAGTGCTGGGATTAAAGGCGTGCGCCACCACTGCCCGCCTTAGACTCACCCTTTAATGGTTCAGCAAGGAGTTCTAGCTGTTAGGAAGGGCTGGTGACCTTGAACTTTACTAGTCTCTGAAATCTGCCTTCTCACTTTTACCAGGTGCCCTCAGGGACAGGAGTGGAGGCCAGGGCCTGTAGCTTTGGCTTGTACATTTACTTCAATTTTAATTTTTTTGTCTTGTTTTTCGAAACAGGGTTTCCCTGGGTAACAGTCCTAGCTGATCTGGAACTAGCTCTTGTAGACCAGGCTGGCTTCCAACTCCCAAGAAATTCACCTGCCTCTGCCCCCTGTGTGCTGGGAATAAAGGCATGTGCCACCACCACATTTATTTAAACCTCTCTCTCGGTGTGCCTGTGTATGTGGGGGAGACAGGGAAGGTGTCATATTTCCAAACATTTTCATAACTGCACTTAGCACTGCACTCTTTTACATTTTATTTTACTTTTAGTTGAGACAGTGTTTCCAGTTGTGTAGTTTAATTTCAATTTATTAAAGAATTTTTTTTTATGATTTATTTAACCATGCAGGTGCTGGGAATTGAACCCAATTTCTCAGGAAGAGCCAAGAAACTAGCTCTCCAGGCTCTTAATTTAAAAGTTTATTTATGAGTCTCTGGGTGTGCCTGTGCCTGTGTTTGTGTTTGGTGTGTGTGTGGGGAGGGTATATTTTGACCTCACCAGATGAAGGCATTCAAGAGCACTGGCTCCATATCTGGCAGAGGCAGGATCTCTGGGAGTTTTAGGCCAGCGTGGTCTACAAGAAAGGAGCTAGTTCCAAGAACAGTCTCCAAATCAGCAGAGAAACCCTGTCTCATAACGCAAAACACAAAACCAAACAAGAAATAAATAAATTGAGAGAGAGAGAGAAAGCGAGAGAGAGAGAGAGAGAGAGAGAGAGAGAGAGAGAGAGAGAGAAGAAATGTGGATTTACAGATAGGAAATAAGAATAAAAAGAGAACGTTACCAACAAGACAGCCTGGTCTATAAACTGAGTTCCAGGACAGCTAGGGCTGTTACACAGAGAAATCGTGCCTCAAAAAATACTAAAAGAAGAGAAAAAAAAAAAAAAGCAAGCAAGCAAGAAAATGCAGGGTTTTTTCCCCCTTTTTTGTCTTTGTTAATTCCAGGCCATTCATTTTAATTTTACTTTTTCTTTTAAGATTATATTTTCAGGGGCTGTAGAGATGGCTCAGAGGTTAAGAGCACTGACTGTTCTTCCAAAGGTCCTGAGTTCAATTCCTAGAAACAATATGGTGGCTCACAACCATCTGTAATGGGGTCGTCTGGCCTGCAGTCATGCATGGAAGGAGTGCTGTATACATAATAAATAATTAATTTTAAAAAAAAGATTGTATTTGCAGCATAAGTGTTCAGAAAGAAGAAGTCCTGGGCCATGTAGTAAAATAGTTTGTCTGAAACACAAATAAAAAGACAGGTCCTGTCTCAAAAAACAACAAAAAAAAAAAAAAACAAATTAAAATGTGAAATAAAACAAAGAAGGGGCTTTTTTTTTGTTTTGTTTTGTTTTCTATGAAACCTGAAAATGGCTGAATTCAACAATTATCCAACTTCAGCAAGAAGGTACTGTTTCCCAGCTTCAACCAGAAAACAGCAAATATGCACATCTAGGCCCTGTCAACAGAAGAGAGCACTAGATTTCCACCATGTGGTTTCTGGAAAGTCCAGAAATTCCATCTCTCCATTTCTGATTCTTTCAATCACTGCAGGCAGGCCTGCATTTAGTGAGAGAGTGGACACCACTCCTCGTTCCTTCCTGTTTCTCACGTGTTCATGTCTCACGTGTTCATGTCATAAACACGCGCACATGTGTTTATGGGGTGGCTTTTGAACTAACCAAGATGACTGGTTCCATATCTGGCAGAGAGGCAGTTGGATCTCTGGGAGTTTGAGGACAGCCTGGTCGACAAGAGCTAGTTCTAAGACAACAGAGAAACCATGCCTTGAAAATCAAAACCAAAACACAAACAAAAATAAATAAATAAATAAATAAATACATACATAAAATAAAACATGAATTAAATGAGAAAGAGAGAGGGAGAAGAAATGTCAATTTGTCAATTTTCAGACCAGAAATAAGAAAAAACAAAACCATAATGTCACCAAGATGACAGCCTGGTTTATATAGTGAGTTAAAAGTATTATACAGAGAAACCAAAAATAAAAAATAATAAAAGAAGAAAACAGGAAGGAAGGAAGGAAGGAAGGAAGGAAGGAAGGAAGGAAGGAAAAATAGGTGCTTTCCTTTTTTTCTTTGTTTATCTCAGGTTATTTATTTTTATTTAATTTTTTTCTAAAATTGCAGCAGCAGCAGTATATTTGGGCAGCTGACTACTATCATGGAAGCGTTCAGAAAGAAGTCCTGGGCCATGTAGTGAGATAGATTGTCTGGAGCATAAATAAAAAGCCAATTCCTGTCTCAAAAAAAGAAAAAAAATCAAGTTAAAATGTGAAATAATAAAATAAATAAGGAAGGTTTTTTTTTGTTTCTTGTTTTTTTTTGTTTGTTTTTTGATTTTGTTTTTTGTTTTTTTTTTTTTTTGCAATGAGTGAATTCAAGTCAACAACTTTCAGTTTCCCAACTCCAACAGGAAAGGCTGCAGATATCCATATCAAAGAGGTCCAGTGGAGCTGTAGCCACACCCTTTAATGCTTGTGTCCCAAGGACACAGAGTTTAGGAAAGAAATGATCTTGATCTTTTTTTCAGGAGATCTGAAAACTCAAAACAGCAACCAAACACACACCAAGTAGGAAGAAATGACAGAGAGGCAGGGGGAGTTCAAGGCCAGCCTCACCTACCAAGGACATTCCAGGACTGTTCCCTAGATAAACCCTGTCTCACAAAACCAACCAAACACACACACACACACACAAACACACACACACACACAAAACCCAGAAGAATAAGGAAAGTGTTCCTGAAACACCACAAACCAGCTAGATTGCACTTAATAGCAATCAAAAGTGGGTGAAATATAAAATGGAGAGAAATTCTTTGATGAAATCCAACCCTCTTTCTTGGTCAAAGCTGTACAGCCAATAGAACTAGAGGGAGGGAACATGTGTCCATCTCTCAATATAAAAAGAAAAAAGGCTAGAATCTCACTGTGAGCGTAAAAGATGAAAATCTTACAGCTGACACCATCCAGTCTCAAGTTAGAAAAACTTGAAACGATGCAACAGGAGACAGACAGTTTCCCAATGAACTCTTGCTATTCTCCAGGGGAAGTTTTGTTCCTGAGGGTTTTTTTTTTTTTTTGATTTTTCGAGACAGGGTTTCTCTGTAGCTTTGGAGCCTGTCCTGGCACTAGCTCTTCTAGACCAGGCTGGCCTCGAACTCACAGAGATCCACCTGCCTCTGCCTCCCAAGTGTTGGGATTAAAGGCATGCGCCACCACCGCCCGGCTCTGAGGGTTTTTGGAACAACTAAAATCCCTCTTATCTTTTTGTTTTGTTTTGTTTTCCATGCCCCCTCAGAGGACACCTGGATGTTTTTTAAGGATTTGGTTTTATTTTATTTAAGTATTTTGTTCCTCAGACATAACTCTGAAAACACTAATACGTAATAGCCAGTTTCTATTCAGTTCAGTTCAGATTTTTACCAAAACCTCCTGTCTGGCATGTCTCTGTCTTTGTTGAGTTCCTGTACTTACAGAAGCCAAGAGATAGCTGGCAGCCATCCATAGAAAATGCCCTCTCCCTTTGAACACGGCCCTCCTTTGGTCTGAGTTTCTCACACAGCTCTGATGATGCAGGAGGATGCCAAGGGCCCAGTTGGTGCCTCAGCCCGATGCCTGCATCTGTGCCTTGGCAGCAGCTATTCATGTCTTGCCACTCAGAGTCAAATTCCCTTAAGTTTAGCCTTCCCTAAGTGCTTGTTCACTTCAGAGGACTCAACCCTCATCTTCCGTGTCCTCCTGGCCTAATTTCTCATATTACTGATTTACTGAGTATGAATCAGTAATATGAGATGTTCCAGAGAGGGAGGAAGGGACATTCATGAAAAAAGTGAGTGTTCAACTAACTAACTCCCCATGGGAGAAGGAAGTAGTGAAAAGATTTTAATGAAGCAGAGAGAAATTTCTGGTTTTGGAAGGAGGAAATCCTGAATGGCTCCCTCTGTGTCGCAGGAGAGACTCCTGGAAAGGAAACCTCAGGTTCCGGTCAGTCGGTCGGTTGGTCAGTTCGGGGAGAAATATTAGCAAGGAGGTAAAGGCCGTGCCTCACGACATCAGCAGTCCCTTCTCTGGAAATTCTACGGTATCCCGGAGAGCTCTCGGAATTTTGTGATGTCACTCGTGTCCTAGAAATGCCAAGTGCCCTCAAGATACACTCTCTCGGTGCCTATAAGACTCAGTTCTAGACATGTTGTCTAGAGAATGGAGATCATGGAGAGGCCAGAGGGAGGAAGAAGAAAGCTGACCTCAGATCTCAGAGGAAAACACGGAGAAATAATTAGTGGTCCTGGGGAAGACGAAGTGAGTTCACCACTAGCAGGGACTAGAGAGATTTCTGGATGTGATGGCTTTGAGACTTCCAGGGCTAGGGCTCAGGAACTGGGAGGTTTCTGGAATGAAATAGGTCTGTCTTGTTTCTCTGAGTTCCTAAAGGGCCAACCCACATCAAAGATTCACGATAGTTGATTTGACAAAGTCGGGAATTGACAAGGAGTGCGGAAGGAGTCAGTGAGATTTCAATACCAGCACTTCACATCACGCCCCCCCCCCCCCCCCCCCCCCGGTCCTTTTCTTTGTGTAGCAATAATAATAGAGAAAGGGGAGTAGCGCTCTGCCAAAGCCCGTATTTTTTTTAAATATTTATTTATTTATTTATTAAGTATACAATATTCTGTCTGTGTGTATGTCTGCAGGCCAGAAGAGGGCACCAGACCTCTTTACAGATGGTTGTGAGCCACCATGTGGTTGCCGGGAATTGAACTCAGGACCTTTGGAAGAGCAGGCAATGCTCTTAACCACTGAGCCATCTCTCCAGCCCCCCGTATTTTTTTTTTAATAGTCCAATTGTGTTATTTCTTTTTGTACATCAGGCCATGAATTCGTAGGGAATGGGCTCCAGCAGCTAAGGCTCCTTCCTGTTAGTCCTCGCGAAGTGTGCTTCTCTGGGTTCGCTTGAGCTGAACCCAGGTGCCCTTCTCTTTGTCTTCCTTTTCCTTCTGGTTGTTCTCCTTCACCCGCTTCAGAAAGCTGTCTCTGCTCTTCGAGTGCTTGATGTGTTCAATCCGCACATTAATTCTCTTGGCAAGAATCTTGCCCTTAACTGGCTTGTTTACAATGATGCCCACAGCATGCTGGGTGACATTGTAGACTCTTCCGGTTTTGCCGTGGTAACATTTATGGGGCATTCCTTTTTGAACAGTGCCCATTCCCTTGATGTCTATAATATCGCCCTTCTTGTAGATTCGTGGCCAAAGGAACAACTCCATGTTTCCTAAAGGGCCTAGAGAACATATAGCGAGTGCCCCTCCTCTTTCCCTTTGTGTTTGTCATTTTGGCGAGTTACTGAAAGATGGCTACCGCGGCCGAAAGGCCCAAAGCCCATATTTTACCATGCCTTATATCACAGCCATTAGCAGGGTTGAGGCATCAAGTGCTGCAGTCAGTCTGACTCCTGTGGTCCCCTAAGGTTTCTAGCTTCCCAGTTATGAATGACACCCTGGTCTCCAGTTCAGCTTGAGAGCTCTTTAAGAGCCAATGGATGAGAGAGTGGGAAGAGACTGCCTTTTTTTTTCTTTTTCCATTTCTTTCTTTCTTTCTTTTGCTGTTTTGTTTTGTTTTTCAAGAAAGGGTTTCTTTGTGTATCTTGGGCTGTCCTAAAACTCACTCTGTAAATCAGGCCATCTTTGAATTCACAGAGATCTGTGTGTGTGCTGTGATTAAAGGCATGCACACACCACAGCCCGGCTGAGACTGCAATTTCTTGTTAGCTCTGGGTAAGTGACAATGGCTCTGTGTTGTGAATCTCTGTGAATCCAGACTATGTTATGTCCTTCAATGACATGAGTCTGAAGCATCAAGCACCCATCCCTATACTCCCTGAGGTCTCTGAAGTCACGGTGCATCCTTAAAGGCTTAGAAAGCTTTTCCCTGGTTCACCTTTGTGTGTGTGTGTGTGTGTGTGTGTGTGTGTGTGTGTGTGTTTTGTTCTATCTAGGAGAAGCACCATAGCAGTTGCATAGTGACTGAGAAATTTGATTTTTAGGAAATGATTTTTCATATCTGTGAGTGGTCTCTCCATAGCCACTCATCTTTTCTTAAACTTGAGTATAGGAATGAATGAATGAATGATCCCTCCCTCCCTCCCTCCCTCCCTCTCTCTTCATGGGAACGAGTATCTGGTCTTGCATTGAGGGCTCCCCAGTTCTCAGCATCTCCAGCCCAACCTGTCACAAGCTGATCACACATTTGCAAACTTGGGATATATTCTGCTGAATTTTTGGGATAATGAATTTCATCAACTATGGGACTAACTTTGTTCTGACAGGACACTCACAATCTCTCCTCATCACACCCACATAGTGTAACAACTTTGTGGTTCCTCCATAATGTGCTTATTTCTGTCAGGGAACTGAAAGCCAGCCAGCCAGCCAGCCAGCCAGCCAGCCAGCCAGCCAACACTATCTACAAAGCTACAGAGAAACCCTGTCGTGAAAAACCAAAAATAAATAAATAAATAGGCATGGATTTTTTTTAAAAAATCAAACGCAAACTAAGTAGAAATAACTACTTTCAGTATGCCATTCAAGAATTAGGGAACCCTTTATCCCAGCACGTGGGAGACACAGGCAGAAGGACATCTGTGAGTTAAAATCCAGACTCATCTACCAAGTGAGATCACAAGACTCGTGCACTGTCTTATAGGTCCTAAACTCCCATGGTCCAGTTTCTAGGGTTGGGGGCCTCTCTATAAAGCCTGGAAATTCACAGAGGTCCACCTGCCTCTGTCTCTTTGATGATAGAATAAAAGATGTGCACCACAATAACCAGGGTCAGTTTCTTGTAGATTTAGTTTAATTTCAAATTTTGTTTGTATCTCTTGGTCTGCACCAAGTGTGTCCCTGTGGGGGTGGGGGGCAGGGAAGTTGTCCTATTTTAGAACATTTTATTTTACTTTTATTTGAGACAGTCTTTCTGGTTGTGTAGAACTTATTTTAATTTCAAATTTTTAAAGAATTTTTTTATGATTTATTTAACTTTATTTTATGTGCAGTCGTGTGAAACTGGATTTACAATCACTTATGAGCTGCTGCCTTGTGGGGGTTACATCTCAGGAGCACAAGAACCCAAATCTGTGCTGTACTCCCTGTCACCAAAAGAGGTCACTAGATCCCCACCATGTGGTTTCTGGACATTCCAGAAATTCCATCTCTCCAGTTCTCATTCTTTCATTGTTCCTCCTGCATGCCTGCGTCTAGTGAGAGAGTGGGCAACTTTCCTCCCTGCTTCTCTGTGTCTGTGTCTGTCACATCCTGGATAGCCAGAGTGCCCGCCACCTCTGCCTGAGATAGATGTGGCTGGCAGCCCTGGGGCTGGGGGAAAGGGAGAGAGTGGGTTCCCTGGAGAGCCTTGGGCAGAGGCTCTGTGGATTCCCTGCCGGAGGCCTCACTGCCTCTGAGGAGCCCATGGGGGAGGGGGAAAGGGAAGGTCAACCAGAGAGTCCTGCCTGGCTTTTGCTTTGCTTTGTTCTTGTTTTTGTTTGTTTGTTTATTTTATTTTCAGGTACAGCTGTGACCAGGTCTGGATCCAGGACAGACTCAAAAGCTAGAGAGAAATCCTGTCTCAGAAAACAAAAATAAATAAATACATAAATAAACACATAAACAAATACATAAACTAATAAATGAATGGATAGATAGATAGATAGATAGCCAGACAGAGAGAGAGATGATAAAACACCTTCAAGATCAGGGAGACCAAGGCTGGCAGATCACTGTAAGTTTAAAGCTACCTTGTTCTGCAGATTGAGATTCAGGACAGGCAAAGTGACATAGAGAAACCCTGTTTTCAAAAAAAAGGTGGGGGCTGGAGAGATGGCTCTGTGGTTAAGAGTGCTGACTGCTCTTCCAGAGGACCCAGGTTCAATTCCTACCACCCACATGGCAGTCAACAGCTGTCTGTAACTCCAAGATCTGACACCCTCAGATAGACATACATGCAGGCAAAACACCAATGCCGACAAAATAAATTATTAGGAAAATAAATATATAAAAAAGGTTGTTTAGCCTTTAATCCCAGCATTAGGAGGCAGAGGCAGATGGCTCTCTGTGAGTCTGAGGCCAGTTTTGTCTACAAAGTGAGTCCCAGGGCATACGCATACAAGGCCACACAACGAAACCCTATGTTGAACAACCACAAATAAACAAACAAATAAAGAGATAATAACAATAAAAATATTTGAGAGTTCAAATAATTGACTTCATCCACAATAAAAGAATATAAAAATAAAAATATCAAACGCATTTGAACGCATCAGCACAGGAGACCGCTTCCTAAATAGAACCCCAGTAGCACAGACACTGAGAGAAACAATTAATAAGTGAGAGAGACCTCCTGAAACTGAAAAGCTTCTGTAAAGCAAAGAACACGGCCAACAAGACAAAATGACGGCCTTACAGAATGGAAAAAGATCTTCACTAACCCCACATCAGACAGAGGTCTGTCTGATCTCCAAAACATACAAAGAACACAAGACATTGGTCATCTCAAGAACAAATAATCTAATTCACAAAATGGAGTACAGACTTAAACAGAGAACTCTCAACCGAGGAATCTAAAATGGCTGAAAGACACTTAAGGAAATGTTCAACATGCTTAGTCATCAGAGAAATGCAAATCAAAACAAGTTTCTAGAAACAAGGAGACAGTTCATAATGTTTCTTTCTTCTTTTCTTCCTTCTTTTTTTTTAAATTTGGGATGGGGCCTCTCTCCAAAACCTGGGAATTCACAGAGGTACACCTGTCTCTGTCTCTTGGATGATAGAATAAAAGATGTGCACCACAGTGACAATCCAACTAAGTTTTTAGTATCTCATTCTGTTAATTTCATGTACATTTAGTTTCATTTCAAATTTTGTTTGTATCTCTTGGTCTGCACCCAAGTGTGTCCTTGGTGGGGTGGGGGGGCAGGGAAGGTGCCCTATTTCAGAACATTTTACTTAACTTTTATTTGAGACAGTCTTTCCAGTTGTGTAGAAATTAGTTTCATTTCAAATTTTTAATGACCAGGAAGGATGAAAGCATTCAAAAGGACTGGTTCCATATCTGGCAGAGAGGCAGGTGGATCTCTGGGAGTTTGAGGCCAGCCTGGTCGACGAGAGCTAGTTCCAAAGACAGGCTCCAAAGCAACAGAGAAAACCCTGCCTTGAAAATCAAAACAAAAACACAAACAAAAATAAAAAACATAAATTAAATCTCTGTATGTGTGTGTGTGTGTGTGTGTGAGAGAGAGAGAGAGAGAGAGAGAGAGAGAGAGAGAGAGAGAAATGATTAAACAGGAAATAAGAAAAAACACAAAACCATAATGTCACCAAGATGACAGCCTGTTTTATATAGTGAGTTAAAGGTATTATACAGAGAAACCCTGTACCAAAAAAATAATAAAAGAAGAAAACAGAAAAAAAACAAGGAAGGAAGAAAAGAAGGAAAAAAGGAAAGAAGGAAGAAAAACTGGTGTTTTCCTTTTTTTCTTTGTTTATCTCAGGTTATTTTTTTTTTTTTTATTGCTGCCGCAGCAGCACTATATTTTGGGCAGCTGCCTAGCTGGGTAATGGTGGCAGCACATTTCTTTATTCTCAGTTCTCAGCCCTCAGAGATCAGGAGAGGCAGAGGCAGGCAGATCGCTGTGAGTTTGAGGCTACCTTGTTCTGCAGGCAAAGCGACGACAGACACAGAGAAACTAAAAGTGTGTTTAGTACAGGCCTTTTATTCCGGCACTAGGAGGCAGAGGTAGAGGCAGGGGCAGCTAGATCTCTGTGAGTCTGAGGCCAGCCTTGTCTACAAAGTGAGTTCCAGGGCAAACAAGCATACAAAGGGAATCCCTATGTAGAAAAACCACAAATAAACAAATAATAATAATGATGATGATGATAATAATCTAAGAGCTCAATTAATTGACTTCACCCACAATTCAAAAATTAAAAAATAAAACAAAGAGTGTGTCTGACCGATCAGTGAAAGGACTATGTGGGCCAAGGGGCTGCCACAATTATGGATTGGTGAGAGGGAGGAAAGGAGGGAGGCAGCAAGGGCAGTTCCCAGTCACCTAAATGCCTTTCAAAGACATTTCACCATGGCAACCACTCGCTTGCTTTCTTGGGGTTTCTTTTCTTCAGTAGTTGTGTTTGTACAACCTACCCCACACCCCACTTCTCATCCTAAATACAGAGTCTGAGAAAATTAAAGCAGCTGTGGAAAAATTCCCACTTGGATATCTTTTCCTGCCCAGTAAAACAAAAACGACTATAACAGGGCTGGAGAGATGGCTCAGAGGTTAAGAGCACTGACTGCATTTCCACAGGTCCTGAGTTCAATTCCCAGCAACCACATGGTGGCTTACAACCATCTATAATGAGACCTGGTGCCCCCTTCTGGCTTGCAGGCACACGTGGAAGGAATGCTATACACATAATATAATAAATAAATTTAAAAACAAAACGACTATAACAAAAATATGCATATCTAAAAAAAAACAAAAAAAATAAAAAAATACATATCTAAGCAGACCAATCAAGTTGTAGCCTCACCCTTTATATTATTTATTTATTTATTTATTTATTTATTTATTGGCTTTTCAAGACAAGTTTTCTCTGTAGCTTTGGTGCCTGTCCTGGAACTCCCAGAGATTTGCCTGCCTCTGCCTCCAGAGTGCTGGGATTAAAGGCGTGCGCCACCACTGCCCGCCTTAGACTCACCCTTTAATGGTTCAGCAAGGAGTTCTAGCTGTTAGGAAGGGCTGGTGACCTTGAACTTTACTAGTCTCTGAAATCTGCCTTCTCACTTTTACCAGGTGCCCTCAGGGACAGGAGTGGAGGCCAGGGCCTGTAGCTTTGGCTTGTACATTTACTTCAATTTTAATTTTTTTGTCTTGTTTTTCGAAACAGGGTTTCCCTGGGTAACAGTCCTAGCTGATCTGGAACTAGCTCTTGTAGACCAGGCTGGCTTCCAACTCCCAAGAAATTCACCTGCCTCTGCCCCCTGTGTGCTGGGAATAAAGGCATGTGCCACCACCACATTTATTTAAACCTCTCTCTCGGTGTGCCTGTGTATGTGGGGGAGACAGGGAAGGTGTCATATTTCCAAACATTTTCATAACTGCACTTAGCACTGCACTCTTTTACATTTTATTTTACTTTTAGTTGAGACAGTGTTTCCAGTTGTGTAGTTTAATTTCAATTTATTAAAGAATTTTTTTTTATGATTTATTTAACCATGCAGGTGCTGGGAATTGAACCCAATTTCTCAGGAAGAGCCAAGAAACTAGCTCTCCAGGCTCTTAATTTAAAAGTTTATTTATGAGTCTCTGGGTGTGCCTGTGCCTGTGTTTGTGTTTGGTGTGTGTGTGGGGAGGGTATATTTTGACCTCACCAGATGAAGGCATTCAAGAGCACTGGCTCCATATCTGGCAGAGGCAGGATCTCTGGGAGTTTTAGGCCAGCGTGGTCTACAAGAAAGGAGCTAGTTCCAAGAACAGTCTCCAAATCAGCAGAGAAACCCTGTCTCATAACGCAAAACACAAAACCAAACAAGAAATAAATAAATTGAGAGAGAGAGAGAAAGCGAGAGAGAGAGAGAGAGAGAGAGAGAGAGAGAGAGAGAGAAATGTGGATTTACAGATAGGAAATAAGAATAAAAATAAGAATAAAAAGAGAACGTTACCAACAAGACAGCCTGGTCTATAAACTGAGTTCCAGGACAGCTAGGGCTGTTACACAGAGAAATCGTGCCTCAAAAAATACTAAAAGAAGAGAAAAAAAAAAAAAAGCAAGCAAGCAAGAAAATGCAGGGTTTTTTCCCCCTTTTTTGTCTTTGTTAATTCCAGGCCATTCATTTTAATTTTACTTTTTCTTTTAAGATTATATTTTCAGGGGCTGTAGAGATGGCTCAGAGGTTAAGAGCACTGACTGTTCTTCCAAAGGTCCTGAGTTCAATTCCTAGCAACAATATGGTGGCTCACAACCATCTGTAATGGGGTCGTCTGGCCTGCAGTCATGCATGGAAGGAGTGCTGTATACATAATAAATAATTAATTTTAAAAAAAAGATTGTATTTGCAGCATAAGTGTTCAGAAAGAAGAAGTCCTGGGCCATGTAGTAAAATAGTTTGTCTGAAACACAAATAAAAAGACAGGTCCTGTCTCAAAAAACAAAACAAAAAAAAAAAACAAATTAAAATGTGAAATAAAACAAAGAAGGGGCTTTTTTTTTGTTTTGTTTTGTTTTCTATGAAACCTGAAAATGGCTGAATTCAACAATTATCCAACTTCAGCAAGAAGGTACTGTTTCCCAGCTTCAACCAGAAAACAGCAAATATGCACATCTAGGCCCTGTCAACAGAAGAGAGCACTAGATTTCCACCATGTGGTTTCTGGAAAGTCCAGAAATTCCATCTCTCCATTTCTGATTCTTTCAATCACTGCAGGCAGGCCTGCATTTAGTGAGAGAGTGGACACCACTCCTCGTTCCTTCCTGTTTCTCACGTGTTCATGTCTCACGTGTTCATGTCATAAACACGCGCACATGTGTTTATGGGGTGGCTTTTGAACTAACCAAGATGACTGGTTCCATATCTGGCAGAGAGGCAGTTGGATCTCTGGGAGTTTGAGGACAGCCTGGTCGACAAGAGCTAGTTCTAAGACAACAGAGAAACCATGCCTTGAAAATCAAAACCAAAACACAAACAAAAATAAATAAATAAATGAATAAATACATAAAATAAAACATGAATTAAATGAGAAAGAGAGAGGGAGAAGAAATGTCAATTTGTCAATTTTCAGACCAGAAATAAGAAAAAACAAAACCATAATGTCACCAAGATGACAGCCTGGTTTATATAGTGAGTTAAAAGTATTATACAGAGAAACCAAAAATAAAAAATAATAAAAGAAGAAAACAGGAAGGAAGGAAGGAAGGAAGGAAGGAAGGAAAAATAGGTGCTTTCCTTTTTTTCTTTGTTTATCTCAGGTTATTTATTTTTATTTAATTTTTTTCTAAAATTGCAGCAGCAGCAGTATATTTGGGCAGCTGACTACTATCATGGAAGCGTTCAGAAAGAAGTCCTGGGCCATGTAGTGAGATAGATTGTCTGGAGCATAAATAAAAAGCCAATTCCTGTCTCAAAAAAAGAAAAAAAATCAAGTTAAAATGTGAAATAATAAAATAAATAAGGAAGGTTTTTTTTTGTTTCTTGTTTTTTTTTTGTTTGTTTTTTGATTTTGTTTTTTTTTTTTTTTTTTTTTTTGCAATGAGTGAATTCAAGTCAACAACTTTCAGTTTCCCAACTCCAACAGGAAAGGCTGCAGATATCCATATCAAAGAGGTCCAGTGGAGCTGTAGCCACACCCTTTAATGCTTGTGTCCCAAGGACACAGAGTTTAGGAAAGAAATGATCTTGATCTTTTTTTCAGGAGATCTGAAAACTCAAAACAGCAACCAAACACACACCAAGTAGGAAGAAATGACAGAGAGGCAGGGGGAGTTCAAGGCCAGCCTCACCTACCAAGGACATTCCAGGACTGTTCCCTAGATAAACCCTGTCTCACAAAACCAACCAAACACACACACACACACAAACACACACACACACAAAAAACAGAAGAATAAGGAAAGTGTTCCTGAAACACCACAAACCAGCTAGATTGCACTTAATAGCAATCAAAAGTGGGTGAAATATAAAATGGAGAGAAATTCTTTGATGAAATCCAACCCTCTTTCTTGGTCAAAGCTGTACAGCCAATAGAACTAGAGGGAGGGAACATGTGTCCATCTCTCAATAAAAAAAGAAAAAAGGCTAGAATCTCACTGTGAGCGTAAAAGATGAAAATCTTACAGCTGACACCATCCAGTCTCAAGTTAGAAAAACTTGAAACGATGCAACAGGAGACAGACAGTTTCCCAATGAACTCTTGCTATTCTCCAGGGGAAGTTTTGTTCCTGAGGGTTTTTTTTTTTTTTTTTGATTTTTCGAGACAGGGTTTCTCTTTAGCTTTGGAGCCTGTCCTGGCACTAGCTCTTCTAGACCAGGCTGGCCTCGAACTCACAGAGATCCACCTGCCTCTGCCTCCCAAGTGTTGGGATTAAAGGCATGCGCCACCACCACCCGGCTCTGAGGGTTTTTGGAACAACTAATATCCCTCTTATCTTTTTGTTTTGTTTTGGTTTCCATGCCCCCTCAGAGGACACCTGGATATTTTTTAAGGATTTGGTTTTATTTTATTTAAGTATTTTGTTCCTCAGACATAACTCTGAAAACACTAATACGTAATAGCCAGTTTCTATTCAGTTCAGTTCAGATTTTTACCAAAACCTCCTGTCTGGCATGTCTCTGTCTTTGTTGAGTTCCTGTACTTACAGAAGCCAAGAGATAGCTGGCAGCCATCCATAGAAAATGCCCTCTCCCTTTGAACACGGCCCTCCTTTGGTCTGAGTTTCTCACACAGCTCTGATGATGCAGGAGGATGCCAAGGGCCCAGTTGGTGCCTCAGCCCGATGCCTGCATCTGTGCCTTGGCAGCAGCTATTCATGTCTTGCCACTCAGAGTCAAATTCCCTTAAGTTTAGCCTTCCCTAAGTGCTTGTTCACTTCAGAGGACTCAACCCTCATCTTCCGTGTCCTCCTGGCCTAATTTCTCATATTACTGATTTACTGAGTATGAATCAGTAATATGAGATGTTCCGGAGAGGGAGGAAGGGACATTCATGAAAAAAGTGAGTGTTCAACTAACTAACTCCCCATGGGTGAAGGAAGTAGTGAAAAGATTTTAATGAAGCAGAGAGAAATTTCTGGTTTTGGAAGGAGGAAATCCTGAATGGCTCCCTCTGTGTCGCAGGAGAGACTCCTGGAAAGGAAACCTCAGGTTCCGGTCAGTCGGTCGGTTGGTCAGTTCGGGGAGAAATATTAGCAAGGAGGTAAAGGCCGTGCCTCACGACATCAGCAGTCCCTTCTCTGGAAATTCTACGGTATCCCGGAGAGCTCTCGGAATTTTGTGATGTCACTCGTGTCCTAGAAATGCCAAGTGCCCTCAAGATACACTCTCTCGGTGCCTATAAGACTCAGTTCTAGACATGTTGTCTAGAGAATGGAGATCATGGAGAGGCCAGAGGGAGGAAGAAGAAAGCTGACCTCAGATCTCAGAGGAAAACACGGAGAAATAATTAGTGGTCCTGGGGAAGACGAAGTGAGTTCACCACTAGCAGGGACTAGAGAGATTTCTGGATGTGATGGCTTTGAGACTTCCAGGGCTAGGGCTCAGGAACTGGGAGGTTTCTGGAATGAAATAGGTCTGTCTTGTTTCTCTGAGTTCCTAAAGGGCCAACCCACATCAAAGATTCACGATAGTTGATTTGACAAAGTCGGGAATTGACAAGGAGTGCGGAAGGAGTCAGTGAGATTTCAATACCAGCACTGCACATCACGCCCCCCCCCCCCCCGGTCCTTTTCATTGTGTAGCAATAATAATAGAGAAAGGGGAGTAGCGCTCTGCCAAAGCCCGTATTTTTTTTTAAATATTTATTTATTTATTTATTAAGTATACAATATTCTGTCTGTGTGTATGTCTGCAGGCCAGAAGAGGGCACCAGACCTCTTTACAGATGGTTGTGAGCCACCATGTGGTTGCCGGGAATTGAACTCAGGACCTTTGGAAGAGCAGGCAATGCTCTTAACCACTGAGCCATCTCTCCAGCCCCCCGTATTTTTTTTTTAATAGTCCAGGTGTGTTATTTCTTTTTGTACATCAGGCCATGAATTCGTAGGGAATGGGCTCCAGCAGCTAAGGCTCCTTCCTGTTAGTCCTCGCGAAGTGTGCTTCTCTGGGTTCGCTTGAGCTGAACCCAGGTGCCCTTCTCTTTGTCTTCCTTTTCCTTCTGGTTGTTCTCCTTCACCCGCTTCAGAAAGCTGTCTCTGCTCTTCGAGTGCTTGATGTGTTCAATCCGCACATTAATTCTCTTGGCAAGAATCTTGCCCTTAACTGGCTTGTTTACAATGATGCCCACAGCATGCTGGGTGACATTGTAGACTCTTCCGGTTTTGCCGTGGTAACATTTATGGGGCATTCCTTTTTGAACAGTGCCCATTCCCTTGATGTCTATAATATCGCCCTTCTTGTAGATTCGTGGCCAAAGGAACAACTCCATGTTTCCTAAAGGGCCTAGAGAACATATAGCGAGTGCCCCTCCTCTTTCCCTTTGTGTTTGTCATTTTGGCGAGTTACTGAAAGATGGCTACCCCGGCCGAAAGGCCCAAAGCCCATATTTTACCATGCCTTATATCACAGCCATTAGCAGGGTTGAGGCATCAAGTGCTGCAGTCAGTCTGACTCCTGTGGTCCCCTAAGGTTTCTAGCTTCCCAGTTATGAATGACACCCTGGTCTCCAGTTCAGCTTGAGAGCTCTTTAAGAGCCCATGGATGAGAGAGTGGGAAAAGACTGCCTTTTTTTTTTCTTTTTCCATTTCTTTCTTTCTTTCTTTTGCTGTTTTGTTTTGTTTTTCAAGAAAGGGTTTCTTTGTGTATCTTGGGCTGTCCTAAAACTCACTCTGTAAATCAGGCCATCTTTGAATTCACAGAGATCTGTGTGTGTGCTGTGATTAAAGGCATGCACACACCACAGCCCGGCTGAGACTGCAATTTCTTGTTAGCTCTGGGTAAGTGACAATGGCTCTGTGTTGTGAATCTCTGTGAATCCAGACTATGTTATGTCCTTCAATGACATGAGTCTGAAGCATCAAGCACCCATCCCTATACTCCCTGAGGTCTCTGAAGTCACGGTGCATCCTTAAAGGCTTAGAAAGCTTTTCCCTGGTTCACCTTTGTGTGTGTGTGTGTGTGTGTGTGTGTGTGTTTTGTTCTATCTAGGAGAAGCACCATAGCAGTTGCATAGTGACTGAGAAATTTGATTTTTAGGAAATGATTTTTCATATCTGTGAGTGGTCTCTCCATAGCCACTCATCTTTTCTTAAACTTGAGTATAGGAATGAATGAATGAATGATCCCTCCCTCCCTCCCTCCCTCCCTCCCTCTCTCTTCATGGGAATGAGTATCTGGTCTTGCATTGAGGGCTCCCCAGTTCTCAGCATCTCCAGCCCAACCTGTCACAAGCTGATCACACATTTGCAAACTTGGGATATATTCTGCTGAATTTTTGGGATAATGAATTTCATCAACTATGGGACTAACTTTGTTCTGACAGGACACTCACAATCTCTCCTCATCACACCCACATAGTGTAACAACTTTGTGGTTCCTCCATAATGTGCTTATTTCTGTCAGGGAACTGAAAGCCAGCCAGCCAGCCAGCCAGCCAGCCAGCCAGCCAGCCAACACTATCTACAAAGCTACAGAGAAACCCTGTCGTGAAAAACCAAAAATAAATAAATAAATAGGCATGGATTTTTTTTTAAAAAATCAAACGCAAACTAAGTAGAAATAACTACTTTCAGTATGCCATTCAAGAATTAGGGAACCCTTTATCCCAGCACGTGGGAGACACAGGCAGAAGGACATCTGTGAGTTAAAATCCAGACTCATCTACCAAGTGAGATCACAAGACTCGTGCACTGTCTTATAGGTCCTAAACTCCCATGGTCCAGTTTCTAGGGTTGGGGGCCTCTCTATAAAGCCTGGAAATTCACAGAGGTCCACCTGCCTCTGTCTCTTTGATGATAGAATAAAAGATGTGCACCACAATAACCAGGGTCAGTTTCTTGTAGATTTAGTTTAATTTCAAATTTTGTTTGTATCTCTTGGTCTGCACCAAGTGTGTCCCTGTGGGGGTGGGGGGCAGGGAAGTTGTCCTATTTTAGAACATTTTATTTTACTTTTATTTGAGACAGTCTTTCTGGTTGTGTAGAACTTATTTTAATTTCAAATTTTTAAAGAATTTTTTTATGATTTATTTAACTTTATTTTATGTGCAGTCGTGTGAAACTGGATTTACAATCACTTATGAGCTGCTGCCTTGTGGGGGTTACATCTCAGGAGCACAAGAACCCAAATCTGTGCTGTACTCCCTGTCACCAAAAGAGGTCACTAGATCCCCACCATGTGGTTTCTGGACATTCCAGAAATTCCATCTCTCCAGTTCTCATTCTTTCATTGTTCCTCCTGCATGCCTGCGTCTAGTGAGAGAGTGGGCAACTTTCCTCCCTGCTTCTCTGTGTCTGTGTCTGTCACATCCTGGATAGCCAGAGTGCCCGCCACCTCTGCCTGAGATAGATGTGGCTGGCAGCCCTGGGGCTGGGGGAAAGGGAGAGAGTGGGTTCCCTGGAGAGCCTTGGGCAGAGGCTCTGTGGATTCCCTGCCGGAGGCCTCACTGCCTCTGAGGAGCCCATGGGGGAGGGGGAAAGGGAAGGTCAACCAGAGAGTCCTGCCTGGCTTTTGCTTTGCTTTGTTTTTGTTTTTGTTTGTTTGTTTATTTTATTTTCAGGTACAGCTGTGACCAGGTCTGGATCCAGGACAGACTCAAAAGCTAGAGAGAAATCCTGTCTCAGAAAACAAAAATAAATAAATACATAAATAAACACATAAACAAATACATAAACTAATAAATGAATGGATAGATAGATAGATAGATAGCCAGACAGAGAGAGAGATGATAAAACACCTTCAAGATCAGGGAGACCAAGGCTGGCAGATCACTGTAAGTTTAAAGCTACCTTGTTCTGCAGATTGAGATTCAGGACAGGCAAAGTGACATAGAGAAACCCTGTTTTCAAAAAAAAGGTGGGGGCTGGAGAGATGGCTCTGCGGTTAAGAGTGCTGACTGCTCTTCCAGAGGACCCAGGTTCAATTCCTACCACCCACATGGCAGTCAACAGCT
This sequence comes from Microtus oregoni, assembly GCF_018167655.1. Taxonomy (NCBI): domain Eukaryota; kingdom Metazoa; phylum Chordata; class Mammalia; order Rodentia; family Cricetidae; genus Microtus; species Microtus oregoni. Next base: position 340,059 of record NW_024543840.1, on the reverse strand, counting down.
GTCTGTAACTCCAAGATCTGACACCCTCAGATAGACATACATGCAGGCAAAACACCAATGCCGACAAAATAAATTATTAGGAAAATAAATATATAAAAAAGGTTGTTTAGCCTTTAATCCCAGCATTAGGAGGCAGAGGCAGATGGCTCTCTGTGAGTCTGAGGCCAGTTTTGTCTACAAAGTGAGTCCCAGGGCATACGCATACAAGGGCACACAACGAAACCCTATGTTGAACAACCACAAATAAACAAACAAATAAAGAGATAATAACAATAAAAATATTTGAGAGTTCAAATAATTGACTTCATCCACAATAAAAGAATATAAAAATAAAAATATCAAACGCATTTGAACGCATCAGCACAGGAGACCGCTTCCTAAATAGAACCCCAGTAGCACAGACACTGAGAGAAACAATTAATAAGTGAGAGAGACCTCCTGAAACTGAAAAGCTTCTGTAAAGCAAAGAACACGGCCAACAAGACAAAATGACGGCCTTACAGAATGGAAAAAGATCTTCACTAACCCCACATCAGACAGAGGTCTGTCTGATCTCCAAAACATACAAAGAACACAAGACATTGGTCATCTCAAGAACAAATAATCTAATTCACAAAATGGAGTACAGACTTAAACAGAGAACTCTCAACCGAGGAATCTAAAATGGCTGAAAGACACTTAAGGAAATGTTCAACATGCTTAGTCATCAGAGAAATGCAAATCAAAACAAGTTTCTAGAAACAAGGAGACAGTTCATAATGTTTCTTTCTTCTTTTCTTCCTTCTTTTTTTTTAAATTTGGGATGGGGCCTCTCTCCAAAACCTGGGAATTCACAGAGGTACACCTGTCTCTGTCTCTTGGATGATAGAATAAAAGATGTGCACCACAGTGACAATCCAACTAAGTTTTTAGTATCTCATTCTGTTAATTTCATGTACATTTAGTTTCATTTCAAATTTTGTTTGTATCTCTTGGTCTGCACCCAAGAGTGTCCTTGGTGGGGTGTGGGGGCAGGGAAGGTGCCCTATTTCAGAACATTTTACTTAACTTTTATTTGAGACAGTCTTTCCAGTTGTGTAGAAATTAGTTTCATTTCAAATTTTTAATGACCAGGAAGGATGAAAGCATTCAAAAGGACTGGTTCCATATCTGGCAGAGAGGCAGGTGGATCTCTGGGAGTTTGAGGCCAGCCTGGTCGACGAGAGCTAGTTCCAAAGACAGGCTCCAAAGCAACAGAGAAAACCCTGCCTTGAAAATCAAAACAAAAACACAAACAAAAATAAAAAACATAAATTAAATCTCTGTATGTGTGTGTGTGTGTGTGTGTGAGAGAGAGAGAGAGAGAGAGAGAGAGAGAGAGAGAGAGAGAGAAATGATTAAACAGGAAATAAGAAAAAACACAAAACCATAATGTCACCAAGATGACAGCCTGGTTTATATAGTGAGTTAAAGGTATTATACAGAGAAACCCTGTACCAAAAAAATAATAAAAGAAGAAAACAGAAAAAAAACAAGGAAGGAAGAAAAGAAGGAAAAAAGGAAAGAAGGAAGAAAAACTGGTGTTTTCCTTTTTTTCTTTGTTTATCTCAGGTTATTTTTTTTTTTTTTATTGCTGCCGCAGCAGCAGTATATTTTGGGCAGCTGCCTAGCTGGGTAATGGTGGCAGCACATTTCTTTATTCTCAGTTCTCAGCCCTCAGAGATCAGGAGAGGCAGAGGCAGGCAGATCGCTGTGAGTTTGAGGCTACCTTGTTCTGCAGGCAAAGCGACGACAGACACAGAGAAACTAAAAGTGTGTTTAGTACAGGCCTTTTATTCCGGCACTAGGAGGCAGAGGTAGAGGCAGGGGCAGCTAGATCTCTGTGAGTCTGAGGCCAGCCTTGTCTACAAAGTGAGTTCCAGGGCAAACAAGCATACAAAGGGAATCCCTATGTAGAAAAACCACAAATAAACAAATAATAATAATGATGATGATGATAATAATCTAAGAGCTCAATTAATTGACTTCACCCACAATTCAAAAATTAAAAAATAAAACAAAGAGTGTGTCTGACCGATCAGTGAAAGGACTATGTGGGCCAAGGGGCTGCCACAATTATGGATTGGTGAGAGGGAGGAAAGGAGGGAGGCAGCAAGGGCAGTTCCCAGTCACCCAAATGCCTTTCAAAGACATTTCACCATGGCAACCACTCGCTTGCTTTCTTGGGGTTTCTTTTCTTCAGTAGTTGTGTTTGTACAACCTACCCCACACCCCACTTCTCATCCTAAATACAGAGTCTGAGAAAATTAAAGCAGCTGTGGAAAAATTCCCACTTGGATATCTTTTCCTGCCCAGTAAAACAAAAACGACTATAACAGGGCTGGAGAGATGGCTCAGAGGTTAAGAGCACTGACTGCTTTTCCACAGGTCCTGAGTTCAATTCCCAGCAACCACATGGTGGCTTACAACCATCTATAATGAGACCTGGTGCCCCCTTCTGGCTTGCAGGCACACGTGGAAGGAATGCTATACACATAATATAATAAATAAATTTAAAAAAAAAACGACTATAACAAAAATATGCATATCTAAAAAAAACAAAAAAAATAAAAAAAATACATATCTAAGCAGACCAATCAAGTTGTAGCCTCACCCTTTATATTATTTATTTATTTATTTATTTATTGGCTTTTCAAGACAAGTTTTCTCTGTAGCTTTGGTGCCTGTCCTGGAACTCCCAGAGATTTGCCTGCCTCTGCCTCCAGAGTGCTGGGATTAAAGGCGTGCGCCAACACTGCCCGCCTTAGACTCACCCTTTAATGGTTCAGCAAGGAGTTCTAGCTGTTAGGAAGGGCTGGTGACCTTGAACTTTACTAGTCTCTGAAATCTGCCTTCTCACTTTTACCAGGTGCCCTCAGGGACAGGAGTGGAGGCCAGGGCCTGTAGCTTTGGCTTGTACATTTACTTCAATTTTAATTTTTTTGTCTTGTTTTTCGAAACAGGGTTTCCCTGGGTAACAGTCCTAGCTGATCTGGAACTAGCTCTTGTAGACCAGGCTGGCTTCCAACTCCCAAGAAATTCACCTGCCTCTGACCCTGTGTGCTGGGAATAAAGGCATGTGCCACCACCACATTTATTTAAACCTCTCTCTCGGTGTGCCTGTGTATGTGGGGGAGACAGGGAAGGTGTCATATTTCCAAACATTTTCATAACTGCACTTAGCACTGCACTCTTTTACATTTTATTTTACTTTTAGTTGAGACAGTGTTTCCAGTTGTGTAGTTTAATTTCAATTTCTTAAAGAATTTTTTTTTATGATTTATTTAACCATGCAGGTGCTGGGAATTGAACCCAATTTCTCAGGAAGAGCCAAGAAACTAGCTCTCCAGGCTCTTAGTTTAAAAGTTTATTTATGAGTCTCTGGGTGTGCCTGTGCCTGTGTTTGTGTTTGGTGTGTGTGTGGGGAGGGTATATTTTGACCTCACCAGATGAAGGCATTCAAGAGCACTGGCTCCATATCTGGCAGAGGCAGGATCTCTGGGAGTTTTAGGCCAGCCTGGTCTACAAGAAAGGAGCTAGTTCCAAGAACAGTCTCCAAATCAGCAGAGAAACCCTGTCTCATAAAGCAAAACACAAAACCAAACAAGAAATAAATAAATTGAGAGAGAGAGAGAAAGCGAGAGAGAGAGAGAGAGAGAGAGAGAGAGAAGAAATGTGGATTTACAGATAGGAAATAAGAATAAAAATAAGAATAAAAAGAGAACGTTACCAACAAGACAGCCTGGTCTATAAACTGAGTTCCAGGACAGCTAGGGCTGTTACACAGAGAAATCGTGCCTCAAAAAATACTAAAAGAAGAGAAAAAAAAAAACAGCAAGCAAGCAAGAAAATGCAGGGTTTTTCCCCCCTTTTTTGTCTTTGTTAATTCCAGGCCATTCATTTTAATTTTACTTTTTCTTTTAAGATTATATTTTCAGGGGCTGTAGAGATGGCTCAGAGGTTAAGAGCACTGACTGTTCTTCCAAAGGTCCTGAGTTCAATTCCTAGCAACAATATGGTGGCTCACAACCATCTGTAATGGGGTCTTCTGGCCTGCAGTCATGCATGGAAGGAGTGCTGTATATATAATAAATAATTAATTTTAAAAAAAAGATTGTATTTGCAGCATAAGTGTTCAGAAAGAAGAAGTCCTGGGCCATGTAGTAAAATAGTTTGTCTGAAACACAAATAAAAAGACAGGTCCTGTCTCAAAAAACAACAAAAAAAAAAAACAAATTAAAATGTGAAATAAAACAAAGAAGGGGCTTTTTTTTTGTTTTGTTTTGTTTTCTATGAAACCTGAAAATGGCTGAATTCAACAATTATCCAACTTCAGCAAGAAGGTACTGTTTCCCAGCTTCAACCAGAAAACAGCAAATATGCACATCTAGGCCCTGTCAACAGAAGAGGGCACTAGATTTCCACCATGTGGTTTCTGGAAAGTCCAGAAATTCCATCTCTCCATTTCTGATTCTTTCAATCACTGCAGGCAGGCCTGCATTTAGTGAGAGAGTGGACACCACTCCTCGTTCCTTCCTGTTTCTCACGTGTTCATGTCTCACGTGTTCATGTCATAAACACGCGCACATGTGTTTATGGGGTGGCTTTTGAACTAACCAAGATGACTGGTTCCATATCTGGCAGAGAGGCAGTTGGATCTCTGGGAGTTTGAGGACAGCCTGGTCGACAAGAGCTAGTTCTAAGACAACAGAGAAACCATGCCTTGAAAATCAAAACCAAAACACAAACAAAAATAAATAAATAAATGAATAAATACATAAAATAAAACATGAATTAAATGAGAAAGAGAGAGGGAGAAGAAATGTCAATTTGTCAATTTTCAGACCAGAAATAAGAAAAAACAAAACCATAATGTCACCAAGATGACAGCCTGGTTTATATAGTGAGTTAAAAGTATTATACAGAGAAACCAAAAATAAAAAATAATAAAAGAAGAAAACAGGAAGGAAGGAAGGAAGGAAGGAAGGAAAAATAGGTGCTTTCCTTTTTTTCTTTGTTTATCTCAGGTTATTTATTTTTATTTAATTTTTTTCTAAAATTGCAGCAGCAGCAGTATATTTGGGCAGCTGACTACTATCATGGAAGCGTTCAGAAAGAAGTCCTGGGCCATGTAGTGAGATAGATTGTCTGGAGCATAAATAAAAAAGCCAATTCCTGTCTCAAAAAAAGAAAAAAAATCAAGTTAAAATGTGAAATAATAAAATAAATAAGGAAGGTTTTTTTATGTTTCTTGTTTTTTTTTGTTTGTTTTTTGTTTTTTTGTTTTTTTTTTTTTTTTTTTTTTTTTTTTGCAATGAGTGAATTCAAGTCAACAACTTTCAGTTTCCCAACTCCAACAGGAAAGGCTGCAGATATCCATATCAAAGAGGTCCAGTGGAGCTGTAGCCACACCCTTTAATGCTTGTGTCCCAAGGACACAGAGTTTAGGAAAGAAATGATCTTGATCTTTTTTTCAGGAGATCTGAAAACTCAAAACAGCAACCAAACACACACCAAGTAGGAAGAAATGACAGAGAGGCAGGGGGAGTTCAAGGCCAGCCTCACCTACCAAGGACATTCCAGGACTGTTCCCTAGATAAACCCTGTCTCACAAAACCAACCAAACACACACACACACACACACACACACACACACACACAAAACCCAGAAGAATAAGGAAAGTGTTCCTGAAACACCACAAACCAGCTAGATTGCACTTAATAGCAATCAAAAGTGGGTAAAATATAAAATGGAGAGAAATTCTTTGATGAAATCCAACCCTCTTTCTTGGTCAAAGCTGTACAGCCAATAGAACTAGAGGGAGGGAACATGTGTCCATCTCTCAATAAAAAAAGAAAAAAGGCTAGAATCTCACTGTGAGCGTAAAAGATGAAAATCTTACAGCTGACACCATCCAGTCTCAAGTTAGAAAAACTTGAAATGATGCAACAGGAGACAGACAGTTTCCCAATGAACTCTTGCTATTCTCCAGGGGAAGTTTTGTTCCTGAGGGTTTTTTTTTTTTTTTTTTTTTTTTTGATTTTTCGAGACAGGGTTTCTCTTTAGCTTTGGAGCCTGTCCTGGCACTAGCTCTTCTAGACCAGGCTGGCCTCGAACTCACAGAGATCCACCTGCCTCTGCCTCCCAAGTGTTGGGATTAAAGGCATGCGCCACCACCGCCCAGCTCTGAGGGTTTTTGGAACAACTAATATCCCTCTTATCTTTTTGTTTTGTTTTGTTTTCCATGCCCCCTCAGAGGACACCTGGATATTTTTTAAGGATTTGGTTTTATTTTATTTAAGTATTTTGTTCCTCAGACATAACTCTGAAAACACTAATACGTAATAGCCAGTTTCTATTCAGTTCAGTTCAGATTTTTACCAAAACCTCCTGTCTGGCATGTCTCTGTCTTTGTTGAGTTCCTGTACTTACAGAAGCCAAGAGATAGCTGGCAGCCATCCATAGAAAATGCCCTCTCCCTTTGAACACGGCCCTCCTTTGGTCTGAGTTTCTCACACAGCTCTGATGATGCAGGAGGATGCCAAGGGCCCAGTTGGTGCCTCAGCCCGATGCCTGCATCTGTGCCTTGGCAGCAGCTATTCATGTCTTGCCACTCAGAGTCAAATTCCCTTAAGTTTAGCCTTCCCTAAGTGCTTGTTCACTTCAGAGGACTCAACCCTCATCTTCCGTGTCCTCCTGGCCTAATTTCTCATATTACTGATTTACTGAGTATGAATCAGTAATATGAGATGTTCCGGAGAGGGAGGAAGGGACATTCATGAAAAAAGTGAGTGTTCAACTAACTAACTCCCCATGGGTGAAGGAAGTAGTGAAAAGATTTTAATGAAGCAGAGAGAAATTTCTGGTTTTGGAAGGAGGAAATCCTGAATGGCTCCCTCTGTGTCGCAGGAGAGACTCCTGGAAAGGAAACCTCAGGTTCCGGTCAGTCGGTCGGTTGGTCAGTTCGGGGAGAAATATTAGCAAGGAGGTAAAGGCCGTGCCTCACGACATCAGCAGTCCCTTCTCTGGAAATTCTACGGTATCCCGGAGAGCTCTCGGAATTTTGTGATGTCACTCGTGTCCTAGAAATGCCAAGTGCCCTCAAGATACACTCTCTCGGTGCCTATAAGACTCAGTTCTAGACATGTTGTCTAGAGAATGGAGATCATGGAGAGGCCAGAGGGAGGAAGAAGAAAGCTGACCTCAGATCTCAGAGGAAAACACGGAGAAATAATTAGTGGTCCTGGGGAAGACGAAGTGAGTTCACCACTAGCAGGGACTAGAGAGATTTCTGGATGTGATGGCTTTGAGACTTCCAGGGCTAGGGCTCAGGAACTGGGAGGTTTCTGGAATGAAATAGGTCTGTCTTGTTTCTCTGAGTTCCTAAAGGGCCAACCCACATCAAAGATTCACGACAGTTGATTTGACAAAGTCGGGAATTGACAAGGAGTGCGGAAGGAGTCAGTGAGATTTCAATACCAGCACTGCACATCACACCCCCCCCCCCCCCCGTCCTTTTCGTTGTGTAGCAATAATAATAGAGAAAGGGGAGTAGCGCTCTGCCAAAGCCCGTATTTTTTTTTAAATATTTATTTATTTATTTATTTATTAAGTATACAATATTCTGTCTGTGTGTATGTCTGCAGGCCAGAAGTGGGCACCAGACCTCTTTACAGATGGTTGTGAGCCACCATGTGGTTGCCGGGAATTGAACTCAGGACCTTTGGAAGAGCAGGCAATGCTCTTAACCACTGAGCCATCTCTCCAGCCCCCCGTATTTTTTTTTTAATAGTCCAGGTGTGTTATTTCTTTTTGTACATCAGGCCATGAATTCGTAGGGAATGGGCTCCAGCAGCTCAGGCTCCTTCCCGTTAGTCCTCGCGAAGTGTGCTTCTCTGGGTTCGCTTGAGCTGAACCCAGGTGCCCTTCTCTTTGTCTTCCTTTTCCTTCTGGTCGTTCTCCTTCACCCGCTTCAGAAAGCTGTCTCTGCTCTTCGAGTGCTTGATGTGTTCAATCCGCACATTAATTCTCTTGGCAAGAATCTTGCCCTTAACTGGCTTGTTTACAATGATGCCCACAGCATGCTGGGTGACATTGTAGACTCTTCCGGTTTTGCCGTGGTAACATTTATGGGGCATTCCTTTTTGAACAGTGCCCATTCCCTTGATGTCTATATTTTTTTTTTTTTATTTTTTTATTTTTTTTTTTTTTTAAATATTTATTTATTTATTATGTATACAATATTGTGTCTGTGTGCATGTCTGCAGGCCAGAAGAGGAGACCAGACCTCTTTACAGATGGCTGTGAGCCACCATGTGGTTGCCGGGAATTGAACTCAGGACCTTTGGAAGAGCAGGCAATGCTCTTAACCACTGAGCCATCTCTCCAGCCCCCCCTTGATGTCTATAATATCGCCCTTCTTGTAGATTCGTGGCCAAAGGAACAACTCCATGTTTCCTAAAGGGCCTAGAGAACATATAGCGAGTGCCCCTCCTCTTTCCCTTTGTGTTTGTCATTTTGGCGAGTTACTGAAAGATGGCTACCACGGCCGAAAGGCCCAAAGCCCATATTTTACCATGCCTTATATCACAGCCATTAGCAGGGTTGAGGCATCAAGTGCTGCAGTCAGTCTGACTCCTGTGGTCCCCTAAGGTTTCTAGCTTCCCAGTTATGAATGACACCCTGGTCTCCAGTTCAGCTTGAGAGCTCTTTAAGAGCCAATGGATGAGAGAGTGGGAAAAGACTGCCTTTTTTCTTTCTTTTTCCATTTCTTTCTTTCTTTCTTTTGCTGTTTTGTTTTGTTTTTCAAGAAAGGGTTTCTTTGTGTATCTTGGGCTGTCCTAAAACTCACTCTGTAAATCAGGCCATCTTTGAATTCACAGAGATCTGTGTGTGTGCTGTGATTAAAGGCATGCACACACCACAGCCCGGCTGAGACTGCAATTTCTTGTTAGCTCTGGGTAAGTGACAATGGCTCTGTGTTGTGAATCTCTGTGAATCCAGACTATGTTATGTCCTTCAATGACATGAGTCTGAAGCATCAAGCACCCATCCCTATACTCCCTGAGGTCTCTGAAGTCACGGTGCATCCTTAAAGGCTTAGAAAGCTTTTCCCTGGTTCACCTTTGTGTGTGTGTGTGTGTGTGTGTGTGTGTGTGTTTTGTTCTATCTAGGAGAAGCACCATAGCAGTTGCATAGTGACTGAGAAATTTGATTTTTAGGAAATGATTTTTCATATCTGTGAGTGGTCTCTCCATAGCCACTCATCTTTTCTTAAACTTGAGTATAGGAATGAATGAATGAATGAATGATCCCTCCCTCCCTCCCTCCCTCCCTCCCTCTCTCTTCATGGGAACGAGTATCTGGTCTTGCATTGAGGGCTCCCCAGTTCTCAGCATCTCCAGCCCAACCTGTCACAAGCTGATCACACATTTGCAAACTTGGGATATATTCTGCTGAATTTTTGGGATAATGAATTTCATCAACTATGGGACTAACTTTGTTCTGACAGGACACTCACAATCTCTCCTCATCACACCCACATAGTGTAACAACTTTGTGGTTCCTCCATAATGTGCTTATTTCTGTCAGGGAACTGAAAGCCAGCCAGCCAGCCAGCCAGCCAGCCAGCCAGCCAGCCAACACTATCTACAAAGCTACAGAGAAACCCTGTCGTGAAAAACCAAAAATAAATAAATAAATAGGCATGGATTTTTTTTAAAAAATCAAACGCAAACTAAGTAGAAATAACTACTTTCAGTATGCCATTCAAGAATTAGGGAACCCTTTATCCCAGCACGTGGGAGACACAGGCAGAAGGACATCTGTGAGTTAAAATCCAGACTCATCTACCAAGTGAGATCACAAGACTCGTGCACTGTCTTATAGGTCCTAAACTCCCATGGTCCAGTTTCTAGGGTTGGGGGCCTCTCTATAAAGCCTGGAAATTCACAGAGGTCCACCTGCCTCTGTCTCTTTGATGATAGAATAAAAGATGTGCACCACAATAACCAGGGTCAGTTTCTTGTAGATTTAGTTTAATTTCAAATTTTGTTTGTATCTCTTGGTCTGCACCAAGTGTGTCCCTGTGGGCGTGGGGGGCAGGGAAGTTGTCCTATTTTAGAACATTTTATTTTACTTTTATTTGAGACAGTCTTTCTGGTTGTGTAGAACTTATTTTAATTTCAAATTTTTAAAGAATTTTTTTATGATTTATTTAACTTTATTTTATGTGCAGTCGTGTGAAACTGGATTTACAATCACTTATGAGCTGCTGCCTTGTGGGGGTTACATCTCAGGAGCACAAGAACCCAAATCTGTGCTGTACTCCCTGTCACCAAAAGAGGTCACTAGATCCCCACCATGTGGTTTCTGGACATTCCAGAAATTCCATCTCTCCAGTTCTCATTCTTTCATTGTTCCTCCTGCATGCCTGCGTCTAGTGAGAGAGTGGGCAACTTTCCTCCCTGCTTCTCTGTGTCTGTGTCTGTCACATCCTGGATAGCCAGAGTGCCCGCCACCTCTGCCTGAGATAGATGTGGCTGGCAGCCCTGGGGCTGGGGGAAAGGGAGAGAGTGGGTTCCCTGGAGAGCCTTGGGCAGAGGCTCTGTGGATTCCCTGCCGGAGGCCTCACTGCCTCTGAGGAGCCCATGGGGGAGGGGGAAAGGGAAGGTCAACCAGAGAGTCCTGCCTGGCTTTTGCTTTGCTTTGTTTTTGTTTTTGTTTGTTTGTTTATTTTATTTTCAGGTACAGCTGTGACCAGGTCTGGATCCAGGACAGACTCAAAAGCTAGAGAGAAATCCTGTCTCAGAAAACAAAAATAAATAAATACATAAATAAACACATAAACAAATACATAAACTAATAAATGAATGGATAGATAGATAGATAGATAGATAGATAGATAGATAGATAGATAGCCAGACAGAGAGAGAGATGATAAAACACCTTCAAGATCAGGGAGACCAAGGCTGGCAGATCACTGTAAGTTTAAAGCTACCTTGTTCTGCAGATTGAGATTCAGGACAGGCAAAGTGACATAGAGAAACCCTGTTTTCAAAAAAAAGGTGGGGGCTGGAGAGATGGCTCTGTGGTTAAGAGTGCTGACTGCTCTTCCAGAGGACCCAGGTTCAATTCCTACCACCCACATGGCAGTCAACAGCTGTCTGTAACTCCAAGATCTGACACCCTCAGATAGACATACATGCGGGCAAAACACCAATGCCGACAAAATAAATTATTAGGAAAATAAATATATAAAAAAGGTTGTTTAGCCTTTAATCCCAGCATTAGGAGGCAGAGGCAGATGGCTCTCTGTGAGTCTGAGGCCAGTTTTGTCTACAAAGTGAGTCCCAGGGCATATGCATACAAGGGCACACAACGAAACCCTATGTTGAACAACCACAAATAAACAAACAAATAAAGAGATAATAACAATAAAAATATTTGAGAGTTCAAATAATTGACTTCATCCACAATAAAAGAATATAAAAATAAAAATATCAAACGCATTTGAACGCATCAGCACAGGAGACCGCTTCCTAAATAGAACCCCAGTAGCACAGACACTGAGAGAAACAATTAATAAGTGAGAGAGACCTCCTGAAACTGAAAAGCTTCTGTAAAGCAAAGAACACGGCCAACAAGACAAAATGACGGCCTTACAGAATGGAAAAAGATCTTCACTAACCCCACATCAGACAGAGGTCTGTCTGATCTCCAAAACATACAAAGAACACAAGACATTGGTCATCTCAAGAACAAATAATCTAATTCACAAAATGGAGTACAGACTTAAACAGAGAACTCTCAACCGAGGAATCTAAAATGGCTGAAAGACACTTAAGGAAATGTTCAACATGCTTAGTCATCAGAGAAATGCAAATCAAAACAAGTTTCTAGAAACAAGGAGACAGTTCATAATGTTTCTCTCTTCTTTTTTTTTTTTAATTTGGGATGGGGGCCTCTCTCCAAAACCTGGGAATTCACAGAGGTACACCTGTCTCTGTCTCTTGGATGATAGAATAAAAGATGTGCACCACAGTGACAATCCAACTAAGTTTTTAGTATCTCATTCTGTTAATTTCATATACATTTAGTTTCATTTCAAATTTTGTTTGTATCTCTTGGTCTGCACCCAAGTGTGTCCTTGGTGGGGGGGGGGCAGGGAAGGTGCCCTATTTCAGAACATTTTACTTAACTTTTATTTGAGACAGTCTTTCCAGTTGTGTAGAAATTAGTTTCATTTCAAATTTTTAATGACCAGGAAGGATGAAAGCATTCAAAAGGACTGGTTCCATATCTGGCAGAGAGGCAGGTGGATCTCTGGAAGTTTGAGGCCAGCCTAGTCGACGAGAGCTAGTTCCAAAGACAGGCTCCAAAGCAACAGAGAAAACCCTGCCTTGAAAATCAAAACAAAAACACAAACAAAAATAAAAAACATAAATTAAATCTCTGTATGTGTGTGTGTGTGAGAGAGAGAGAGAGAGAGAAGAGAGAGAGAGAGAGAGAGAGAGAGAGAGAGAGAGAAATGATTAAACAGGAAATAAGAAAAAACACAAAACCATAATGTCACCAAGATGACAGCCTGGTTTATATAGTGAGTTAAAGGTATTATACAGAGAAACCCTGTACCAAAAAAATAATAAAAGAAGAAAACAGAAAAAAAACAAGGAAGGAAGAAAAGAAGGAAAAAAGGAAAGAAGGAAGAAAAACTGGTGTTTTCCTTTTTTTCTTTGTTTATCTCAGGTTATTTTTTTTTTTTTATTGCTGCCGCAGCAGCAGTATATTTTGGGCAGCTGCCTAGCTGGGTAATGGTGGCAGCACATTTCTTTATTCTCAGTTCTCAGCCCTCAGAGATCAGGAGAGGCAGAGGCAGGCAGATCGCTGTGAGTTTGAGGCTACCTTGTTCTGCAGGCAAAGCGACGACAGACACAGAGAAACTAAAAGTGTGTTTAGTACAGGCCTTTTATTCCGGCACTAGGAGGCAGAGGTAGAGGCAGGGGCAGCTAGATCTCTGTGAGTCTGAGGCCAGCCTTGTCTACAAAGTGAGTTCCAGGGCAAACAAGCATACAAAGGGAATCCCTATGTAGAAAAACCACAAATAAACAAATAATAATAATGATGATGATGATGATAATAATCTAAGAGCTCAATTAATTGACTTCACCCACAATTCAAAATTAAAAAATAAAACAAAGAGTGTGTCTGACCGATCAGTGAAAGGACTATGTGGGTCAAGGGGCTGCCACAATTATGGATTGGTGAGAGGGAGGAAAGGAGGGAGGCAGCAAGGGCAGTTCCCAGTCACCTAAATGCCTTTCAAAGACATTTCACCATGGCAACCACTCGCTTGCTTTCTTGGGGTTTCTTTTCTTCAGTAGTTGTGTTTGTACAACCTACCCCACACCCCACTTCTCATACTAAATACAGAGTCTGAGAAAATTAAAGCAGCTGTGGAAAAATTCCCACTTGGATATCTTTTCCTGCCCAGTAAAACAAAAACGACTATAACAGGGCTGGAGAGATGGCTCAGAGGTTAAGAGCACTGACTGCTTTTCCAGAGGTCCTGAGTTCAATTCCCAGCAACCACATGGTGGCTTACAACCATCTATAATGAGACCTGGTGCCCCCTTCTGGCTTGCAGGCACACGTGGAAGGAATGCTATACACATAATATAATAAATAAATTAAAAAAAAAAACGACTATAACAAAAATATCCATATCTAAAAAAAACAAAAAAAAATAAAAAAAATACATATCTAAGCAGACCAATCAAGTTGTAGCCTCACCCTTTATATTATTTATTTATTTATTTATTTATTGGCTTTTCAAGACAAGTTTTCTCTGTAGCTTTGGTGCCTGTCCTGGAACTCCCAGAGATTTGCCTGCCTCTGCCTCCAGAGTGCTGGGATTAAAGGCGTGTGCCACCACTGCCCGCCTTAGACTCACCCTTTAATGGTTCAGCAAGGAGTTCTAGCTGTTAGGAAGGGCTGGTGACCTTGAACTTTACTAGTCTCTGAAATCTGCCTTCTCACTTTTACCAGGTGCCCTCAGGGACAGGAGTGGAGGCCAGGGCCTGTAGCTTTGGCTTGTACATTTACTTCAATTTTAATTTTTTTGTCTTGTTTTTCGAAACAGGGTTTCCCTGGGTAACAGTCCTAGCTGATCTGGAACTAGCTCTTGTAGACCAGGCTGGCTTCCAACTCCCAAGAAATTCACCTGCCTCTGCCCCCTGTGTGCTGGGAATAAAGGCATGTGCCACCACCACATTTATTTAAACCTCTCTCTCGGTGTGCCTGTGTATGTGGGGGAGACAGGGAAGGTGTCATATTTCCAAACATTTTCATAACTGCACTTAGCACTGCACTCTTTTACATTTTATTTTACTTTTAGTTGAGACAGTGTTTCCAGTTGTGTAGTTTAATTTCAATTTATTAAAGAATTTTTTTTATGATTTATTTAACCATGCAGGTGCTGGGAATTGAACCCAATTTCTCAGGAAGAGCCAAGAAACTAGCTCTCCAGGCTCTTAATTTAAAAGTTTATTTATGAGTCTCTGGGTGTGCCTGTGCCTGTGTTTGTGTTTGGTGTGTGTGTGGGGAGGGTATATTTTGACCTCACCAGATGAAGGCATTCAAGAGCACTGGCTCCATATCTGGCAGAGGCAGGATCTCTGGGAGTTTTAGGCCAGCGTGGTCTACAAGAAAGGAGCTAGTTCCAAGAACAGTCTCCAAATCAGCAGAGAAACCCTGTCTCATAACGCAAAACACAAAACCAAACAAGAAATAAATAAACTGAGAGAGAGAGAGAAAGCGAGAGAGAGAGAGAGAGAGAGAGAGAGAGAGAGAGAGAGAGAGAGAGAAGAAATGTGGATTTACAGATAGGAAATAAGAATAAAAAGAGAACGTTACCAACAAGACAGCCTGGTCTATAAACTGAGTTCCAGGACAGCTAGGGCTGTTACACAGAGAAATCGTGCCTCAAAAAATACTAAAAGAAGAGAAAAAAAAAAAAAAGCAAGCAAGCAAGAAAATGCAGGGTTTTTTCCCCCTTTTTTGTCTTTGTTAATTCCAGGCCATTCATTTTAATTTTACTTTTTCTTTTAAGATTATATTTTCAGGGGCTGTAGAGATGGCTCAGAGGTTAAGAGCACTGACTGTTCTTCCAAAGGTCCTGAGTTCAATTCCTAGAAACAATATGGTGGCTCACAACCATCTGTAATGGGGTCGTCTGGCCTGCAGTCATGCATGGAAGGAGTGCTGTATACATAATAAATAATTAATTTTAAAAAAAAGATTGTATTTGCAGCATAAGTGTTCAGAAAGAAGAAGTCCTGGGCCATGTAGTAAAATAGTTTGTCTGAAACACAAATAAAAAGACAGGTCCTGTCTCAAAAAACAAAACAAAAAAAAAAAACAAATTAAAATGTGAAATAAAACAAAGAAGGGGCTTTTTTTTTGTTTTGTTTTGTTTTCTATGAAACCTGAAAATGGCTGAATTCAACAATTATCCAACTTCAGCAAGAAGGTACTGTTTCCCAGCTTCAACCAGAAAACAGCAAATATGCACATCTAGGCCCTGTCAACAGAAGAGGGCACTAGATTTCCACCATGTGGTTTCTGGAAAGTCCAGAAATTCCATCTCTCCATTTCTGATTCTTTCAATCACTGCAGGCAGGCCTGCATTTAGTGAGAGAGTGGACACCACTCCTCGTTCCTTCCTGTTTCTCACGTGTTCATGTCTCACGTGTTCATGTCATAAACACGCGCACATGTGTTTATGGGGTGGCTTTTGAACTAACCAAGATGACTGGTTCCATATCTGGCAGAGAGGCAGTTGGATCTCTGGGAGTTTGAGGACAGCCTGGTCGACAAGAGCTAGTTCTAAGACAACAGAGAAACCATGCCTTGAAAATCAAAACCAAAACACAAACAAAAATAAATAAATAAATGAATAAATACATAAAATAAAACATGAATTAAATGAGAAAGAGAGAGGGAGAAGAAATGTCAATTTGTCAATTTTCAGACCAGAAATAAGAAAAAACAAAACCATAATGTCACCAAGATGACAGCCTGGTTTATATAGTGAGTTAAAAGTATTATACAGAGAAACCAAAAATAAAAAATAATAAAAGAAGAAAACAGGAAGGAAGGAAGGAAGGAAGGAAGGAAGGAAGGAAAAATAGGTGCTTTCCTTTTTTTCTTTGTTTATCTCAGGTTATTTATTTTTATTTAATTTTTTTCTAAAATTGCAGCAGCAGCAGTATATTTGGGCAGCTGACTACTATCATGGAAGCGTTCAGAAAGAAGTCCTGGGCCATGTAGTGAGATAGATTGTCTGGAGCATAAATAAAAAGCCAATTCCTGTCTCAAAAAAAGAAAAAAAATCAAGTTAAAATGTGAAATAATAAAATAAATAAGGGTGGTTTTTTTTTTTGTTTCTTGTTTTTTTTTTTTTTTCCAATGAGTGAATTCAAGTCAACAACTTTCAGTTTCCCAACTCCAACAGGAAAGGCTGCAGATATCCATATCAAAGAGGTCCAGTGGAGCTGTAGCCACACCCTTTAATGCTTGTGTCCCAAGGACACAGAGTTTAGGAAAGAAATGATCTTGATCTTTTTTTCAGGAGATCTGAAAACTCAAAACAGCAACCAAACACACACCAAGTAGGAAGAAATGACAGAGAGGCAGGGGGAGTTCAAGGCCAGCCTCACCTACCAAGGACATTCCAGGACTGTTCTCTAGATAAACCCTGTCTCACAAAACCAACCAAACACACACACACACACACACACACACACACACACACACACACACACACACACAAAACCCAGAAGAATAAGGAAAGTGTTCCTGAAACACCACAAACCAGCTAGATTGCACTTAATAGCAATCAAAAGTGGGTGAAATATAAAATGGAGAGAAATTCTTTGATGAAATCCAACCCTCTTTCTTGGTCAAAGCTGTACAGCCAATAGAACTAGAGGGAGGGAACATGTGTCCATCTCTCAATAAAAAAAGAAAAAAGGCTAGAATCTCACTGTGAGCGTAAAAGATGAAAATCTTACAGCTGACACCATCCAGTCTCAAGTTAGAAAAACTTGAAACGATGCAACAGGAGACAGACAGTTTCCCAATGAACTCTTGCTATTCTCCAGGGGAAGTTTTGTTCCTGAGGGTTTTTTTTTTTTTTTTTTTTTTGATTTTTTGAGACAGGGTTTCTCTGTAGCTTTGGAGCCTGTCCTGGCACTAGCTCTTCTAGACCAGGCTGGCCTCGAACTCACAGAGATCCACCTGCCTCTGCCTCCCAAGTGTTGGGATTAAAGGCATGCGCCACCACCGCCCGGCTCTGAGGGTTTTTGGAACAACTAAAATCCCTCTTATCTTTTTGTTTTGTTTTGTTTTCCATGCCCCCTCAGAGGACACCTGGATGTTTTTTAAGGATTTGGTTTTATTTTATTTAAGTATTTTGTTCCTCAGACATAACTCTGAAAACACTAATACGTAATAGCCAGTTTCTATTCAGTTCAGTTCAGATTTTTACCAAAACCTCCTGTCTGGCATGTCTCTGTCTTTGTTGAGTTCCTGTACTTACAGAAGCCAAGAGATAGCTGGCAGCCATCCATAGAAAATGCCCTCTCCCTTTGAACACGGCCCTCCTTTGGTCTGAGTTTCTCACACAGCTCTGATGATGCAGGAGGATGCCAAGGGCCCAGTTGGTGCCTCAGCCCGATGCCTGCATCTGTGCCTTGGCAGCAGCTATTCATGTCTTGCCACTCAGAGTCAAATTCCCTTAAGTTTAGCCTTCCCTAAGTGCTTGTTCACTTCAGAGGACTCACCCTCATCTTCCGTGTCCTCCTGGCCTAATTTCTCATATTACTGATTTACTGAGTATGAATCAGTAATATGAGATGTTCCGGAGAGGGAGGAAGGGACATTCATGAAAAAAGTGAGTGTTCAACTAACTAACTCCCCATGGGTGAAGGAAGTAGTGAAAAGATTTTAATGAAGCAGAGAGAAATTTCTGGTTTTGGAAGGAGGAAATTCTGAATGGCTCCCTCTGTGTCGCAGGAGAGACTCCTGGAAAGGAAACCTCAGGTTCCGGTCAGTCGGTCGGTTGGTCAGTTCGGGGAGAAATATTAGCAAGGAGGTAAAGGCCATGCCTCACGACATCAGCAGTCCCTTCTCTGGAAATTCTACGGTATCCCGGAGAGCTCTCGGAATTTTGTGATGTCACTCGTGTCCTAGAAATGCCAAGTGCCCTCAAGATACACTCTCTCGGTGCCTATAAGACTCAGTTCTAGACATGTTGTCTAGAGAATGGAGATCATGGAGAGGCCAGAGGGAGGAAGAAGAAAGCTGACCTCAGATCTCAGAGGAAAACACGGAGAAATAATTAGTGGTCCTGGGGAAGACGAAGTGAGTTCACCACTAGCAGGGACTAGAGAGATTTCTGGATGTGATGGCTTTGAGACTTCCAGGGCTAGGGCTCAGGAACTGGGAGGTTTCTGGAATGAAATAGGTCTGTCTTGTTTCTCTGAGTTCCTAAAGGGCCAACCCACATCAAAGATTCACGATAGTTGATTTGACAAAGTCGGGAATTGACAAGGAGTGCGGAAGGAGTCAGGGAGATTTCAATACCAGCACTGCACATCCTCCCCCCCCCCCCCCCCCCCGGTCCTTTTCGTTGTGTAGCAATAATAATAGAGAAAGGGGAGTAGCGCTCTGCCAAAGCCCGTATTTTTTTTTAAATATTTATTTATTTATTTATTAAGTATACAATATTCTGTCTGTGTGTATGTCTGCAGGCCAGAAGAGGGCACCAGACCTCTTTAAAGATGGTTGTGAGCCACCATGTGGTTGCCGGGAATTGAACTCAGGACCTTTGGAAGAGCAGGCAATGCTCTTAACCACTGAGCCATCTCTCCAGCCCCCCGTATTTTTTTTTAATAGTCCAGGTGTGTTATTTCTTTTTGTACATCAGGCCATGAATTCGTAGGGAATGGGCTCCAGCAGCTCAGGCTCCTTCCCGTTAGTCCTCGCGAAGTGTGCTTCTCTGGGTTCGCTTGAGCTGAACCCAGGTGCCCTTCTCTTTGTCTTCCTTTTCCTTCTGGTCGTTCTCCTTCACCCGCTTCAGAAAGCTGTCTCTGCTCTTCGAGTGCTTGATGTGTTCAATCCGCACATTAATTCTCTTGGCAAGAATCTTGCCCTTAACTGGCTTGTTTACAATGATGCCCACAGCATGCTGGGTGACATTGTAGACTCTTCCGGTTTTGCCGTGGTAACATTTATGGGGCATTCCTTTTTGAACAGTGCCCATTCCCTTGATGTCTATAATATCGCCCTTCTTGTAGATTCGTGGCCAAAGGAACAACTCCATGTTTCCTAAAGGGCCTAGAGAACATATAGCGAGTGCCCCTCCTCTTTCCCTTTGTGTTTGTCATTTTGGCAAGTTACTGAAAGATGGCTACCACGGCCGAAAGGCCCAAAGCCCATATTTTACCATGCCTTATATCACAGCCATTAGCAGGGTTGAGGCATCAAGTGCTGCAGTCAGTCTGACTCCTGTGGTCCCCTAAGGTTTCTAGCTTCCCAGTTATGAATGACACCCTGGTCTCCAGTTCAGCTTGAGAGCTCTTTAAGAGCCAATGGATGAGAGAGTGGGAAGAGACTGCCTTTTTTTTTCTTTTTCCATTTCTTTCTTTCTTTCTTTTGCTGTTTTGTTTTGTTTTTCAAGAAAGGGTTTCTTTGTGTATCTTGGGCTGTCCTAAAACTCACTCTGTAAATCAGGCCATCTTTGAATTCACAGAGATCTGTGTGTGTGCTGTGATTAAAGGCATGCACACACCACAGCCCGGCTGAGACTGTAATTTCTTGTTAGCTCTGGGTAAGTGACAATGGCTCTGTGTTGTGAATCTCTGTGAATCCAGACTATGTTATGTCCTTCAATGACATGAGTCTGAAGCATCAAGCACCCATCCCTATACTCCCTGAGGTCTCTGAAGTCACGGTGCATCCTTAAAGGCTTAGAAAGCTTTTCCCAGGTTCACCTTTGTGTGTGTGTGTGTGTGTGTGTGTGTGTGTGTTTTGTTCTATCTAGGAGAAGCACCATAGCAGTTGCATAGTGACTGAGAAATTTGATTTTTAGGAAATGACTTTTCATATCTGTGAGTGGTCTCTCCATAGCCACTCATCTTTTCTTAAACTTGAGTATAGGAATGAATGAATGAATGATCCCTCCCTCCCTCCCTCCCTCCCTCCCTCCCTCTCTCTTCATGGGAACGAGTATCTGGTCTTGCATTGAGGGCTCCCCAGTTCTCAGCATCTCCAGCCCAACCTGTCACAAGCTGATCACACATTTGCAAACTTGGGATATATTCTGCTGAATTTTTGGGATAATGAATTTCATCAACTATGGGACTAACTTTGTTCTGACAGGACACTCACAATCTCTCCTCATCACACCCACATAGTGTAACAACTTTGTGGTTCCTCCATAATGTGCTTATTTCTGTCAGGGAACTGAAAGCCAGCCAGCTGGCCAGCCAGCCAGCCAGCCAGCCAGCCAGCCAACACTATCTACAAAGCTACAGAGAAACCCTGTCGTGAAAAACCAAAAATAAATAAATAAATAGGCATGGATTTTTTTTAAAAAATCAAATGCAAACTAAGTAGAAATAACTACTTTCAGTATGCCATTCAAGAATTAGGGAACCCTTTATCCCAGCACGTGGGAGACACAGGCAGAAGGACATCTGTGAGTTAAAATCCAGACTCATCTACCAAGTGAGATCACAAGACTCGTGCACTGTCTTATAGGTCCTAAACTCCCATGGTCCAGTTTCTAGGGTTGGGGGCCTCTCTATAAAGCCTGGAAATTCACAGAGGTCCACCTGCCTCTGTCTCTTTGATGATAGAATAAAATATGTGCACTACAATAACCAGGGTCAGTTTCTTGTAGATTTAGTTTAATTTCAAATTTTGTTTGTATCTCTTGGTCTGCACCAAGTGTGTCCCTGTGGGGGTGGGGGGCAGGGAAGTTGTCCTATTTTAGAACATTTTATTTTACTTTTATTTGAGACAGTCTTTCTGGTTGTGTAGAACTTATTTTAATTTCAAATTTTTAAAGAATTTTTTTATGATTTATTTAACTTTATTTTATGTGCAGTCGTGTGAAACTGGATTTACAATCACTTATGAGCTGCTGCCTTGTGGGGGTTACATCTCAGGAGCACAAGAACCCAAATCTGTGCTGTACTCCCTGTCACCAAAAGAGGTCACTAGATCCCCACCATGTGGTTTCTGGACATTCCAGAAATTCCATCTCTCCAGTTCTCATTCTTTCATTGTTCCTCCTGCATGCCTGCGTCTAGTGAGAGAGTGGGCAACTTTCCTCCCTGCTTGTCTGTGTCTGTGTCTGTCACATCCTGGATAGCCAGAGTGCCCGCCACCTCTGCCTGAGATAGATGTGGCTGGCAGCCCTGGGGCTGGGGGAAAGGGAGAGAGTGGGTTCCCTGGAGAGCCTTGGGCAGAGGCTCTGTGGATTCCCTGCCGGAGGCCTCACTGCCTCTGAGGAGCCCATGGGGGAGGGGGAAAGGGAAGGTCAACCAGAGAGTCCTGCCTGGCTTTTGCTTTGCTTTGTTTTTGTTTTTGTTTGTTTGTTTATTTTATTTTCAGGTACAGCTGTGACCAGGTCTGGATCCAGGACAGACTCAAAAGCTAGAGAGAAATCCTGTCTCAGAAAACAAAAATAAATAAATACATAAATAAACACATAAACAAATACATAAACTAATAAATGAATGGATAGATAGATAGATAGATAGATAGATAGATAGCCAGACAGAGAGAGAGATGATAAAACACCTTCAAGATCAGGGAGACCAAGGCTGGCAGATCACTGTAAGTTTAAAGCTACCTTGTTCTGCAGATTGAGATTCAGGACAGGCAAAGTGACATAGAGAAACCCTGTTTTCAAAAAAAAGGTGGGGGCTGGAGAGATGGCTCTGTGGTTAAGAGTGCTGACTGCTCTTCCAGAGGACCCAGGTTCAATTCCTACCACCCACATGGCAGTCAACAGCTGTCTGTAACTCCAAGATCTGACACCCTCAGATAGACATACATGCAGGCAAAACACCAATGCCGACAAAATAAATTATTAGGAAAATAAATATATAAAAAAGGTTGTTTAGCCTTTAATCCCAGCATTAGGAGGCAGAGGCAGATGGCTCTCTGTGAGTCTGAGGCCAGTTTTGTCTACAAAGTGAGTCCCAGGGCATACGCATACAAGGCCACACAACGAAACCCTATGTTGAACAACCACAAATAAACAAACAAATAAAGAGATAATAACAATAAAAATATTTGAGAGTTCAAATAATTGACTTCATCCACAATAAAAGAATATAAAAATAAAAATATCAAACGCATTTGAACGCATCAGCACAGGAGACCGCTTCCTAAATAGAACCCCAGTAGCACAGACACTGAGAGAAACAATTAATAAGTGAGAGAGACCTCCTGAAACTGAAAAGCTTCTGTAAAGCAAAGAACACGGCCAACAAGACAAAATGACGGCCTTACAGAATGGAAAAAGATCTTCACTAACCCCACATCAGACAGAGGTCTGTCTGATCTCCAAAACATACAAAGAACACAAGACATTGGTCATCTCAAGAACAAATAATCTAATTCACAAAATGGAGTACAGACTTAAACAGAGAACTCTCAACCGAGGAATCTAAAATGGCTGAAAGACACTTAAGGAAATGTTCAACATGCTTAGTCATCAGAGAAATGCAAATCAAAACAAGTTTCTAGAAACAAGGAGACAGTTCATAATGTTTCTTTCTTCTTTTCTTCCTTCTTTTTTTTTAAATTTGGGATGGGGCCTCTCTCCAAAACCTGGGAATTCACAGAGGTACACCTGTCTCTGTCTCTTGGATGATAGAATAAAAGATGTGCACCACAGTGACAATCCAACTAAGTTTTTAGTATCTCATTCTGTTAATTTCATGTACATTTAGTTTCATTTCAAATTTTGTTTGTATCTCTTGGTCTGCACCCAAGTGTGTCCTTGGTGGGGTGGGGGGGCAGGGAAGGTGCCCTATTTCAGAACATTTTACTTAACTTTTATTTGAGACAGTCTTTCCAGTTGTGTAGAAATTAGTTTCATTTCAAATTTTTAATGACCAGGAAGGATGAAAGCATTCAAAAGGACTGGTTCCATATCTGGCAGAGAGGCAGGTGGATCTCTGGGAGTTTGAGGCCAGCCTGGTCGACGAGAGCTAGTTCCAAAGACAGGCTCCAAAGCAACAGAGAAAACCCTGCCTTGAAAATCAAAACAAAAACACAAACAAAAATAAAAAACATAAATTAAATCTCTGTATGTGTGTGTGTGTGTGTGTGTGTGAGAGAGAGAGAGAGAGAGAGAGAGAGAGAGAGAGAGAGAGAGAGAGAAATGATTAAACAGGAAATAAGAAAAAACACAAAACCATAATGTCACCAAGATGACAGCCTGGTTTATATAGTGAGTTAAAGGTATTATACAGAGAAACCCTGTACCAAAAAAATAATAAAAGAAGAAAACAGAAAAAAAACAAGGAAGGAAGAAAAGAAGGAAAAAAGGAAAGAAGGAAGAAAAACTGGTGTTTTCCTTTTTTTCTTTGTTTATCTCAGGTTATTTTTTTTTTTTTTATTGCTGCCGCAGCAGCAGTATATTTTGGGCAGCTGCCTAGCTGGGTAATGGTGGCAGCACATTTCTTTATTCTCAGTTCTCAGCCCTCAGAGATCAGGAGAGGCAGAGGCAGGCAGATCGCTGTGAGTTTGAGGCTACCTTGTTCTGCAGGCAAAGCGACGACAGACACAGAGAAACTAAAAGTGTGTTTAGTACAGGCCTTTTATTCCGGCACTAGGAGGCAGAGGTAGAGGCAGGGGCAGCTAGATCTCTGTGAGTCTGAGGCCAGCCTTGTCTACAAAGTGAGTTCCAGGGCAAACAAGCATACAAAGGGAATCCCTATGTAGAAAAACCACAAATAAACAAATAATAATAATGATGATGATGATAATAATCTAAGAGCTCAATTAATTGACTTCACCCACAATTCAAAAATTAAAAAATAAAACAAAGAGTGTGTCTGACCGATCAGTGAAAGGACTATGTGGGCCAAGGGGCTGCCACAATTATGGATTGGTGAGAGGGAGGAAAGGAGGGAGGCAGCAAGGGCAGTTCCCAGTCACCCAAATGCCTTTCAAAGACATTTCACCATGGCAACCACTCGCTTGCTTTCTTGGGGTTTCTTTTCTTCAGTAGTTGTGTTTGTACAACCTACCCCACACCCCACTTCTCATCCTAAATACAGAGTCTGAGAAAATTAAAGCAGCTGTGGAAAAATTCCCACTTGGATATCTTTTCCTGCCCAGTAAAACAAAAACGACTATAACAGGGCTGGAGAGATGGCTCAGAGGTTAAGAGCACTGACTGCTTTTCCACAGGTCCTGAGTTCAATTCCCAGCAACCACATGGTGGCTTACAACCATCTATAATGAGACCTGGTGCCCCCTTCTGGCTTGCAGGCACACGTGGAAGGAATGCTATACACATAATATAATAAATAAATTTAAAAAAAAAACGACTATAACAAAAATATGCATATCTAAAAAAAACAAAAAAAATAAAAAAAATACATATCTAAGCAGACCAATCAAGTTGTAGCCTCACCCTTTATATTATTTATTTATTTATTTATTTATTGGCTTTTCAAGACAAGTTTTCTCTGTAGCTTTGGTGCCTGTCCTGGAACTCCCAGAGATTTGCCTGCCTCTGCCTCCAGAGTGCTGGGATTAAAGGCGTGCGCCAACACTGCCCGCCTTAGACTCACCCTTTAATGGTTCAGCAAGGAGTTCTAGCTGTTAGGAAGGGCTGGTGACCTTGAACTTTACTAGTCTCTGAAATCTGCCTTCTCACTTTTACCAGGTGCCCTCAGGGACAGGAGTGGAGGCCAGGGCCTGTAGCTTTGGCTTGTACATTTACTTCAATTTTAATTTTTTTGTCTTGTTTTTCGAAACAGGGTTTCCCTGGGTAACAGTCCTAGCTGATCTGGAACTAGCTCTTGTAGACCAGGCTGGCTTCCAACTCCCAAGAAATTCACCTGCCTCTGACCCTGTGTGCTGGGAATAAAGGCATGTGCCACCACCACATTTATTTAAACCTCTCTCTCGGTGTGCCTGTGTATGTGGGGGAGACAGGGAAGGTGTCATATTTCCAAACATTTTCATAACTGCACTTAGCACTGCACTCTTTTACATTTTATTTTACTTTTAGTTGAGACAGTGTTTCCAGTTGTGTAGTTTAATTTCAATTTCTTAAAGAATTTTTTTTTATGATTTATTTAACCATGCAGGTGCTGGGAATTGAACCCAATTTCTCAGGAAGAGCCAAGAAACTAGCTCTCCAGGCTCTTAGTTTAAAAGTTTATTTATGAGTCTCTGGGTGTGCCTGTGCCTGTGTTTGTGTTTGGTGTGTGTGTGGGGAGGGTATATTTTGACCTCACCAGATGAAGGCATTCAAGAGCACTGGCTCCATATCTGGCAGAGGCAGGATCTCTGGGAGTTTTAGGCCAGCCTGGTCTACAAGAAAGGAGCTAGTTCCAAGAACAGTCTCCAAATCAGCAGAGAAACCCTGTCTCATAAAGCAAAACACAAAACCAAACAAGAAATAAATAAATTGAGAGAGAGAGAGAAAGCGAGAGAGAGAGAGAGAGAGAGAGAGAGAGAGAGAGAGAAGAAATGTGGATTTACAGATAGGAAATAAGAATAAAAATAAGAATAAAAAGAGAACGTTACCAACAAGACAGCCTGGTCTATAAACTGAGTTCCAGGACAGCTAGGGCTGTTACACAGAGAAATCGTGCCTCAAAAAATACTAAAAGAAGAGAAAAAAAAAAACAGCAAGCAAGCAAGAAAATGCAGGGTTTTTTCCCTCTTTTTTGTCTTTGTTAATTCCAGGCCATTCATTTTAATTTTACTTTTTCTTTTAAGATTATATTTTCAGGGGCTGTAGAGATGGCTCAGAGGTTAAGAGCACTGACTGTTCTTCCAAAGGTCCTGAGTTCAATTCCTAGCAACAATATGGTGGCTCACAACCATCTGTAATGGGGTCTTCTGGCCTGCAGTCATGCATGGAAGGAGTGCTGTATATATAATAAATAATTAATTTTAAAAAAAAGATTGTATTTGCAGCATAAGTGTTCAGAAAGAAGAAGTCCTGGGCCATGTAGTAAAATAGTTTGTCTGAAACACAAATAAAAAGACAGGTCCTGTCTCAAAAAACAACAAAAAAAAAAAACAAATTAAAATGTGAAATAAAACAAAGAAGGGGCTTTTTTTTTGTTTTGTTTTGTTTTCTATGAAACCTGAAAATGGCTGAATTCAACAATTATCCAACTTCAGCAAGAAGGTACTGTTTCCCAGCTTCAACCAGAAAACAGCAAATATGCACATCTAGGCCCTGTCAACAGAAGAGGGCACTAGATTTCCACCATGTGGTTTCTGGAAAGTCCAGAAATTCCATCTCTCCATTTCTGATTCTTTCAATCACTGCAGGCAGGCCTGCATTTAGTGAGAGAGTGGACACCACTCCTCGTTCCTTCCTGTTTCTCACGTGTTCATGTCTCACGTGTTCATGTCATAAACACGCGCACATGTGTTTATGGGGTGGCTTTTGAACTAACCAAGATGACTGGTTCCATATCTGGCAGAGAGGCAGTTGGATCTCTGGGAGTTTGAGGACAGCCTGGTCGACAAGAGCTAGTTCTAAGACAACAGAGAAACCATGCCTTGAAAATCAAAACCAAAACACAAACAAAAATAAATAAATAAATGAATAAATACATAAAATAAAACATGAATTAAATGAGAAAGAGAGAGGGAGAAGAAATGTCAATTTGTCAATTTTCAGACCAGAAATAAGAAAAAACAAAACCATAATGTCACCAAGATGACAGCCTGGTTTATATAGTGAGTTAAAAGTATTATACAGAGAAACCAAAAATAAAAAATAATAAAAGAAGAAAACAGGAAGGAAGGAAAGAAGGAAGGAAGGAAGGAAGGAAGGAAGGAAAAATACGTGCTTTCCTTTTTTTCTTTGTTTATCTCAGGTTATTTATTTTTATTTAATTTTTTTCTAAAATTGCAGCAGCAGCAGTATATTTGGGCAGCTGACTACTATCATGGAAGCGTTCAGAAAGAAGTCCTGGGCCATGTAGTGAGATAGATTGTCTGGAGCATAAATAAAAAAGCCAATTCCTGTCTCAAAAAAAGAAAAAAAATCAAGTTAAAATGTGAAATAATAAAATAAATAAGGAAGGTTTTTTTATGTTTCTTGTTTTTTTTTGTTTGTTTTTTGTTTTTTGTTTTTTGTTTTTTTTTTTTTTTTGCAATGAGTGAATTCAAGTCAACAACTTTCAGTTTCCCAACTCCAACAGGAAAGGCTGCAGATATCCATATCAAAGAGGTCCAGTGGAGCTGTAGCCACACCCTTTAATGCTTGTGTCCCAAGGACACAGAGTTTAGGAAAGAAATGATCTTGATCTTTTTTTCAGGAGATCTGAAAACTCAAAACAGCAACCAAACACACACCAAGTAGGAAGAAATGACAGAGAGGCAGGGGGAGTTCAAGGCCAGCCTCACCTACCAAGGACATTCCAGGACTGTTCCCTAGATAAACCCTGTCTCACAAAACCAACCAAACACACACACACACACACACACACACACACACACACAAAACCCAGAAGAATAAGGAAAGTGTTCCTGAAACACCACAAACCAGCTAGATTGCACTTAATAGCAATCAAAAGTGGGTAAAATATAAAATGGAGAGAAATTCTTTGATGAAATCCAACCCTCTTTCTTGGTCAAAGCTGTACAGCCAATAGAACTAGAGGGAGGGAACATGTGTCCATCTCTCAATAAAAAAAGAAAAAAGGCTAGAATCTCACTGTGAGCGTAAAAGATGAAAATCTTACAGCTGACACCATCCATTCTCAAGTTAGAAAAACTTGAAATGATGCAACAGGAGACAGACAGTTTCCCAATGAACTCTTGCTATTCTCCAGGGGAAGTTTTGTTCCTGAGGGTTTTTTTTTTTTTTTTTTTTTTTTTTTGATTTTTCGAGACAGGGTTTCTCTTTAGCTTTGGAGCCTGTCCTGGCACTAGCTCTTCTAGACCAGGCTGGCCTCGAACTCACAGAGATCCACCTGCCTCTGCCTCCCAAGTGTTGGGATTAAAGGCATGCGCCACCACCGCCTGGCTCTGAGGGTTTTTGGAACAACTAATATCCCTCTTATCTTTTTGTTTTGTTTTGTTTTCCATGCCCCCTCAGAGGACACCTGGATATTTTTTAAGGATTTGGTTTTATTTTATTTAAGTATTTTGTTCCTCAGACATAACTCTGAAAACACTAATACGTAATAGCCAGTTTCTATTCAGTTCAGTTCAGATTTTTACCAAAACCTCCTGTCTGGCATGTCTCTGTCTTTGTTGAGTTCCTGTACTTACAGAAGCCAAGAGATAGCTGGCAGCCATCCATAGAAAATGCCCTCTCCCTTTGAACACGGCCCTCCTTTGGTCTGAGTTTCTCACACAGCTCTGATGATGCAGGAGGATGCCAAGGGCCCAGTTGGTGCCTCAGCCCGATGCCTGCATCTGTGCCTTGGCAGCAGCTATTCATGTCTTGCCACTCAGAGTCAAATTCCCTTAAGTTTAGCCTTCCCTAAGTGCTTGTTCACTTCAGAGGACTCAACCCTCATCTTCCGTGTCCTCCTGGCCTAATTTCTCATATTACTGATTTACTGAGTATGAATCAGTAATATGAGATGTTCCGGAGAGGGAGGAAGGGACATTCATGAAAAAAGTGAGTGTTCAACTAACTAACTCCCCATGGGTGAAGGAAGTAGTGAAAAGATTTTAATGAAGCAGAGAGAAATTTCTGGTTTTGGAAGGAGGAAATTCTGAATGGCTCCCTCTGTGTCGCAGGAGAGACTCCTGGAAAGGAAACCTCAGGTTCCGGTCAGTCGGTCGGTTGGTCAGTTCGGGGAGAAATATTAGCAAGGAGGTAAAGGCCGTGCCTCACTACATCAGCAGTCCCTTCTCTGGAAATTCTACGGTATCCCGGAGAGCTCTCGGAATTTTGTGATGTCACTCGTGTCCTAGAAATGCCAAGTGCCCTCAAGATACACTCTCTCGGTGCCTATAAGACTCAGTTCTAGACATGTTGTCTAGAGAATGGAGATCATGGAGAGGCCAGAGGGAGGAAGAAGAAAGCTGACCTCAGATCTCAGAGGAAAACACGGAGAAATAATTAGTGGTCCTGGGGAAGACGAAGTGAGTTCACCACTAGCAGGGACTAGAGAGATTTCTGGATGTGATGGCTTTGAGACTTCCAGGGCTAGGGCTCAGGAACTGGGAGGTTTCTGGAATGAAATAGGTCTGTCTTGTTTCTCTGAGTTCCTAAAGGGCCAACCCACATCAAAGATTCACGATAGTTGATTTGACAAAGTCGGGAATTGACAAGGAGTGCGGAAGGAGTCAGTGAGATTTCAATACCAGCACTGCACATCACACCCCCCCCCCCCGTCCTTTTCGTTGTGTAGCAATAATAATAGAGAAAGGGGAGTAGCGCTCTGCCAAAGCCCGTATTTTTTTTTAAATATTTATTTATTTATTTATTTATTAAGTATACAATATTCTGTCTGTGTGTATGTCTGCAGGCCAGAAGTGGGCACCAGACCTCTTTACAGATGGTTGTGAGCCACCATGTGGTTGCCGGGAATTGAACTCAGGACCTTTGGAAGAGCAGGCAATGCTCTTAACCACTGAGCCATCTCTCCAGCCCCCCGTATTTTTTTTTAATAGTCCAGGTGTGTTATTTCTTTTTGTACATCAGGCCATGAATTCGTAGGGAATGGGCTCCAGCAGCTCAGGCTCCTTCCCGTTAGTCCTCGCGAAGTGTGCTTCTCTGGGTTCGCTTGAGCTGAACCCAGGTGCCCTTCTCTTTGTCTTCCTTTTCCTTCTGGTCGTTCTCCTTCACCCGCTTCAGAAAGCTGTCTCTGCTCTTCGAGTGCTTGATGTGTTCAATCCGCACATTAATTCTCTTGGCAAGAATCTTGCCCTTAACTGGCTTGTTTACAATGATGCCCACAGCATGCTGGGTGACATTGTAGACTCTTCCGGTTTTGCCGTGGTAACATTTATGGGGCATTCCTTTTTGAACAGTGCCCATTCCCTTGATGTCTATATTTTTTTTTTTTTTTATTTTATTTTTTTTTTTTTTAAATATTTATTTATTTATTATGTATACAATATTGTGTCTGTGTGCATGTCTGCAGGCCAGAAGAGGAGACCAGACCTCTTTACAGATGGCTGTGAGCCACCATGTGGTTGCCGGGAATTGAACTCAGGACCTTTGGAAGAGCAGGCAACGCTCTTAACCACTGAGCCATCTCTCCAGCCCCCCCTTGATGTCTATAATATCGCCCTTCTTGTAGATTCGTGGCCAAAGGAACAACTCCATGTTTCCTAAAGGGCCTAGAGAACATATAGCGAGTGCCCCTCCTCTTTCCCTTTGTGTTTGTCATTTTGGCGAGTTACTGAAAGATGGCTACCACGGCCGAAAGGCTCAAAGCCCATATTTTACCATGCCTTATATCACAGCCATTAGCAGGGTTGAGGCATCAAGTGCTGCAGTCAGTCTGACTCCTGTGGTCCCCTAAGGTTTCTAGCTTCCCAGTTATGAATGACACCCTGGTCTCCAGTTCAGCTTGAGAGCTCTTTAAGAGCCAATGGATGAGAGAGTGGGAAAAGACTGCCTTTTTTTTTTCTTTTTCCATTTCTTTCTTTCTTTCTTTTGCTGTTTTGTTTTGTTTTTCAAGAAAGGGTTTCTTTGTGTATCTTGGGCTGTCCTAAAACTCACTCTGTAAATCAGGCCATCTTTGAATTCACAGAGATCTGTGTGTGTGCTGTGATTAAAGGCATGCACACACCACAGCCCGGCTGAGACTGCAATTTCTTGTTAGCTCTGGGTAAGTGACAATGGCTCTGTGTTGTGAATCTCTGTGAATCCAGACTATGTTATGTCCTTCAATGACATGAGTCTGAAGCATCAAGCACCCATCCCTATACTCCCTGAGGTCTCTGAAGTCACGGTGCATCCTTAAAGGCTTAGAAAGCTTTTCCCTGGTTCACCTTTGTGTGTGTGTGTGTGTGTGTGTGTGTGTGTGTGTTTTGTTCTATCTAGGAGAAGCACCATAGCAGTTGCATAGTGACTGAGAAATTTGATTTTTAGGAAATGATTTTTCATATCTGTGAGTGGTCTCTCCATAGCCACTCATCTTTTCTTAAACTTGAGTATAGGAATGAATGAATGAATGATCCCTCCCTCCCTCCCTCCCTCCCTCCCTCTCTCTTCATGGGAACGAGTATCTGGTCTTGCATTGAGGGCTCCCCAGTTCTCAGCATCTCCAGCCCAACCTGTCACAAGCTGATTACACATTTGCAAACTTGGGATATATTCTGCTGAATTTTTGGGATAATGAATTTCATCAACTATGGGACTAACTTTGTTCTGACAGGACACTCACAATCTCTCCTCATCACACCCACATAGTGTAACAACTTTGTGGTTCCTCCATAATGTGCTTATTTCTGTCAGGGAACTGAAAGCCAGCCAGCCAGCCAGCCAGCCAGCCAGCCAGCCAACACTATCTACAAAGCTACAGAGAAACCCTGTCGTGAAAAACCAAAAATAAATAAATAAATAGGCATGGATTTTTTTTAAAAAATCAAATGCAAACTAAGTAGAAATAACTACTTTCAGTATGCCATTCAAGAATTAGGGAACCCTTTATCCCAGCACGTGGGAGACACAGGCAGAAGGACATCTGTGAGTTAAAATCCAGACTCATCTACCAAGTGAGATCACAAGACTCGTGCACTGTCTTATAGGTCCTAAACTCCCATGGTCCAGTTTCTAGGGTTGGGGGCCTCTCTATAAAGCCTGGAAATTCACAGAGGTCCACCTGCCTCTGTCTCTTTGATGATAGAATAAAAGATGTGCACCACAATAACCAGGGTCAGTTTCTTGTAGATTTAGTTTAATTTCAAATTTTGTTTGTATCTCTTGGTCTGCACCAAGTGTGTCCCTGTGGGGGTGGGGGGCAGGGAAGTTGTCCTATTTTAGAACATTTTATTTTACTTTTATTTGAGACAGTCTTTCTGGTTGTGTAGAACTTATTTTAATTTCAAATTTTTAAAGAATTTTTTTATGATTTATTTAACTTTATTTTATGTGCAGTCGTGTGAAACTGGATTTACAATCACTTATGAGCTGCTGCCTTGTGGGGGTTACATCTCAGGAGCACAAGAACCCAAATCTGTGCTGTACTCCCTGTCACCAAAAGAGGTCACTAGATCCCCACCATGTGGTTTCTGGACATTCCAGAAATTCCATCTCTCCAGTTCTCATTCTTTCATTGTTCCTCCTGCATGCCTGCATCTAGTGAGAGAGTGGGCAACTTTCCTCCCTGCTTCTCTGTGTCTGTGTCTGTCACATCCTGGATAGCCAGAGTGCCCACCACCTCAGCCTGAGATAGATGTGGCTGGCAGCCCTGGGGCTGGGGGAAAGGGAGAGAGTGGGCTCCCTGGAGAGCCTTGGGCAGAGGCTCTGTGGATTCCCTGCCAGAGGCCTCACTGCCTCTGAGGAGCCCATGGGGGAGGGGGAAAGGGAAGGTCAACCAGAGAGTCCTGCCTGGCTTTTGCTTTGCTTTGTTTTTGTTTTTGTTTGTTTGTTTATTTTATTTTCAGGTACAGCTGTGACCAGGTCTGGATCCAGGACAGACTCAAAAGCTAGAGAGAGGGGGCTGGAGATATGGCTCAGTGGTTAAGAGCACTGACTGCTTTTCCAGAGGACCCGGGTTCAATTCCCAGCACCCACATGGCAGCTCACAACTGTCCGAAGATCCAGTTGCAGGGGATCTGACACCTTCACACCAATGCACATAAAATAAAGTTAAATAAAGCATACAAATATTTAAAAAAAAAAAAAAAAAAAAGCTAGAGAGAAATCCTGTCTCAGAAAACAAAAATAAATAAATACATAAATAAACACATAAACAAATACATAAACTGATAAATGAATGGATAGATAGATAGATAGCCAGACAGAGAGAGAGATGATAAAACACCTTCAAGATCAGGGAGACCAAGGCTGGCAGATCACTGTAAGTTTAAAGCTACCTTGTTCTGCAGATTGAGATTCAGGACAGGCAAAGTGACATAGAGAAACCCTGTTTTCAAAAAAAAGGTGGGGGCTGGAGAGATGGCTCTGTGGTTAAGAGTGCTGACTGCTCTTCCAGAGGACCCAGGTTCAATTCCTACCACCCACATGGCAGTCAACAGCTGTCTGTAACTCCAAGATCTGACACCCTCAGATAGACATACATGCAGGCAAAACACCAATGCTGACAAAATAAATTATTAGGAAAATAAATATATAAAAAAGGTTGTTTAGCCTTTAATCCCAGCATTAGGAGGCAGAGGCAGATGGCTCTCTGTGAGTCTGAGGCCAGTTTTGTCTACAAAGTGAGTCCCAGGGCATACGCATACAAGGGCACACAACGAAACCCTATGTTGAACAACCACAAATAAACAAACAAATAAAGAGATAATAACAATAAAAATATTTGAGAGTTCAAATAATTGACTTCATCCACAATAAAAGAATATAAAAATAAAAATATCAAACGCATTTGAACGCATCAGCACAGGAGACCGCTTCCTAAATAGAACCCCAGTAGCACAGACACTGAGAGAAACAATTAATAAGTGAGAGAGACCTCCTGAAACTGAAAAGCTTCTGTAAAGCAAAGAACACGGCCAACAAGACAAAATGACGGCCTTACAGAATGGAAAAAGATCTTCACTAACCCCACATCAGACAGAGGTCTGTCTGATCTCCAAAACATACAAAGAACACAAGACATTGGTCATCTCAAGAACAAATAATCTAATTCACAAAATGGAGTACAGACTTAAACAGAGAACTCTCAACCGAGGAATCTAAAATGGCTGAAAGACACTTAAGGAAATGTTCAACATGCTTAGTCATCAGAGAAATGCAAATCAAAACAAGTTTCTAGAAACAAGGAGACAGTTCATAATGTTTCTTTCTTCTTTTTTTTTTTAATTTGGAATGGGGGCCTCTCTCCAAAACCTGGGAATTCACAGAGGTACACCTGTCTCTGTCTCTTGGATGATAGAATAAAAGATGTGCACCACAGTGACAATCCAACTAAGTTTTTAGTATCTCATTCTGTTAATTTCATGTACATTTAGTTTCATTTCAAATTTTGTTTGTATCTCTTGGTCTGCACCCAAGTGTGTCCTTGGTGGGGGGGGGCAGGGAAGGTGCCCTATTTCAGAACATTTTACTTAACTTTTATTTGAGACAGTCTTTCCAGTTGTGTAGAACTTAGTTTCATTTCAAATTTTTAATGACCAGGAAGGATGAAAGCATTCAAAAGGACTGGTTCCATATCTGGCAGAGAGGCAGGTGGATCTCTGGGAGTTTGAGGCCAGCCTGGTCGACGAGAGCTAGTTCCAAAGACAGGCTCCAAAGCAACAGAGAAAACCCTGCCTTGAAAATCAAAACAAAAACACAAACAAAAATAAAAAACATAAATTAAATCTGTGTGTGTGTGTGTGTGAGTGTGTGTGTGTGTGTGTGTGTGAGAGAGAGAGAGAAGAGAGAGAGAGAGAGAGAGAGAGAGAGAGAGAAATGATTAAACAGGAAATAAGAAAAAAACCAAAACCATAATGTCACCAAGATGACAGCCTGGTTTATATAGTGAGTTAAAGGTATTATACAGAGAAACCCTGTACCAAAAAAATAATAAAAGAAAAAAACAGAAAAAAAACAAGGAAGGAAGAAAAGAAGGAAAAAAGGAAAGAAGGAAGAAAAACTGGTGTTTTCCTTTTTTTCTTTGTTTATCTCAGGTTATTTTTTTTTTTTATTGCTGCCACAGCAGCAGTATATTTTGGGCAGCTGCCTAGCTGGGTAATGGTGGCAGCACATTTCTTTATTCTCAGTTCTCAGCCCTCAGAGATCAGGAGAGGCAGAGGCAGGCAGATCGCTGTGAGTTTGAGGCTACCTTGTTCTGCAGGCAAAGCGACGACAGACACAGAGAAACTAAAAGTGTGTTTAGTACAGGCCTTTTATTCCGGCACTAGGAGGCAGAGGTAGAGGCAGGGGCAGCTAGATCTCTGTGAGTCTGAGGCCAGCCTTGTCTACAAAGTGAGTTCCAGGGCAAACAAGCATACAAAGGGAATCCCTATGTAGAAAAACCACAAATAAACAAATAATAATAATGATGATGATGATAATAATCTAAGAGCTCAATTAATTGACTTCACCCACAATTCAAAAATTAAAAAATAAAACAAAGAGTGTGTCTGACCGATCAGTGAAAGGACTATGTGGGCCAAGGGGCTGCCACAATTATGGATTGGTGAGAGGGAGGAAAGGAGGGAGGCAGCAAGGGCAGTTCCCAGTCACCTAAATGCCTTTCAAAGACATTTCACCATGGCAACCACTCGCTTGCTTTCTTGGGGTTTCTTTTCTTCAGTAGTTGTGTTTGTACAACCTACCCCACACCCCACTTCTCATACTAAATACAGAGTCTGAGAAAATTAAAGCAGCTGTGGAAAAATTCCCACTTGGATATCTTTTCCTGCCCAGTAAAACAAAAACGACTATAACAGGGCTGGAGAGATGGCTCAGAGGTTAAGAGCACTGACTGCTTTTCCAGAGGTCCTGAGTTCAATTCCCAGCAACCACATGGTGGCTTACAACCATCTATAATGAGACCTGGTGCCCCCTTCTGGCTTGCAGGCACACGTGGAAGGAATGCTATACACATAATATAATAAATAAATTTAAAAAAAAAAGACTATAACAAAAATATGCATATCTAAAAAAAACAAAAAAAAGAAAAAAAATACATATCTAAGCAGACCAATCAAGTTGTAGCCTCACCCTTTATATTATTTATTTATTTATTTATTTATTTATTTATTTATTTATTGGCTTTTCAAGACAAGTTTTCTCTGTAGCTTTGGTGCCTGTCCTCTAACTCCCAGAGATTTGCCTGCCTCTGCCTCCAGAGTGCTGGGATTAAAGGCGTGCGCCACCACTGCCCGCCTTAGACTCACCCTTTAATGGTTCAGCAAGGAGTTCTAGCTGTTAGGAAGGGCTGGTGACCTTGAACTTTACTAGTCTCTGAAATCTGCCTTCTCACTTTTACCAGGTGCCCTCAGGGACAGGAGTGGAGGCCAGGGCCTGTAGCTTTGGCTTGTACATTTACTTCAATTTTAATTTTTTTGTCTTGTTTTTCGAAACAGGGTTTCCCTGGGTAACAGTCCTAGCTGATCTGGAACTAGCTCTTGTAGACCAGGCTGGCTTCCAACTCCCAAGAAATTCACCTGCCTCTGCCCCCTGTGTGCTGGGAATAAAGGCATGTGCCACCACCACATTTATTTAAACCTCTCTCTCGGTGTGCCTGTGTATGTGGGGGAGACAGGGAAGGTGTCATATTTCCAAACATTTTCATAACTGCACTTAGCACTGCACTCTTTTACATTTTATTTTACTTTTAGTTGAGACAGTGTTTCCAGTTGTGTAGTTTAATTTCAATTTCTTAAAGAATTTTTTTTTATGATTTATTTAACCATGCAGGTGCTGGGAATTGAACCCAATTTCTCAGGAAGAGCCAAGAAACTAACTCTCCAGGCTCTTAATTTAAAAGTTTATTTATGTGTCTCTGGGTGTGCCTGTGCCTGTGTTTGTGTTTGGTGTGTATGTGGGGGGGTATATTTTGACCTCACCAGATGAAGGCATTCAAGAGCACTGGCTCCATATCTGGCAGAGGCAGGATCTCTGCGAATTTTAGGCCAGCCTGGTCTACAAGAAAGGAGCTAGTTCCAAGAACAGTCTCCAAATCAGCAGAAAAACCCTGTCTCATAAAGCAAAACACAAAACCAAACAAGAAATAAATAAATAGAGAGAGAGAGAGAAAGCGAGAGAGAGAGAGAGAGAGAGAGAGAGAGAGAGAAGAAATGTGGATTTACAGATAGGAAATAAGAATAAAAAGAGAACGTTACCAACAAGACAGCCTGGTCTATAAACTGAGTTCCAGGACAGCTAGGGCTGTTACACAGAGAAATCGTGCCTCAAAAAATACTAAAAGAAGAGAAAAAAAAAAAAGCAAGCAAGCAAGAAAATGCAGGGTTTTTTCCCCCTTTTTTGTCTTTGTTAATTCCAGGCCATTCATTTTAATTTTACTTTTTCTTTTAAGATTATATTTTCAGGGGCTGTAGAGATGGCTCAGAGGTTAAGAGCACTGACTGTTCTTCCAAAGGTCCTGAGTTCAATTCCTAGCAACAATATGGTGGCTCACAACCATCTGTAATGGGGTCTTCTGGCCTGCAGTCATGCATGGAAGGAGTGCTGTATACATAATAAATAATTAATTTTAAAAAAAAAGATTGTATTTGCAGCATAAGTGTTCAGAAAGAAGAAGTCCTGGGCCATGTAGTAAAATAGTTTGTCTGAAACACAAATAAAAAGACAGGTCCTGTCTCAAAAAACAAAAAACAAAAAAAAAAATTAAAATGTGAAATAAAACCAAGAAGGGGCTTTTTGTTTTGTTTTGTTTTCTATGAAACCTGAAAATGGCTGAATTCAACAATTATCCAACTTCAGCAAGAAGGTACTGTTTCCCAGCTTCAACCAGAAAACAGCAAATATGCACATCTAGGCCCTGTCAACAGAAGAGAGCACTAGATTTCCACCATGTGGTTTCTGGAAAGTCCAGAAATTCCATCTCTCCATTTCTGATTCTTTCAATCACTGCAGGCAGGCCTGCATTTAGTGAGAGAGTGGACACCACTCCTCGTTCCTTCCTGTTTCTCACGTGTTCATGTCTCACGTGTTCATGTCATAAACACGCGCACATGTGTTTATGGGGTGGCTTTTGAACTAACCAAGATGACTGGTTCCATATCTGGCAGAGAGGCAGTTGGATCTCTGGGAGTTTGAGGACAGCCTGGTCGACAAGAGCTAGTTCTAAGACAACAGAGAAACCATGCCTTGAAAATCAAAACCAAAACACAAACAAAAATAAATAAATAAATGAATAAATACATAAAATAAAACATGAATTAAATGAGAAAGAGAGAGGGAGAAGAAATGTCAATTTGTCAATTTTCAGACCAGAAATAAGAAAAAACAAAACCATAATGTCACCAAGATGACAGCCTGGTTTATATAGTGAGTTAAAAGTATTATACAGAGAAACCAAAAATAAAAAATAATAAAAGAAGAAAACAGGAAGGAAGGAAGGAAGGAAGGAAGGAAGGAAGGAAGGAAAAATAGGTGCTTTCCTTTTTTTCTTTGTTTATCTCAGGTTATTTATTTTTATTTAATTTTTTTCTAAAATTGCAGCAGCAGCAGTATATTTGGGCAGCTGACTACTATCATGGAAGCGTTCAGAAAGAAGTCCTGGGCCATGTAGTGAGATAGATTGTCTGGAGCATAAATAAAAAGCCAATTCCTGTCTCAAAAAAAGAAAAAAAATCAAGTTAAAATGTGAAATAATAAAATAAATAAGGAAGGTTTTTTTTTGTTTCTTGTTTTTTTTTGTTTGTTTTTTGATTTTGTTTTTTGTTTTTTTTTTTTTTTTGCAATGAGTGAATTCAAGTCAACAACTTTCAGTTTCCTAACTCCAACAGGAAAGGCTGCAGATATCCATATCAAAGAGGTCCAGTGGAGCTGTAGCCACACCCTTTAATGCTTGTGTCCCAAGGACACAGAGTTTAGGAAAGAAATGATCTTGATCTTTTTTTCAGGAGATCTGAAAACTCAAAACAGCAACCAAACACACACCAAGTAGGAAGAAATGACAGAGAGGCAGGGGGAGTTCAAGGCCAGCCTCACCTACCAAGGACATTCCAGGACTGTTCCCTAGATAAACCCTGTCTCACAAAACCAACCAAACACACACACACACACACAAACACACACACACACACAAAACCCAGAAGAATAAGGAAAGTGTTCCTGAAACACCACAAACCAGCTAGATTGCACTTAATAGCAATCAAAAGTGGGTGAAATATAAAATGGAGAGAAATTCTTTGATGAAATCCAACCCTCTTTCTTGGTCAAAGCTGTACAGCCAATAGAACTAGAGGGAGGGAACATGTGTCCATCTCTCAATATAAAAAGAAAAAAGGCTAGAATCTCACTGTGAGCGTAAAAGATGAAAATCTTACAGCTGACACCATCCAGTCTCAAGTTAGAAAAACTTGAAACGATGCAACAGGAGACAGACAGTTTCCCAATGAACTCTTGCTATTCTCCAGGGGAAGTTTTGTTCCTGAGGGTTTTTTTTTTTTTTTGATTTTTCGAGACAGGGTTTCTCTGTAGCTTTGGAGCCTGTCCTGGCACTAGCTCTTCTAGACCAGGCTGGCCTCGAACTCACAGAGATCCACCTGCCTCTGCCTCCCAAGTGTTGGGATTAAAGGCATGCGCCACCACCGCCCGGCTCTGAGGGTTTTTGGAACAACTAAAATCCCTCTTATCTTTTTGTTTTGTTTTGTTTTCCATGCCCCCTCAGAGGACACCTGGATGTTTTTTAAGGATTTGGTTTTATTTTATTTAAGTATTTTGTTCCTCAGACATAACTCTGAAAACACTAATACGTAATAGCCAGTTTCTATTCAGTTCAGTTCAGATTTTTACCAAAACCTCCTGTCTGGCATGTCTCTGTCTTTGTTGAGTTCCTGTACTTACAGAAGCCAAGAGATAGCTGGCAGCCATCCATAGAAAATGCCCTCTCCCTTTGAACACGGCCCTCCTTTGGTCTGAGTTTCTCACACAGCTCTGATGATGCAGGAGGATGCCAAGGGCCCAGTTGGTGCCTCAGCCCGATGCCTGCATCTGTGCCTTGGCAGCAGCTATTCATGTCTTGCCACTCAGAGTCAAATTCCCTTAAGTTTAGCCTTTCCTAAGTGCTTGTTCACTTCAGAGGACTCAACCCTCATCTTCCGTGTCCTCCTGGCCTAATTTCTCATATTACTGATTTACTGAGTATGAATCAGTAATATGAGATGTTCCGGAGAGGGAGGAAGGGACATTCATGAAAAAAGTGAGTGTTCAACTAACTAACTCCCCATGGGTGAAGGAAGTAGTGAAAAGATTTTAATGAAGCAAAGAGAAATTTCTGGTTTTGGAAGGAGGAAATCCTGAATGGCTCCCTCTGTGTCGCAGGAGAGACTCCTGGAAAGGAAACCTCAGGTTCCGGTCAGTCGGTCGGTTGGTCAGTTCGGGGAGAAATATTAGCAAGGAGGTAAAGGCCGTGCCTCACGACATCAGCAGTCCCTTCTCTGGAAATTCTACGGTATCCCGGAGAGCTCTCGGAATTTTGTGATGTCACTCGTGTCCTAGAAATGCCAAGTGCCCTCAAGATACACTCTCTCGGTGCCTATAAGACTCAGTTCTAGACATGTTGTCTAGAGAATGGAGATCATGGAGAGGCCAGAGGGAGGAAGAAGAAAGCTGACCTCAGATCTCAGAGGAAAACACGGAGAAATAATTAGTGGTCCTGGGGAAGACGAAGTGAGTTCACCACTAGCAGGGACTAGAGAGATTTCTGGATGTGATGGCTTTGAGACTTCCAGGGCTAGGGCTCAGGAACTGGGAGGTTTCTGGAATGAAATAGGTCTGTCTTGTTTCTCTGAGTTCCTAAAGGGCCAACCCACATCAAAGATTCACGATAGTTGATTTGACAAAGTCGGGAATTGACAAGGAGTGCGGAAGGAGTCAGTGAGATTTCAATACCAGCACTTCACAACACGCCCCCCCCCCCCCCCCCCGGTCCTTTTCTTTGTGTAGCAATAATAATAGAGAAAGGGGAGTAGCGCTCTGCCAAAGCCCGTATTTTTTTTTAAATATTTATTTATTTATTTATTAAGTATACAATATTCTGTCTGTGTGTATGTCTGCAGGCCAGAAGAGGGCACCAGACCTCTTTACAGATGGTTGTGAGCCACCATGTGGTTGCCGGGAATTGAACTCAGGACCTTTGGAAGAGCAGGCAATGCTCTTAACCACTGAGCCATCTCTCCAGCCCCCCGTATTTTTTTTTTAATAGTCCAATTGTGTTATTTCTTTTTGTACATCAGGCCATGAATTCGTAGGGAATGGGCTCCAGCAGCTAAGGCTCCTTCCTGTTAGTCCTCACGAAGTGTGCTTCTCTGGGTTCGCTTGAGCTGAACCCAGGTGCCCTTCTCTTTGTCTTCCTTTTCCTTCTGGTTGTTCTCCTTCACCCGCTTCAGAAAGCTGTCTCTGCTCTTCGAGTGCTTGATGTGTTCAATCCGCACATTAATTCTCTTGGCAAGAATCTTGCCCTTAACTGGCTTGTTTACAATGATGCCCACAGCATGCTGGGTGACATTGTAGACTCTTCCGGTTTTGCCGTGGTAACATTTATGGGGCATTCCTTTTTGAACAGTGCCCATTCCCTTGATGTCTATAATATCGCCCTTCTTGTAGATTCGTGGCCAAAGGAACAACTCCATGTTTCCTAAAGGGCCTAGAGAACATATAGCGAGTGCCCCTCCTCTTTCCCTTTGTGTTTGTCATTTTGGCGAGTTACTGAAAGATGGCTACCACGGCCGAAAGGCCCAAAGCCCATATTTTACCATGCCTTATATCACAGCCATTAGCAGGGTTGAGGCATCAAGTGCTGCAGTCAGTCTGACTCCTGTGGTCCCCTAAGGTTTCTAGCTTCCCAGTTATGAATGACACCCTGGTCTCCACTTCAGCTTGAGAGCTCTTTAAGAGCCAATGGATGAGAGAGTGGGAAGAGACTGCCTTTTTTTTTCTTTTTCCATTTCTTTCTTTCTTTCTTTTGCCGTTTTGTTTTGTTTTTCAAGAAAGGGTTTCTTTGTGTATCTTGGGCTGTCCTAAAACTCACTCTGTAAATCAGGCCATCTTTGAATTCACAGAGATCTGTGTGTGTGCTGTGATTAAAGGCATGCACACACCACAGCCCGGCTGAGACTGTAATTTCTTGTTAGCTCTGGGTAAGTGACAATGGCTCTGTGTTGTGAATCTCTGTGAATCCAGACTATGTTATGTCCTTCAATGACATGAGTCTGAAGCATCAAGCACCCATCCCTATACTCCCTGAGGTCTCTGAAGTCACGGTGCATCCTTAAAGGCTTAGAAAGCTTTTCCCAGGTTCACCTTTGTGTGTGTGTGTGTGTGTGTGTGTGTGTGTGTGTGTGTGTGTGTTTTGTTCTATCTAGGAGAAGCACCATAGCAGTTGCATAGTGACTGAGAAATTTGATTTTTAGGAAATGACTTTTCATATCTGTGAGTGGTCTCTCCATAGCCACTCATCTTTTCTTAAACTTGAGTATAGGAATGAATGAATGAATGATCCCTCCCTCCCTCCCTCCCTCCCTCCCTCCCTCCCTCTCTCTTCATGGGAACGAGTATCTGGTCTTGCATTGAGGGCTCCCCAGTTCTCAGCATCTCCAGCCCAACCTGTCACAAGCTGATCACACATTTGCAAACTTGGGATATATTCTGCTGAA
Organism: Microtus oregoni; assembly: GCF_018167655.1. Lineage (NCBI taxonomy): Eukaryota > Metazoa > Chordata > Mammalia > Rodentia > Cricetidae > Microtus > Microtus oregoni. Next base: position 297,320 of record NW_024543840.1, on the reverse strand, counting down.
TTTTTGGGATAATGAATTTCATCAACTATGGGACTAACTTTGTTCTGACAGGACACTCACAATCTCTCCTCATCACACCCACATAGTGTAACAACTTTGTGGTTCCTCCATAATGTGCTTATTTCTGTCAGGGAACTGAAAGCCAGCCAGCTGGCCAGCCAGCCAGCCAGCCAGCCAGCCAGCCAACACTATCTACAAAGCTACAGAGAAACCCTGTCGTGAAAAACCAAAAATAAATAAATAAATAGGCATGGATTTTTTTTTAAAAAATCAAACGCAAACTAAGTAGAAATAACTACTTTCAGTATGCCATTCAAGAATTAGGGAACCCTTTATCCCAGCACGTGGGAGACACAGGCAGAAGGACATCTGTGAGTTAAAATCCAGACTCATCTACCAAGTGAGATCACAAGACTCGTGCACTGTCTTATAGGTCCTAAACTCCCATGGTCCAGTTTCTAGGGTTGGGGGCCTCTCTATAAAGCCTGGAAATTCACAGAGGTCCACCTGCCTCTGTCTCTTTGATGATAGAATAAAAGATGTGCACCACAATAACCAGGGTCAGTTTCTTGTAGATTTAGTTTAATTTCAAATTTTGTTTGTATCTCTTGGTCTGCACCAAGTGTGTCCCTGTGGGGGTGGGGGGCAGGGAAGTTGTCCTATTTTAGAACATTTTATTTTACTTTTATTTGAGACAGTCTTTCTGGTTGTGTAGAACTTATTTTAATTTCAAATTTTTAAAGAATTTTTTTATGATTTATTTAACTTTATTTTATGTGCAGTCGTGTGAAACTGGATTTACAATCACTTATGAGCTGCTGCCTTGTGGGGGTTACATCTCAGGAGCACAAGAACCCAAATCTGTGCTGTACTCCCTGTCACCAAAAGAGGTCACTAGATCCCCACCATGTGGTTTCTGGACATTCCAGAAATTCCATCTCTCCAGTTCTCATTCTTTCATTGTTCCTCCTGCATGCCTGCGTCTAGTGAGAGAGTGGGCAACTTTCCTCCCTGCTTCTCTGTGTCTGTGTCTGTCACATCCTGGATAGCCAGAGTGCCCACCACCTCTGCCTGAGATAGATGTGGCTGGCAGCCCTGGGGCTGGGGGAAAGGGAGAGTGTGGGTTCCCTGGAGAGCCTTGGGCAGAGGCTCTGTGGATTCCCTGCCGGAGGCCTCACTGCCTCTGAGGAGCCCATGGGGGAGGGGGAAAGGGAAGGTCAACCAGAGAGTCCTGCCTGGCTTTTGCTTTGCTTTGTTTTTGTTTTTGTTTGTTTGTTTATTTTATTTTCAGGTACAGCTGTGACCAGGTCTGGATCCAGGACAGACTCAAAAGCTAGAGAGAAATCCTGTCTCAGAAAACAAAAATAAATAAATACATAAATAAACACATAAACAAATACATAAACTAATAAATGAATGGATAGATAGATAGATAGCCAGACAGAGAGAGAGATGATAAAACACCTTCAAGATCAGGGAGACCAAGGCTGGCAGATCACTGTAAGTTTAAAGCTACCTTGTTCTGCAGATTGAGATTCAGGACAGGCAAAGTGACATAGAGAAACCCTGTTTTCAAAAAAAAGGTGGGGGCTGGAGAGATGGCTCTGCAGTTAAGAGTGCTGACTGCTCTTCCAGAGGACCCAGGTTCAATTCCTACCACCCACATGGCAGCCAACAGCTGTCTGTAACTCCAAGATCTGACACCCTCAGATAGACATACATGCAGGCAAAACACCAATGCCGACAAAATAAATTATTAGGAAAATAAATATATAAAAAAGGTTGTTTAGCCTTTAATCCCAGCATTAGGAGGCAGAGGCAGATGGCTCTCTGTGAGTCTGAGGCCAGTTTTGTCTACAAAGTGAGTCCCAGGGCATACGCATACAAGGGCACACAACGAAACCCTATGTTGAACAACCACAAATAAACAAACAAATAAAGAGATAATAACAATAAAAATATTTGAGAGTTCAAATAATTGACTTCATCCACAATAAAAGAATATAAAAATAAAAATATCAAACGCATTTGAACGCATCAGCACAGGAGACCGCTTCCTAAATAGAACCCCAGTAGCACAGACACTGAGAGAAACAATTAATAAGTGAGAGAGACCTCCTGAAACTGAAAAGCTTCTGTAAAGCAAAGAACACGGCCAACAAGACAAAATGACGGCCTTACAGAATGGAAAAAGATCTTCACTAACCCCACATCAGACAGAGGTCTGTCTGATCTCCAAAACATACAAAGAACACAAGACATTGGTCATCTCAAGAACAAATAATCTAATTCACAAAATGGAGTACAGACTTAAACAGAGAACTCTCAACCGAGGAATCTAAAATGGCTGAAAGACACTTAAGGAAATGTTCAACATGCTTAGTCATCAGAGAAATGCAAATCAAAACAAGTTTCTAGAAACAAGGAGACAGTTCATAATGTTTCTTTCTTCTTTTCTTCCTTCTTTTTTTTTAAATTTGGGATGGGGCTGGGCAGTGGTGGCGCACGCCTTTAATCCCAGCACTCGGGAGGCAGAGGCAGGCGGATCTCTGTGAGTGCGAGACCAGCCTGGTCTACAAGAGCTAGTTCCAGGACAGGCTCCAAAACCACAGAGAAACCCTGTCTCGAAAAACCAAAAAAAAAAAAAAAAAAAAAAAAAAAAAAAAAAAAAAATAAATTTGGGATGGGGCCTCTCTCCAAAACCTGGGAATTCACAGAGGTACACCTGTCTCTGTCTCTTGGATGATAGAATAAATGATGTGCACCACAGTGACAATCCAACTAAGTTTTTAGTATCTCATTCTGTTAATTTCATGTACATTTAGTTTCATTTCAAATTTTGTTTGTATCTCTTGGTCTGCACACAAGTGTGTCCTTGGTGGGGGGGGGGCAGGGAAGGTGCCCTATTTCAGAACATTTTACTTAACTTTTATTTGAGACAGTCTTTCCAGTTGTGTAGAACTTAGTTTCATTTCAAATTTTTAATGACCAGGAAGGATGAAAGCATTCAAAAGGACTGGTTCCATATCTGGCAGAGAGGCAGGTGGATCTCTGGGAGTTTGAGGCCAGCCTGGTCGACGAGAGCTAGTTCCAAAGACAGGCTCCAAAGCAACAGAGAAAACCCTGCCTTGAAAATCAAAACAAAAACACAAACAAAAATAAAAAACATAAATTAAATCTCTGTATGTGTGTGTGTGTGTGTGTGTGAGAGAGAGAGAGAGAGAGAGAGAGAGAGAGAGAGAGAGAGAGAGAGAGAAATGATTAAACAGGAAATAAGAAAAAACACAAAACCATAATGTCACCAAGATGACAGCCTGTTTTATATAGTGAGTTAAAGGTATTATACAGAGAAACCCTGTACCAAAAAAATAATAAAAGAAGAAAACAGAAAAAAAACAAGGAAGGAAGAAAAGAAGGAAAAAAGGAAAGAAGGAAGAAAAACTGGTGTTTTCCTTTTTTTCTTTGTTTATCTCAGGTTTTTTTTTTTTTATTGCTGCCGCAGCAGCAGTATATTTTGGGCAGCTGCCTAGCTGGGTAATGGTGGCAGCACATTTCTTTATTCTCAGTTCTCAGCCCTCAGAGATCAGGAGAGGCAGAGGCAGGCAGATCGCTGTGAGTTTGAGGCTACCTTGTTCTGCAGGCAAAGCGACGACAGACACAGAGAAACTAAAAGTGTGTTTAGTACAGGCCTTTTATTCTGGCACTAGGAGGCAGAGGTAGAGGCAGGGGCAGCTAGATCTCTGTGAGTCTGAGGCCAGCCTTGTCTACAAAGTGAGTTCCAGGGCAAACAAGCATACAAAGGGAATCCCTATGTAGAAAAACCACAAATAAACAAATAATAATAATGATGATGATGATAATAATCTAAGAGCTCAATTAATTGACTTCACCCACAATTCAAAAATTAAAAAATAAAACAAAGAGTGTGTCTGACCGATCAGTGAAAGGACTATGTGGGCCAAGGGGCTGCCACAATTATGGATTGGTGAGAGGGAGGAAAGGAGGGAGGCAGCAAGGGCAGTTCCCAGTCACCTAAATGCCTTTCAAAGACATTTCACCATGGCAACCACTCGCTTGCTTTCTTGGGGTTTCTTTTCTTCAGTAGTTGTGTTTGTACAACCTACCCCACACCCCACTTCTCATCCTAAATACAGAGTCTGAGAAAATTAAAGCAGCTGTGGAAAAATTCCCACTTGGATATCTTTTCCTGCCCAGTAAAACAAAAACGACTATAACAGGGCTGGAGAGATGGCTCAGAGGTTAAGAGCACTGACTGCTTTTCCACAGGTCCTGAGTTCAATTCCCAGCAACCACATGGTGGCTTACAACCATCTATAATGAGACCTGGTGCCCCCTTCTGGCTTGCAGGCACACGTGGAAGGAATGCTATACACATAATATAATAAATAAATTTAAAAAAAAAACGACTATAACAAAAATATGCATATCTAAAAAAAAACAAAAAAAATAAAAAAAATACATATCTAAGCAGACCAATCAAGTTGTAGCCTCACCCTTTATATTATTTATTTATTTATTTATTTATTTATTTATTGGCTTTTCAAGACAAGTTTTCTCTGTAGCTTTGGTGCCTGTCCTGGAACTCCCAGAGATTTGCCTGCCTCTGCCTCCAGAGTGCTGGGATTAAAGGCGTGCGCCACCACTGCCCGCCTTAGACTCACCCTTTAATGGTTCAGCAAGGAGTTCTAGCTGTTAGGAAGGGCTGGTGACCTTGAACTTTACTAGTCTCTGAAATCTGCCTTCTCACTTTTACCAGGTGCCCTCAGGGACAGGAGTGGAGGCCAGGGCCTGTAGCTTTGGCTTGTACATTTACTTCAATTTTAATTTTTTTGTCTTGTTTTTCGAAACAGGGTTTCCCTGGGTAACAGTCCTAGCTGATCTGGAACTAGCTCTTGTAGACCAGGCTGGCTTCCAACTCCCAAGAAATTCACCTGCCTCTGCCCCCTGTGTGCTGGGAATAAAGGCATGTGCCACCACCACATTTATTTAAACCTCTCTCTCGGTGTGCCTGTGTATGTGGGGGAGACAGGGAAGGTGTCATATTTCCAAACATTTTCATAACTGCACTTAGCACTGCACTCTTTTACATTTTATTTTACTTTTAGTTGAGACAGTGTTTCCAGTTGTGTAGTTTAATTTCAATTTCTTAAAGAATTTTTTTTTATGATTTATTTAACCATGCAGGTGCTGGGAATTGAACCCAATTTCTCAGGAAGAGCCAAGAAACTAGCTCTCCAGGCTCTTAATTTAAAAGTTTATTTATGAGTCTCTGGGTGTGCCTGTGCCTGTGTTTGTGTTTGGTGTGTGTGTGGGGAGGGTATATTTTGACCTCACCAGATGAAGGCATTCAAGAGCACTGGCTCCATATCTGGCAGAGGCAGGATCTCTGGGAGTTTTAGGCCAGCGTGGTCTACAAGAAAGGAGCTAGTTCCAAGAACAGTCTCCAAATCAGCAGAGAAACCCTGTCTCATAACGCAAAACACAAAACCAAACAAGAAATAAATAAATTGAGAGAGAGAGAGAAAGCGAGAGAGAGAGAGAGAGAGAGAGAGAGAAGAAATGTGGATTTACAGATAGGAAATAAGAATAAAAAGAGAACGTTACCAACAAGACAGCCTGGTCTATAAACTGAGTTCCAGGACAGCTAGGGCTGTTACACAGAGAAATCGTGCCTCAAAAAATACTAAAAGAAGAGAAAAAAAAAAAAAGCAAGCAAGCAAGAAAATGCAGGGTTTTTTCCCCCTTTTTTGTCTTTGTTAATTCCAGGCCATTCATTTTAATTTTACTTTTTCTTTTAAGATTATATTTTCAGGGGCTGTAGAGATGGCTCAGAGGTTAAGAGCACTGACTGTTCTTCCAAAGGTCCTGAGTTCAATTCCTAGAAACAATATGGTGGCTCACAACCATCTGTAATGGGGTCGTCTGGCCTGCAGTCATGCATGGAAGGAGTGCTGTATACATAATAAATAATTAATTTTAAAAAAAAGATTGTATTTGCAGCATAAGTGTTCAGAAAGAAGAAGTCCTGGGCCATGTAGTAAAATAGTTTGTCTGAAACACAAATAAAAAGACAGGTCCTGTCTCAAAAAACAAAACAAAAAAAAAAAACAAATTAAAATGTGAAATAAAACAAAGAAGGGGCTTTTTTTTTGTTTTGTTTTGTTTTCTATGAAACCTGAAAATGGCTGAATTCAACAATTATCCAACTTCAGCAAGAAGGTACTGTTTCCCAGCTTCAACCAGAAAACAGCAAATATGCACATCTAGGCCCTGTCAACAGAAGAGAGCACTAGATTTCCACCATGTGGTTTCTGGAAAGTCCAGAAATTCCATCTCTCCATTTCTGATTCTTTCAATCACTGCAGGCAGGCCTGCATTTAGTGAGAGAGTGGACACCACTCCTCGTTCCTTCCTGTTTCTCACGTGTTCATGTCTCACGTGTTCATGTCATAAACACGCGCACATGTGTTTATGGGGTGGCTTTTGAACTAACCAAGATGACTGGTTCCATATCTGGCAGAGAGGCAGTTGGATCTCTGGGAGTTTGAGGACAGCCTGGTCGACAAGAGCTAGTTCTAAGACAACAGAGAAACCATGCCTTGAAAATCAAAACCAAAACACAAACAAAAATAAATAAATAAATGAATAAATACATAAAATAAAACATGAATTAAATGAGAAAGAGAGAGGAAGAAGAAATGTCAATTTGTCAATTTTCAGACCAGAAATAAGAAAAAACAAAACCATAATGTCACCAAGATGACAGCCTGGTTTATATAGTGAGTTAAAGGTATTATACAGAGAAACCAAAAATAAAAAATAATAAAAGAAGAAAACAGGAAGGAAGGAAGGAATGAAGGAAGGAAAAATAGGTGCTTTCCTTTTTTTCTTTGTTTATCTCAGGTTATTTATTTTTATTTAATTTTTTTCTAAAATTGCAGCAGCAGCAGTATATTTTGGGCAGCTGACTACTATCATGGAAGCGTTCAGAAAGAAGTCCTGGGCCATGTAGTGAGATAGATTGTCTGGAGCATAAATAAAAAGCCAATTCCTGTCTCAAAAAAAGAAAAAAAAATCAAGTTAAAATGTGAAATAATAAAATAAATAAGGGTCGTTTTTTTTGTTTCTTGTTTTTTTTTTGTTTGTTTTTTTTTTTTTGCAATGAGTGAATTCAAGTCAACAACTTTCAGTTTCCCAACTCCAACAGGAAAGGCTGCAGATATCCATATCAAAGAGGTCCAGTGGAGCTGTAGCCACACCCTTTAATGCTTGTGTCCCAAGGACACAGAGTTTAGGAAAGAAATGATCTTGATCTTTTTTTCAGGAGATCTGAAAACTCAAAACAGCAACCAAACACACACCAAGTAGGAAGAAATGACAGAGAGGCAGGGGGAGTTCAAGGCCAGCCTCACCTACCAAGGACATTCCAGGACTGTTCTCTAGATAAACCCTGTCTCACAAAACCAACCAAACACACACACACACACACACACACACACACACACACACACACACACAAAACCCAGAAGAATAAGGAAAGTGTTCCTGAAACACCACAAACCAGCTAGATTGCACTTAATAGCAATCAAAAGTGGGTGAAATATAAAATGGAGAGAAATTCTTTGATGAAATCCAACCCTCTTTCTTGGTCAAAGCTGTACAGCCAATAGAACTAGAGGGAGGGAACATGTGTCCATCTCTCAATAAAAAAAGAAAAAAGGCTAGAATCTCACTGTGAGCGTAAAAGATGAAAATCTTACAGCTGACACCATCCATTCTCAAGTTAGAAAAACTTGAAACGATGCAACAGGAGACAGACAGTTTCCCAATGAACTCTTGCTATTCTCCAGGGGAAGTTTTGTTCCTGAGGGTTTTTTTTTTTTTTTTTTTTGATTTTTCGAGACAGGGTTTCTCTGTAGCTTTGGAGCCTGTCCTGGCACTAGCTCTTCTAGACCAGGCTGGCCTCGAACTCACAGAGATCCACCTGCCTCTGCCTCCCAAGTGTTGGGATTAAAGGCATGCGCCACCACCGCCCGGCTCTGAGGGTTTTTGGAACAACTAAAATCCCTCTTATCTTTTTGTTTTGTTTTGTTTTCCATGCCCCCTCAGAGGACACCTGGATGTTTTTTAAGGATTTGGTTTTATTTTATTTAACTATTTTGTTCCTCAGACATAACTCTGAAAACACTAATACGTAATAGCCAGTTTCTATTCAGTTCAGTTCAGATTTTTACCAAAACCTCCTGTCTGGCATGTCTCTGTCTTTGTTGAGTTCCTGTACTTACAGAAGCCAAGAGATAGCTGGCAGCCATCCATAGAAAATGCCCTCTCCCTTTGAACACGGCCCTCCTTTGGTCTGAGTTTCTCACACAGCTCTGATGATGCAGGAGGATGCCAAGGGCCCAGTTGGTGCCTCAGCCCGATGCCTGCATCTGTGCCTTGGCAGCAGCTATTCATGTCTTGCCACTCAGAGTCAAATTCCCTTAAGTTTAGCCTTCCCTAAGTGCTTGTTCACTTCAGAGGACTCAACCCTCATCTTCCGTGTCCTCCTGGCCTAATTTCTCATATTACTGATTTACTGAGTATGAATCAGTAATATGAGATGTTCCGGAGAGGGAGGAAGGGACATTCATGAAAAAAGTGAGTGTTCAACTAACTAACTCCCCATGGGTGAAGGAAGTAGTGAAAAGATTTTAATGAAGCAGAGAGAAATTTCTGGTTTTGGAAGGAGGAAATTCTGAATGGCTCCCTCTGTGTCGCAGGAGAGACTCCTGGAAAGGAAACCTCAGGTTCCGGTCAGTCGGTCGGTTGGTCAGTTCGGGGAGAAATATTAGCAAGGAGGTAAAGGCCATGCCTCACGACATCAGCAGTCCCTTCTCTGGAAATTCTACGGTATCCCGGAGAGCTCTCGGAATTTTGTGATGTCACTCGTGTCCTAGAAATGCCAAGTGCCCTCAAGATACACTCTCTCGGTGCCTATAAGACTCAGTTCTAGACATGTTGTCTAGAGAATGGAGATCATGGAGAGGCCAGAGGGAGGAAGAAGAAAGCTGACCTCAGATCTCAGAGGAAAACACGGAGAAATAATTAGTGGTCCTGGGGAAGACGAAGTGAGTTCACCACTAGCAGGGACTAGAGAGATTTCTGGATGTGATGGCTTTGAGACTTCCAGGGCTAGGGCTCAGGAACTGGGAGGTTTCTGGAATGAAATAGGTCTGTCTTGTTTCTCTGAGTTCCTAAAGGGCCAACCCACATCAAAGATTCACGATAGTTGATTTGACAAAGTCGGGAATTGACAAGGAGTGCGGAAGGAGTCAGGGAGATTTCAATACCAGCACTTCACATCACCCCCCCCCCCCCCCCCCCCCCCGGTCCTTTTCGTTGTGTAGCAATAATAATAGAGAAAGGGGAGTAGCGCTCTGCCAAAGCCCGTATTTTTTTTTAAATATTTATTTATTTATTTATTAAGTATACAATATTCTGTCTGTGTGTATGTCTGCAGGCCAGAAGAGGGCACCAGACCTCTTTAAAGATGGTTGTGAGCCACCATGTGGTTGCCGGGAATTGAACTCAGGACCTTTGGAAGAGCAGGCAATGCTCTTAACCACTGAGCCATCTCTCCAGCCCCCCGTATTTTTTTTTAATAGTCCAATTGTGTTATTTCTTTTTGTACATCAGGCCATGAATTCGTAGGGAATGGGCTCCAGCAGCTCAGGCTCCTTCCCGTTAGTCCTCGCGAAGTGTGCTTCTCTGGGTTCGCTTGAGCTGAACCCAGGTGCCCTTCTCTTTGTCTTCCTTTTCCTTCTGGTCGTTCTCCTTCACCCGCTTCAGAAAGCTGTCTCTGCTCTTCGAGTGCTTGATGTGTTCAATCCGCACATTAATTCTCTTGGCAAGAATCTTGCCCTTAACTGGCTTGTTTACAATGATGCCCACAGCATGCTGGGTGACATTGTAGACTCTTCCGGTTTTGCCGTGGTAACATTTATGGGGCATTCCTTTTTGAACAGTGCCCATTCCCTTGATGTCTATAATATCGCCCTTCTTGTAGATTCGTGGCCAAAGGAACAACTCCATGTTTCCTAAAGGGCCTAGAGAACATATAGCGAGTGCCCCTCCTCTTTCCCTTTGTGTTTGTCATTTTGGCAAGTTACTGAAAGATGGCTACCGTGGCCGAAAGGCCCAAAGCCCATATTTTACCATGCCTTATATCACAGCCATTAGCAGGGTTGAGGCATCAAGTGCTGCAGTCAGTCTGACTCCTGTGGTCCCCTAAGGTTTCTAGCTTCCCAGTTATGAATGACACCCTGGTCTCCAGTTCAGCTTGAGAGCTCTTTAAGAGCCAATGGATGAGAGAGTGGGAAGAGACTGCCTTTTTTTTTCTTTTTCCATTTCTTTCTTTCTTTCTTTTGCTGTTTTGTTTTGTTTTTCAAGAAAGGGTTTCTTTGTGTATCTTGGGCTGTCCTAAAACTCACTCTGTAAATCAGGCCATCTTTGAATTCACAGAGATCTGTGTGTGTGCTGTGATTAAAGGCATGCACACACCACAGCCCGGCTGAGACTGTAATTTCTTGTTAGCTCTGGGTAAGTGACAATGGCTCTGTGTTGTGAATCTCTGTGAATCCAGACTATGTTATGTCCTTCAATGACATGAGTCTGAAGCATCAAGCACCCATCCCTATACTCCCTGAGGTCTCTGAAGTCACGGTGCATCCTTAAAGGCTTAGAAAGCTTTTCCCAGGTTCACCTTTGTGTGTGTGTGTGTGTGTGTGTGTGTGTGTGTGTGTTTTGTTCTATCTAGGAGAAGCACCATAGCAGTTGCATAGTGACTGAGAAATTTGATTTTTAGGAAATGACTTTTCATATCTGTGAGTGGTCTCTCCATAGCCACTCATCTTTTCTTAAACTTGAGTATAGGAATGAATGAATGAATGATCCCTCCCTCCCTCCCTCCCTCCCTCCCTCCCTCCCTCCCTCTCTCTTCATGGGAACGAGTATCTGGTCTTGCATTGAGGGCTCCCCAGTTCTCAGCATCTCCAGCCCAACCTGTCACAAGCTGATCACACATTTGCAAACTTGGGATATATTCTGCTGAATTTTTGGGATAATGAATTTCATCAACTATGGGACTAACTTTGTTCTGACAGGACACTCACAATCTCTCCTCATCACACCCACATAGTGTAACAACTTTGTGGTTCCTCCATAATGTGCTTATTTCTGTCAGGGAACTGAAAGCCAGCCAGCTGGCCAGCCAGCCAGCCAGCCAGCCAGCCAGCCAACACTATCTACAAAGCTACAGAGAAACCCTGTCGTGAAAAACCAAAAATAAATAAATAAATAGGCATGGATTTTTTTTAAAAAATCAAATGCAAACTAAGTAGAAATAACTACTTTCAGTATGCCATTCAAGAATTAGGGAACCCTTTATCCCAGCACGTGGGAGACACAGGCAGAAGGACATCTGTGAGTTAAAATCCAGACTCATCTACCAAGTGAGATCACAAGACTCGTGCACTGTCTTATAGGTCCTAAACTCCCATGGTCCAGTTTCTAGGGTTGGGGGCCTCTCTATAAAGCCTGGAAATTCACAGAGGTCCACCTGCCTCTGTCTCTTTGATGATAGAATAAAATATGTGCACTACAATAACCAGGGTCAGTTTCTTGTAGATTTAGTTTAATTTCAAATTTTGTTTGTATCTCTTGGTCTGCACCAAGTGTGTCCCTGTGGGGGTGGGGGGCAGGGAAGTTGTCCTATTTTAGAACATTTTATTTTACTTTTATTTGAGACAGTCTTTCTGGTTGTGTAGAACTTATTTTAATTTCAAATTTTTAAAGAATTTTTTTATGATTTATTTAACTTTATTTTATGTGCAGTCGTGTGAAACTGGATTTACAATCACTTATGAGCTGCTGCCTTGTGGGGGTTACATCTCAGGAGCACAAGAACCCAAATCTGTGCTGTACTCCCTGTCACCAAAAGAGGTCACTAGATCCCCACCATGTGGTTTCTGGACATTCCAGAAATTCCATCTCTCCAGTTCTCATTCTTTCATTGTTCCTCCTGCATGCCTGCGTCTAGTGAGAGAGTGGGCAACTTTCCTCCCTGCTTCTCTGTGTCTGTGTCTGTCACATCCTGGATAGCCAGAGTGCCCGCCACCTCTGCCTGAGATAGATGTGGCTGGCAGCCCTGGGGCTGGGGGAAAGGGAGAGAGTGGGTTCCCTGGAGAGCCTTGGGCAGAGGCTCTGTGGATTCCCTGCCAGAGGCCTCACTGCCTCTGAGGAGCCCATGGGGGAGGGGGAAAGGGAAGGTCAACCAGAGAGTCCTGCCTGGCTTTTGCTTTGCTTTGTTTTTGTTTTTGTTTGTTTGTTTATTTTATTTTCAGGTACAGCTGTGACCAGGTCTGGATCCAGGACAGACTCAAAAGCTAGAGAGAAATCCTGTCTCAGAAAACAAAAATAAATAAATACATAAATAAACACATAAACAAATACATAAACTAATAAATGAATGGATAGATAGATAGATAGATAGATAGATAGATAGATAGATAGCCAGACAGAGAGAGAGATGATAAAACACCTTCAAGATCAGGGAGACCAAGGCTGGCAGATCACTGTAAGTTTAAAGCTACCTTGTTCTGCAGATTGAGATTCAGGACAGGCAAAGTGACATAGAGAAACCCTGTTTTCAAAAAAAAGGTGGGGGCTGGAGAGATGGCTCTGTGGTTAAGAGTGCTGACTGCTCTTCCAGAGGACCCAGGTTCAATTCCTACCACCCACATGGCAGTCAACAGCTGTCTGTAACTCCAAGATCTGACACCCTCAGATAGACATACATGCGGGCAAAACACCAATGCCGACAAAATAAATTATTAGGAAAATAAATATATAAAAAAGGTTGTTTAGCCTTTAATCCCAGCATTAGGAGGCAGAGGCAGATGGCTCTCTGTGAGTCTGAGGCCAGTTTTGTCTACAAAGTGAGTCCCAGGGCATATGCATACAAGGGCACACAACGAAACCCTATGTTGAACAACCACAAATAAACAAACAAATAAAGAGATAATAACAATAAAAATATTTGAGAGTTCAAATAATTGACTTCATCCACAATAAAAGAATATAAAAATAAAAATATCAAACGCATTTGAACGCATCAGCACAGGAGACCGCTTCCTAAATAGAACCCCAGTAGCACAGACACTGAGAGAAACAATTAATAAGTGAGAGAGACCTCCTGAAACTGAAAAGCTTCTGTAAAGCAAAGAACACGGCCAACAAGACAAAATGACGGCCTTACAGAATGGAAAAAGATCTTCACTAACCCCACATCAGACAGAGGTCTGTCTGATCTCCAAAACATACAAAGAACACAAGACATTGGTCATCTCAAGAACAAATAATCTAATTCACAAAATGGAGTACAGACTTAAACAGAGAACTCTCAACCGAGGAATCTAAAATGGCTGAAAGACACTTAAGGAAATGTTCAACATGCTTAGTCATCAGAGAAATGCAAATCAAAACAAGTTTCTAGAAACAAGGAGACAGTTCATAATGTTTCTCTCTTCTTTTTTTTTTTTAATTTGGGATGGGGGCCTCTCTCCAAAACCTGGGAATTCACAGAGGTACACCTGTCTCTGTCTCTTGGATGATAGAATAAAAGATGTGCACCACAGTGACAATCCAACTAAGTTTTTAGTATCTCATTCTGTTAATTTCATATACATTTAGTTTCATTTCAAATTTTGTTTGTATCTCTTGGTCTGCACCCAAGTGTGTCCTTGGTGGGGGGGGGGCAGGGAAGGTGCCCTATTTCAGAACATTTTACTTAACTTTTATTTGAGACAGTCTTTCCAGTTGTGTAGAAATTAGTTTCATTTCAAATTTTTAATGACCAGGAAGGATGAAAGCATTCAAAAGGACTGGTTCCATATCTGGCAGAGAGGCAGGTGGATCTCTGGAAGTTTGAGGCCAGCCTAGTCGACGAGAGCTAGTTCCAAAGACAGGCTCCAAAGCAACAGAGAAAACCCTGCCTTGAAAATCAAAACAAAAACACAAACAAAAATAAAAAACATAAATTAAATCTCTGTATGTGTGTGTGTGTGAGAGAGAGAGAGAGAGAGAAGAGAGAGAGAGAGAGAGAGAGAGAGAGAGAGAGAGAAATGATTAAACAGGAAATAAGAAAAAACACAAAACCATAATGTCACCAAGATGACAGCCTGGTTTATATAGTGAGTTAAAGGTATTATACAGAGAAACCCTGTACCAAAAAAATAATAAAAGAAGAAAACAGAAAAAAAACAAGGAAGGAAGAAAAGAAGGAAAAAAGGAAAGAAGGAAGAAAAACTGGTGTTTTCCTTTTTTTCTTTGTTTATCTCAGGTTATTTTTTTTTTTTATTGCTGCCGCAGCAGCAGTATATTTTGGGCAGCTGCCTAGCTGGGTAATGGTGGCAGCACATTTCTTTATTCTCAGTTCTCAGCCCTCAGAGATCAGGAGAGGCAGAGGCAGGCAGATCGCTGTGAGTTTGAGGCTACCTTGTTCTGCAGGCAAAGCGACGACAGACACAGAGAAACTAAAAGTGTGTTTAGTACAGGCCTTTTATTCCGGCACTAGGAGGCAGAGGTAGAGGCAGGGGCAGCTAGATCTCTGTGAGTCTGAGGCCAGCCTTGTCTACAAAGTGAGTTCCAGGGCAAACAAGCATACAAAGGGAATCCCTATGTAGAAAAACCACAAATAAACAAATAATAATAATGATGATGATGATGATAATAATCTAAGAGCTCAATTAATTGACTTCACCCACAATTCAAAATTAAAAAATAAAACAAAGAGTGTGTCTGACCGATCAGTGAAAGGACTATGTGGGTCAAGGGGCTGCCACAATTATGGATTGGTGAGAGGGAGGAAAGGAGGGAGGCAGCAAGGGCAGTTCCCAGTCACCTAAATGCCTTTCAAAGACATTTCACCATGGCAACCACTCGCTTGCTTTCTTGGGGTTTCTTTTCTTCAGTAGTTGTGTTTGTACAACCTACCCCACACCCCACTTCTCATACTAAATACAGAGTCTGAGAAAATTAAAGCAGCTGTGGAAAAATTCCCACTTGGATATCTTTTCCTGCCCAGTAAAACAAAAACGACTATAACAGGGCTGGAGAGATGGCTCAGAGGTTAAGAGCACTGACTGCTTTTCCAGAGGTCCTGAGTTCAATTCCCAGCAACCACATGGTGGCTTACAACCATCTATAATGAGACCTGGTGCCCCCTTCTGGCTTGCAGGCACACGTGGAAGGAATGCTATACACATAATATAATAAATAAATTAAAAAAAAAAACGACTATAACAAAAATATCCATATCTAAAAAAAACAAAAAAAAATAAAAAAAATACATATCTAAGCAGACCAATCAAGTTGTAGCCTCACCCTTTATATTATTTATTTATTTATTTATTTATTGGCTTTTCAAGACAAGTTTTCTCTGTAGCTTTGGTGCCTGTCCTGGAACTCCCAGAGATTTGCCTGCCTCTGCCTCCAGAGTGCTGGGATTAAAGGCGTGTGCCACCACTGCCCGCCTTAGACTCACCCTTTAATGGTTCAGCAAGGAGTTCTAGCTGTTAGGAAGGGCTGGTGACCTTGAACTTTACTAGTCTCTGAAATCTGCCTTCTCACTTTTACCAGGTGCCCTCAGGGACAGGAGTGGAGGCCAGGGCCTGTAGCTTTGGCTTGTACATTTACTTCAATTTTAATTTTTTTGTCTTGTTTTTCGAAACAGGGTTTCCCTGGGTAACAGTCCTAGCTGATCTGGAACTAGCTCTTGTAGACCAGGCTGGCTTCCAACTCCCAAGAAATTCACCTGCCTCTGCCCCCTGTGTGCTGGGAATAAAGGCATGTGCCACCACCACATTTATTTAAACCTCTCTCTCGGTGTGCCTGTGTATGTGGGGGAGACAGGGAAGGTGTCATATTTCCAAACATTTTCATAACTGCACTTAGCACTGCACTCTTTTACATTTTATTTTACTTTTAGTTGAGACAGTGTTTCCAGTTGTGTAGTTTAATTTCAATTTATTAAAGAATTTTTTTTATGATTTATTTAACCATGCAGGTGCTGGGAATTGAACCCAATTTCTCAGGAAGAGCCAAGAAACTAGCTCTCCAGGCTCTTAATTTAAAAGTTTATTTATGTGTCTCTGGGTGTGCCTGTGCCTGTGTTTGTGTTTGGTGTGTGTGTGTGGGGGGTATATTTTGACCTCACCAGATGAAGGCATTCAAGAGCACTGGCTCCATATCTGGCAGAGGCAGGATCTCTGGGAGTTTTAGGCCAGCCTGGTCTACAAGAAAGGAGCTAGTTCCAAGAACAGTCTCCAAATCAGCAGAGAAACCCTGTCTCATAAAGCAAAACACAAAACCAAACAAGAAATAAATAAATAGAGAGAGAGAGAGAAAGCGAGAGAGAGAGAGAGAGAGAGAGAGAGAGAGAGAGAGAGAAGAAATGTGGATTTACAGATAGGAAATAAGAATAAAAAGAGAACGTTACCAACAAGACAGCCTGGTCTATAAACTGAGTTCCAGGACAGCTAGGGCTGTTACACAGAGAAATCGTGCCTCAAAAAATAGTAAAAGAAGAGAAAAAAAAAAAAGCAAGCAAGCAAGAAAATGCAGGGTTTTTTCCCCTTTTTTGTCTTTGTTAATTCCAGGCCATTCATTTTAATTTTACTTTTTCTTTTAAGATTATATTTTCAGGGGCTGTAGAGATGGCTCAGAAGTTAAGAGCACTGACTGTTCTTCCAAAGGTCCTGAGTTCAATTCCTAGCAACAATATGGTGGCTCACAACCATCTGTAATGGGGTCTTCTGGCCTGCAGTCATGCATGGAAGGAGTGCTGTATACATAATAAATAATTAATTTAAAAAAAAGATTGTATTTGCAGCATAAGTGTTCAGAAAGAAGAAGTCCTGGGCCATGTAGTAAAATAGTTTGTCTGAAACACAAATAAAAAGACAGGTCCTGTCTCAAAAAACAAAAAACAAAAAAAAAAATTAAAATGTGAAATAAAACCAAGAAGGGGCTTTTTGTTTTGTTTTGTTTTCTATGAAACCTGAAAATGGCTGAATTCAACAATTATCCAACTTCAGCAAGAAGGTACCGTTTCCCAGCTTCAACCAGAAAACAGCAAATATGCACATCTAGGCCCTGTCAACAGAAGAGAGCACTAGATTTCCACCATGTGGTTTCTGGAAAGTCCAGAAATTCCATCTCTCCATTTCTGATTCTTTCAATCACTGCAGGCAGGCCTGCATTTAGTGAGAGAGTGGACACCACTCCTCGTTCCTTCCTGTTTCTCACGTGTTCATGTCTCACGTGTTCATGTCATAAACACGCGCACATGTGTTTATGGGGTGGCTTTTGAACTAACCAAGATGACTGGTTCCATATCTGGCAGAGAGGCAGTTGGATCTCTGGGAGTTTGAGGACAGCCTGGTCGACAAGAGCTAGTTCTAAGACAACAGAGAAACCATGCCTTGAAAATCAAAACCAAAACACAAACAAAAATAAATAAATAAATGAATAAATACATAAAATAAAACATGAATTAAATGAGAAAGAGAGAGGAAGAAGAAATGTCAATTTGTCAATTTTCAGACCAGAAATAAGATAAAACAAAACCATAATGTCTCCAAGATGACAGCCTGGTTTATATAGTGAGTTAAAGGTATTATACAGAGAAACCAAAAATAAAAAATAATAAAAGAAGAAAACAGGAAGGAAGGAAGGAAGGAAGGAAGGAAGGAAGGAATGAAGGAAGGAAAAATAGGTGCTTTCCTTTTTTTCTTTGTTTATCTCAGGTTATTTATTTTTATTTAATTTTTTTCTAAAATTGCAGCAGCAGCAGTATATTTTGGGCAGCTGACTACTATCATGGAAGCGTTCAGAAAGAAGTCCTGGGCCATGTAGTGAGATAGATTGTCTGGAGCATAAATAAAAAGCCAATTCCTGTCTCAAAAAAAGAAAAAAAAATCAAGTTAAAATGTGAAATAATAAAATAAATAAGGGTCGTTTTTTTTTGTTTCTTGTTTTTTTTTTGTTTGTTTTTTTTTTTTTGCAATGAGTGAATTCAAGTCAACAACTTTCAGTTTCCCAACTCCAACAGGAAAGGCTGCAGATATCCATATCAAAGAGGTCCAGTGGAGCTGTAGCCACACCCTTTAATGCTTGTGTCCCAAGGACACAGAGTTTAGGAAAGAAATGATCTTGATCTTTTTTTCAGGAGATCTGAAAACTCAAAACAGCAACCAAACACACACCAAGTAGGAAGAAATGACAGAGAGGCAGGGGGAGTTCAAGGCCAGCCTCACCTACCAAGGACATTCCAGGACTGTTCCCTAGATAAACCCTGTCTCACAAAACCAACCAAACACACACACACACACACACACACACACACACACACACACACACACAAAACCCAGAAGAATAAGGAAAGTGTTCCTGAAACACCACAAACCAGCTAGATTGCACTTAATAGCAATCAAAAGTGGGTGAAATATAAAATGGAGAGAAATTCTTTGATGAAATCCAACCCTCTTTCTTGGTCAAAGCTGTACAGCCAATAGAACTAGAGGGAGGGAACATGTGTCCATCTCTCAATAAAAAAAGAAAAAAGGCTAGAATCTCACTGTGAGCGTAAAAGATGAAAATCTTACAGCTGACACCATCCAGTCTCAAGTTAGAAAAACTTGAAACGATGCAACAGGAGACAGACAGTTTCCCAATGAACTCTTGCTATTCTCCAGGGGAAGTTTTGTTCCTGAGGGTTTTTTTTTTTTTTTTTTTTTGATTTTTCGAGACAGGGTTTCTCTGTAGCTTTGGAGCCTGTCCTGGCACTAGCTCTTCTAGACCAGGCTGGCCTCGAACTCACAGAGATCCACCTGCCTCTGCCTCCCAAGTGTTGGGATTAAAGGCATGCGCCACCACCGCCCGGCTCTGAGGGTTTTTGGAACAACTAAAATCCCTCTTATCTTTTTGTTTTGTTTTGTTTTCCATGCCCCCTCAGAGGACACCTGGATGTTTTTTAAGGATTTGGTTTTATTTTATTTAAGTATTTTGTTCCTCAGACATAACTCTGAAAACACTAATACGTAATAGCCAGTTTCTATTCAGTTCAGTTCAGATTTTTACCAAAACCTCCTGTCTGGCATGTCTCTGTCTTTGTTGAGTTCCTGTACTTACAGAAGCCAAGAGATAGCTGGCAGCCATCCATAGAAAATGCCCTCTCCCTTTGAACACGGCCCTCCTTTGGTCTGAGTTTCTCACACAGCTCTGATGATGCAGGAGGATGCCAAGGGCCCAGTTGGTGCCTCAGCCCGATGCCTGCATCTGTGCCTTGGCAGCAGCTATTCATGTCTTGCCACTCAGAGTCAAATTCCCTTAAGTTTAGCCTTCCCTAAGTGCTTGTTCACTTCAGAGGACTCAACCCTCATCTTCCGTGTCCTCCTGGCCTAATTTCTCATATTACTGATTTACTGAGTATGAATCAGTAATATGAGATGTTCCGGAGAGGGAGGAAGGGACATTCATGAAAAAAGTGAGTGTTCAACTAACTAACTCCCCATGGGTGAAGGAAGTAGTGAAAAGATTTTAATGAAGCAGAGAGAAATTTCTGGTTTTGGAAGGAGGAAATCCTGAATGGCTCCCTCTGTGTCGCAGGAGAGACTCCTGGAAAGGAAACCTCAGGTTCCGGTCAGTCGGTCGGTTGGTCAGTTCGGGGAGAAATATTAGCAAGGAGGTAAAGGCCGTGCCTCACGACATCAGCAGTCCCTTCTCTGGAAATTCTACGGTATCCCGGAGAGCTCTCGGAATTTTGTGATGTCACTCGTGTCCTAGAAATGCCAAGTGCCCTCAAGATACACTCTCTCGGTGCCTATAAGACTCAGTTCTAGACATGTTGTCTAGAGAATGGAGATCATGGAGAGGCCAGAGGGAGGAAGAAGAAAGCTGACCTCAGATCTCAGAGGAAAACACGGAGAAATAATTAGTGGTCCTGGGGAAGACGAAGTGAGTTCACCACTAGCAGTGACTAGAGAGATTTCTGGATGTGATGGCTTTGAGACTTCCAGGGCTAGGGCTCAGGAACTGGGAGGTTTCTGGAATGAAATAGGTCTGTCTTTTTTCTCTGAGTTCCTAAAGGGCCAACCCACATCAAAGATTCACGATAGTTGATTTGACAAAGTCGGGAATTGACAAGGAGTGCAGAAGGAGTCAGTGAGATTTCAATACCAGCACTGCACATCACCCCCCCCCCCCCCCCCCCCGGTCCTTTTCGTTGTGTAGTAATAGTAATAGAGAAAGGGGAGTAGCGCTCTGCCAAAGCCCGTATTTTTTTTAAATATTTATTTATTTATTTATTAAGTATACAATATTCTGTCTGTGTGTATGTCTGCAGGCCAGAAGAGGGCACCAGACCTCTTTACAGATGGTTGTGAGCCACCATGTGGTTGCCGGGAATTGAACTCAGGACCTTTGGAAGAGCAGGCAATGCTCTTAACCACTGAGCCATCTCTCCAGCCCCCCGTATTTTTTTTTAATAGTCCAGGTGTGTTATTTCTTTTTGTACATCAGGCCATGAATTCGTAGGGAATGGGCTCCAGCAGCTCAGGCTCCTTCCCGTTAGTCCTCGCGAAGTGTGCTTCTCTGGGTTCGCTTGAGCTGAACCCAGGTGCCCTTCTCTTTGTCTTCCTTTTCCTTCTGGTCGTTCTCCTTCACCCGCTTCAGAAAGCTGTCTCTGCTCTTCGAGTGCTTGATGTGTTCAATCCGCACATTAATTCTCTTGGCAAGAATCTTGCCCTTAACTGGCTTGTTTACAATGATGCCCACAGCATGCTGGGTGACATTGTAGACTCTTCCGGTTTTGCCGTGGTAACATTTATGGGGCATTCCTTTTTGAACAGTGCCCATTCCCTTGATGTCTATAATATCGCCCTTCTTGTAGATTCGTGGCCAAAGGAACAACTCCATGTTTCCTAAAGGGCCTAGAGAACATATAGCGAGTGCCCCTCCTCTTTCCCTTTGTGTTTGTCATTTTGGCGAGTTACTGGAGTACTGAAAGATAGCTACCGCGGCCGAAAGGCCCAAAGCCCATATTTTACCATGCCTTATATCACAGCCATTAGCAGGGTTGAGGCATCAAGTGCTGCAGTCAGTCTGACTCCTGTGGTCCCCTAAGGTTTCTAGCTTCCCAGTTATGAATGACACCCTGGTCTCCAGTTCAGCTTGAGAGCTCTTTAAGAGCCAATGGATGAGAGAGTGGGAAGAGACTGCCTTTTTTTTTCTTTTTCCATTTCTTTCTTTCTTTCTTTTGCTGTTTTGTTTTGTTTTTCAAGAAAGGGTTTCTTTGTGTATCTTGGGCTGTCCTAAAACTCACTCTGTAAATCAGGCCATCTTTGAATTCACAGAGATCTGTGTGTGTGCTGTGATTAAAGGCATGCACACACCACAGCCGGGCTGAGAATGTAATTTCTTGTTAGCTCTGGGTAAGTGACAATGGCTCTGTGTTGTGAATCTCTGTGAATCCAGACTATGTTATGTCCTTCAATGACATGAGTCTGAAGCATCAAGCACCCATCCCTATACTCCCTGAGGTCTCTGAAGTCACGGTGCATCCTTAAAGGCTTAGAAAGCTTTTCCCAGGTTCACCTTTGTGTGTGTGTGTGTGTGTGTGTGTGTGTGTGTGTGTTTTGTTCTATCTAGGAGAAGCACCATAGCAGTTGCATAGTGACTGAGAAATTTGATTTTTAGGAAATGACTTTTCATATCTGTGAGTGGTCTCTCCATAGCCACTCATCTTTTCTTAAACTTGAGTATAGGAATGAATGAATGAATGATCCCTCCCTCCCTCCCTCCCTCCCTCCCTCTCTCTTCATGGGAACGAGTATCTGGTCTTGCATTGAGGGCTCCCCAGTTCTCAGCATCTCCAGCCCAACCTGTCACAAGCTGATCACACATTTGCAAACTTGGGATATATTCTGCTGAATTTTTGGGATAATGAATTTCATCAACTATGGGACTAACTTTGTTCTGACAGGACACTCACAATCTCTCCTCATCACACCCACATAGTGTAACAACTTTGTGGTTCCTCCATAATGTGCTTATTTCTGTCAGGGAACTGAAAGCCAGCCAGCCAGCCAGCCAGCCAGCCAGCCAGCCAGCCAACACTATCTACAAAGCTACAGAGAAACCCTGTCATGAAAAACCAAAAATAAATAAATAAATAGGCATGGATTTTTTTTAAAAAATCAAACGCAAACTAAGTAGAAATAACTACTTTCAGTATGCCATTCAAGAATTAGGGAACCCTTTGTCCCAGCACATGGGAGACACAGGCAGAAGGACATCTGTGAGTTAAAATCCAGACTCATCTACCAAGTGAGATCACAAGACTCGTGCACTGTCTTATAGGTCCTAAACTCCCATGGTCCAGTTTCTAGGGTTGGGGGCCTCTCTATAAAGCCTGGAAATTCACAGAGGTCCACCTGCCTCTGTCTCTTTGATGATAGAATAAAAGATGTGCACCACAATAACCAGGGTCAGTTTCTTGTAGATTTAGTTTAATTTCAAATTTTGTTTGTATCTCTTGGTCTGCACCAAGTGTGTCCCTGTGGGGGTGGGGGGCAGGGAAGTTGTCCTATTTTAGAACATTTTATTTTACTTTTATTTGAGACAGTCTTTCTGGTTGTGTAGAACTTATTTTAATTTCAAATTTTTAAAGAATTTTTTTATGATTTATTTAACTTTATTTTATGTGCAGTCGTGTGAAACTGGATTTACAATCACTTATGAGCTGCTGCCTTGTGGGGGTTACATCTCAGGAGCACAAGAACCCAAATCTGTGCTGTACTCCCTGTCACCAAAAGAGGTCACTAGATCCCCACCATGTGGTTTCTGGACATTCCAGAAATTCCATCTCTCCAGTTCTCATTCTTTCATTGTTCCTCCTGCATGCCTGCGTCTAGTGAGAGAGTGGGCAACTTTCCTCCCTGCTTCTCTGTGTCTGTGTCTGTCACATCCTGGATAGCCAGAGTGCCCGCCACCTCTGCCTGAGATAGATGTGGCTGGCAGCCCTGGGGCTGGGGGAAAGGGAGAGAGTGGGTTCCCTGGAGAGCCTTGGGCAGAGGCTCTGTGGATTCCCTGCCGGAGGCCTCACTGCCTCTGAGGAGCCCATGGGGGAGGGGGAAAGGGAAGGTCAACCAGAGAGTCCTGCCTGGCTTTTGCTTTGCTTTGTTTTTGTTTTTGTTTGTTTGTTTATTTTATTTTCAGGTACAGCTGTGACCAGGTCTGGATCCAGGACAGACTCAAAAGCTAGAGAGAAATCCTGTCTCAGAAAACAAAAATAAATAAATACATAAATAAACACATAAACAAATACATAAACTAATAAATGAATGGATAGATAGATAGATAGATAGCCAGACAGAGAGAGAGATGATAAAACACCTTCAAGATCAGGGAGACCAAGGCTGGCAGATCACTGTAAGTTTAAAGCTACCTTGTTCTGCAGATTGAGATTCAGGACAGGCAAAGTGACATAGAGAAACCCTGTTTTCAAAAAAAAGGTGGGGGCTGGAGAGATGGCTCTGTGGTTAAGAGTGCTGACTGCTCTTCCAGAGGACCCAGGTTCAATTCCTACCACCCACATGGCAGTCAACAGCTGTCTGTAACTCCAAGATCTGACACCCTCAGATAGACATACATGCAGGCAAAACACCAATGCCGACAAAATAAATTATTAGGAAAATAAATATATAAAAAAGGTTGTTTAGCCTTTAATCCCAGCATTAGGAGGCAGAGGCAGATGGCTCTCTGTGAGTCTGAGGCCAGTTTTGTCTACAAAGTGAGTCCCAGGGCATACGCATACAAGGGCACACAACGAAACCCTATGTTGAACAACCACAAATAAACAAACAAATAAAGAGATAATAACAATAAAAATATTTGAGAGTTCAAATAATTGACTTCATCCACAATAAAAGAATATAAAAATAAAAATATCAAACGCATTTGAAAGCATCAGCACAGGAGACCGCTTCCTAAATAGAACCCCAGTAGCACAGACACTGAGAGAAACAATTAATAAGTGAGAGAGACCTCCTGAAACTGAAAAGCTTCTGTAAAGCAAAGAACACGGCCAACAAGACAAAATGACGGCCTTACAGAATGGAAAAAGATCTTCACTAACCCCACATCAGACAGAGGTCTGTCTGATCTCCAAAACATACAAAGAACACAAGACATTGGTCATCTCAAGAACAAATAATCTAATTCACAAAATGGAGTACAGACTTAAACAGAGAACTCTCAACCGAGGAATCTAAAATGGCTGAAAGACACTTAAGGAAATGTTCAACATGCTTAGTCATCAGAGAAATGCAAATCAAAACAAGTTTCTAGAAACAAGGAGACAGTTCATAATGTTTCTTTCTTCTTTTCTTCCTTCTTTTTTTTTAAATTTGGGATGGGGCCTCTCTCCAAAACCTGGGAATTCACAGAGGTACACCTGTCTCTGTCTCTTGGATGATAGAATAAAAGATGTGCACCACAGTGACAATCCAACTAAGTTTTTAGTATCTCATTCTGTTAATTTCATGTACATTTAGTTTCATTTCAAATTTTGTTTGTATCTCTTGGTCTGCACACAAGTGTGTCCTTGGTGGGGGGGGGGGGGCAGGGAAGGTGCCCTATTTCAGAACATTTTACTTAACTTTTATTTGAGACAGTCTTTCCAGTTGTGTAGAACTTAGTTTCATTTCAAATTTTTAATGACCAGGAAGGATGAAAGCATTCAAAAGGACTGGTTCCATATCTGGCAGAGAGGCAGGTGGATCTCTGGGAGTTTGAGGCCAGCCTGGTCGACGAGAGCTAGTTCCAAAGACAGGCTCCAAAGCAACAGAGAAAACCCTGCCTTGAAAACCAAAACAAAAACAGAAACAAAAATAAAAAACATAAATTAAATCTCTGTGTGTGTGTGTGTGTGTGTGAGAGAGAGAGAGAGAGAGAGAGAGAGAAGAGAGAGAGAGAGAGAGAGAAAATTGATTAAACAGGAAATAAGAAAAAACACAAAACCATAATGTCACCAAGATGACAGCCTGGTTTATATAGTGAGTTAAAGGTATTATACAGAGAAACCCTGTACCAAAAAAATAATAAAAGAAGAAAACAGAAAAAAAACAAGGAAGGAAGAAAAGAAGGAAAAAAGGAAAGAAGGAAGAAAAACTGGTGTTTTCCTTTTTTTCTTTTTTTATCTCAGGTTATTTTTTTTTTTTTTATTGCTGCCGCAGCAGCAGTATATTTTGGGCAGCTGCCTAGCTGGGTAATGGTGGCAGCACATTTCTTTATTCTCAGTTCTCAGCCCTCAGAGATCAGGAGAGGCAGAGGCAGGCAGATCGCTGTGAGTTTGAGGCTACCTTGTTCTGCAGGCAAAGCGACGACAGACACAGAGAAACTAAAAGTGTGTTTATTTTTTTTTTTTTTTTTTTTTTTTTGGTTTTTTCGAGACAGGGTTTCTCTGTGGTTTTGGAGCCTGTCCTGGAACTAGCTCTTGTAGACCAGGCTGGTCTCGAACTCACAGAGATCCGCCTGCCTCTGCCTCCCAAGTGCTGGGATTAAAGGCGTGCGCCACCACCGCCCGGCCTAAAAGTGTGTTTAGTACAGGCCTTTTATTCTGGCACTAGGAGGCAGAGGTAGAGGCAGGGGCAGCTAGATCTCTGTGAGTCTGAGGCCAGCCTTGTCTACAAAGTGAGTTCCAGGGCAAACAAGCATACAAAGGGAATCCCTATGTAGAAAAACCACAAATAAACAAATAATAATAATGATGATGATGATAATAATCTAAGAGCTCAATTAATTGACTTCACCCACAATTCAAAATTAAAAAATAAAACAAAGAGTGTGTCTGACCGATCAGTGAAAGGACTATGTGGGTCAAGGGGCTGCCACAATTATGGATTGGTGAGAGGGAGGAAAGGAGGGAGGCAGCAAGGGCAGTTCCCAGTCACCCAAATGCCTTTCAAAGACATTTCACCATGGCAACCACTCGCTTGCTTTCTTGGGGTTTCTTTTCTTCAGTAGTTGTGTTTGTACAACCTACCCCACACCCCACTTCTCATCCTAAATACAGAGTCTGAGAAAATTAAAGCAGCTGTGGAAAAATTCCCACTTGGATATCTTTTCCTGCCCAGTAAAACAAAAACGACTATAACAGGGCTGGAGAGATGGCTCAGAGGTTAAGAGCACTGACTGCTTTTCCACAGGTCCTGAGTTCAATTCCCAGCAACCACATGGTGGCTTACAACCATCTATAATGAGACCTGGTGCCCCCTTCTGGCTTGCAGGCACACGTGGAAGGAATGCTATACACATAATATAATAAATAAATTAAAAAAAAAAAAGACTATAACAAAAATATGCATATCTAAAAAAAACAAAAAAAAATAAAAAAAATACATATCTAAGCAGACCAATCAAGTTGTAGCCTCACCCTTTATATTATTTATTTATTTATTTATTGGCCTTTCAAGACAAGTTTTCTCTGTAGCTTTGGTGCCTGTCCTGGAACTCCCAGAGATTTGCCTGCCTCTGCCTCCAGAGTGCTGGGATTAAAGGCGTGCGCCACCACTGCCCGCCTTAGACTCACCCTTTAATGGTTCAGCAAGGAGTTCTAGCTGTTAGGAAGGGCTGGTGACCTTGAACTTTACTAGTCTCTGAAATCTGCCTTCTCACTTTTACCAGGTGCCCTCAGGGACAGGAGTGGAGGCCAGGGCCTGTAGCTTTGGCTTGTACATTTACTTCAATTTTAATTTTTTTGTCTTGTTCTTCGAAACAGGGTTTCCCTGGGTAACAGTCCTAGCTGATCTGGAACTAGCTCTTGTAGACCAGGCTGGCTTCCAACTCCCAAGAAATTCACCTGCCTCTGCCCCCTGTGTGCTGGGAATAAAGGCATGTGCCACCACCACATTTATTTAAACCTCTCTCTCGGTGTGCCTGTGTATGTGGGGGAGACAGGGAAGGTGTCATATTTCCAAACATTTTCATAACTGCACTTAGCACTGCACTCTTTTACATTTTATTTTACTTTTAGTTGAGACAGTGTTTCCAGTTGTGTAGTTTAATTTCAATTTCTTAAAGAATTTTTTTTTTATGATTTATTTAACCATGCAGGTGCTGGGAATTGAACCCAATTTCTCAGGAAGAGCCAAGAAACTAACTCTCCAGGCTCTTAATTTAAAAGTTTATTTATGTGTCTCTGGGTGTGCCTGTGCCTGTGTTGTGTTTGGTGTGTGTGTGTGGGGGGTATATTTTGACCTCACCAGATGAAGGCATTCAAGAGCACTGGCTCCATATCTGGCAGAGGCAGGATCTCTGGGAGTTTTAGGCCAGCCTGGTCTACAAGAAAGGAGCTAGTTCCAAGAACAGTCTCCAAATCAGCAGAGAAACCCTGTCTCATAAAGCAAAACACAAAACCAAACAAGAAATAAATAAATAGAGAGAGAGAGAGAAAGCGAGAGAGAGAGAGAGAGAGAGAGAGAGAGAGAGAGAGAGAGAGAAGAAATGTGGATTTACAGATAGGAAATAAGAATAAAAAGAGAACGTTACCAACAAGACAGCCTGGTCTATAAACTGAGTTCCAGGACAGCTAGGGCTGTTACACAGAGAAATCGTGCCTCAAAAAATAGTAAAAGAAGAGAAAAAAAAAAAAAAGCAAGCAAGCAAGAAAATGCAGGATCTTTTCCCCTTTTTTGTCTTTGTTAATTCCAGGCCATTCATTTTAATTTTACTTTTTCTTTTAAGATTATATTTTCAGGGGCTGTAGAGATGGCTCAGAGGTTAAGAGCACTGACTGTTCTTCCAAAGGTCCTGAGTTCAATTCCTAGCAACAATATGGTGGCTCACAACCATCTGTAATGGGGTCTTCTGGCCTGCAGTAATGCATGGAAGGAGTGCTGTATACATAATAAATAATTAATTTAAAAAAAAGATTGTATTTGCAGCATAAGTGTTCAGAAAGAAGAAGTCCTGGGCCATGTAGTAAAATAGTTTGTCTGAAACACAAATAAAAAGACAGGTCCTGTCTCAAAAAACAAAAAACAAAAAAAAAAAATTAAAATGTGAAATAAAACAAAGAAGGGGCTTTTTGTTTTGTTTTGTTTTCTATGAAACCTGAAAATGGCTGAATTCAACAATTATCCAACTTCAGCAAGAAGGTACTGTTTCCCAGCTTCAACCAGAAAACAGCAAATATGCACATCTAGGCCCTGTCAACAGAAGAGGGCACTAGATTTCCACCATGTGGTTTCTGGAAAGTCCAGAAATTCCATCTCTCCATTTCTGATTCTTTCAATCACTGCAGGCAGGCCTGCATTTAGTGAGAGAGTGGACACCACTCCTCGTTCCTTCCTGTTTCTCACGTGTTCATGTCTCACGTGTTCATGTCATAAACACGCGCACATGTGTTTATGGGGTGGCTTTTGAACTAACCAAGATGACTGGTTCCATATCTGGCAGAGAGGCAGTTGGATCTCTGGGAGTTTGAGGACAGCCTGGTCGACAAGAGCTAGTTCTAAGACAACAGAGAAACCATGCCTTGAAAATCAAAACCAAAACACAAACAAAAATAAATAAATAAATGAATAAATACATAAAATAAAACATGAATTAAATGAGAAAGAGAGAGGAAGAAGAAATGTCAATTTGTCAATTTTCAGACCAGAAATAAGAAAAAACAAAACCATAATGTCACCAAGATGACAGCCTGGTTTATATAGTGAGTTAAAGGTATTATACAGAGAAACCAAAAATAAAAAATAATAAAAGAAGAAAACAGGAAGGAAGGAAGGAAGGAAGGAAGGAAAAATAGGTGCTTTCCTTTTTTTCTTTGTTTTTCTCAGGTTATTTATTTTTATTTAAGTTTTTTCTAAAATTGCAGCAGCAGCAGTATATTTTGGGCAGCTGACTACTATCATGGAAGCGTTCAGAAAGAAGTCCTGGGCCATGTAGTGAGATAGATTGTCTGGAGCATAAATAAAAAGCCAATTCCTGTCTCAAAAAAAGAAAAAAAAATCAAGTTAAAATGTGAAATAATAAAATAAATAAGGGTGGTTTTTTTTTTTGTTTCTTGTTTTTTTTTTTTTTTGCAATGAGTGAATTCAAGTCAACAACTTTCAGTTTCCCAACTCCAACAGGAAAGGCTGCAGATATCCATATCAAAGAGGTCCAGTGGAGCTGTAGCCACACCCTTTAATGCTTGTGTCCCAAGGACACAGAGTTTAGGAAAGAAATGATCTTGATCTTTTTTTCAGGAGATCTGAAAACTCAAAACAGCAACCAAACACACACCAAGTAGGAAGAAATGACAGAGAGGCAGGGGGAGTTCAAGGCCAGCCTCACCTACCAAGGACATTCCAGGACTGTTCTCTAGATAAACCCTGTCTCACAAAACCAACCAAACACACACACACACACACACACACACACACAAAACCCAGAAGAATAAGGAAAGTGTTCCTGAAACACCACAAACCAGCTAGATTGCACTTAATAGCAATCAAAAGTGGGTGAAATATAAAATGGAGAGAAATTCTTTGATGAAATCCAACCCTCTTTCTTGGTCAAAGCTGTACAGCCAATAGAACTAGAGGGAGGGAACATGTGTCCATCTCTCAATAAAAAAAGAAAAAAGGCTAGAATCTCACTGTGAGCGTAAAAGATGAAAATCTTACAGCTGACACCATCCAGTCTCAAGTTAGAAAAACTTGAATCGATGCAACAGGAGACAGACAGTTTCCCAATGAACTCTTGCTATTCTCCAGGGGAAGTTTTGTTCCTGAGTGTTTTTTTTTTTTTTTTTTTTGATTTTTCGAGACAGGGTTTCTCTGTAGCTTTGGAGCCTGTCCTGGCACTAGCTCTTCTAGACCAGGCTGGCCTCGAACTCACAGAGATCCACCTGCCTCTGCCTCCCAAGTGTTGGGATTAAAGGCATGCGCCACCACCGCCCGGCTCTGAGGGTTTTTGGAACAACTAAAATCCCTCTTATCTTTTTGTTTTGTTTTGTTTTCCATGCCCCCTCAGAGGACACCTGGATGTTTTTTAAGGATTTGGTTTTATTTTATTTAAGTATTTTGTTCCTCAGACATAACTCTGAAAACACTAATACGTAATAGCCAGTTTCTATTCAGTTCAGTTCAGATTTTTACCAAAACCTCCTGTCTGGCATGTCTCTGTCTTTGTTGAGTTCCTGTACTTACAGAAGCCAAGAGATAGCTGGCAGCCATCCATAGAAAATGCCCTCTCCCTTTGAACACTGCCCTCCTTTGGTCTGAGTTTCTCACACAGCTCTGATGATGCAGGAGGATGCCAAGGGCCCAGTTGGTGCCTCAGCCCGATGCCTGCATCTGTGCCTTGGCAGCAGCTATTCATGTCTTGCCACTCAGAGTCAAATTCCCTTAAGTTTAGCCTTCCCTAAGTGCTTGTTCACTTCAGAGGACTCAACCCTCATCTTCCGTGTCCTCCTGGCCTAATTTCTCATATTACTGATTTACTGAGTATGAATCAGTAATATGAGATGTTCCGGAGAGGGAGGAAGGGACATTCATGAAAAAAGTGAGTGTTCAACTAACTAACTCCCCATGGGTGAAGGAAATAGTGAAAAGATTTTAATGAAGCAGAGAGAAATTTCTGGTTTTGGAAGGAGGAAATCCTGAATGGCTCCCTCTGTGTCGCAGGAGAGACTCCTGGAAAGGAAACCTCAGGTTCCGGTCAGTCGGTCGGTTGGTCAGTTCGGGGAGAAATATTAGCAAGGAGGTAAAGGCCGTGCCTCACGACATCAGCAGTCCCTTCTCTGGAAATTCTACGGTATCCCGGAGAGCTCTCGGAATTTTGTGATGTCACTCGTGTCCTAGAAATGCCAAGTGCCCTCAAGATACACTCTCTCGGTGCCTATAAGACTCAGTTCTAGACATGTTGTCTAGAGAATGGAGATCATGGAGAGGCCAGAGGGAGGAAGAAGAAAGCTGACCTCAGATCTCAGAGGAAAACACAGAGAAATAATTAGTGGTCCTGGGGAAGACGAAGTGAGTTCACCACTAGCAGGGACTAGAGAGATTTCTGGATGTGATGGCTTTGAGACTTCCAGGGCTAGGGCTCAGGAACTGGGAGGTTTCTGGAATGAAATAGGTCTGTCTTGTTTCTCTGAGTTCCTAAAGGGCCAACCCACATCAAAGATTCACGATAGTTGATTTGACAAAGTCGGGAATTGACAAGGAGTGCTGAAGGAGTCAGGGAGATTTCAATACCAGCACTGCACATCACCCCCCCCATCCTTTTCGTTGTGTAGCAATAATAATAGAGAAAGGGGAGTAGCGCTCTGCCAAAGCCCGTATTTTTTTTTAATATTTATTTATTTATTTATTAAGTATACAATATTCTGTCTGTGTGTATGTCTGCAGGCCAGAAGAGGGCACCAGACCTCTTTACAGATGGTTGTGAGCCACCATGTGGTTGCCGGGAATTGAACTCAGGACCTTTGGAAGAGCAGGCAATGCTCTTAACCACTGAGCCATCTCTCCAGCCCCCCGTATTTTTTTTTTAATAGTCCAGGTGTGTTATTTCTTTTTGTACATCAGGCCATGAATTCGTAGGGAATGGGCTCCAGCAGCTCAGGCTCCTTCCCGTTAGTCCTCGCGAAGTGTGCTTCTCTGGGTTCGCTTGAGCTGAACCCAGGTGCCCTTCTCTTTGTCTTCCTTTTCCTTCTGGTCGTTCTCCTTCACCCGCTTCAGAAAGCTGTCTCTGCTCTTCGAGTGCTTGATGTGTTCAATCCGCACATTAATTCTCTTGGCAAGAATCTTGCCCTTAACTGGCTTGTTTACAATGATGCCCACAGCATGCTGGGTGACATTGTAGACTCTTCCGTTTTTGCCGTGGTAACATTTATGGGGCATTCCTTTTTGAACAGTGCCCATTCCCTTGATGTCTATAATATCGCCCTTCTTGTAGATTCGTGGCCAAAGGAACAACTCCATGTTTCCTAAAGGGCCTAGAGAACATATAGCGAGTGCCCCTCCTCTTTCCCTTTGTGTTTGTCATTTTGGCGAGTTACTGAAAGATGGCTACCGCGGCCGAAAGGCCCAAAGCCCATATTTTACCATGCCTTATATCACAGCCATTAGCAGGGTTGAGGCATCAAGTGCTGCAGTCAGTCTGACTCCTGTGGTCCCCTAAGGTTTCTAGCTTCCCAGTTATGAATGACACCCTGGTCTCCAGTTCAGCTTGAGAGCTCTTTAAGAGCCAATGGATGAGAGAGTGGGAAGAGACTGCCTTTTTTTTTTTCTTTTTCCATTTCTTTCTTTCTTTCTTTTGCTGTTTTGTTTTGTTTTTCAAGAAAGGGTTTCTTTGTGTATCTTGGGCTGTCCTAAAACTCACTCTGTAAATCAGGCCATCTTTGAATTCACAGAGATCTGTGTGTGTGCTGTGATTAAAGGCATGCACACACCACAGCCCGGCTGAGACTGCAATTTCTTGTTCGCTCTGGGTAAGTGACAATGGCTCTGTGTTGTGAATCTCTGTGAATCCAGACTATGTTATGTCCTTCAATGACATGAGTCTGAAGCATCAAGCACCCATCCCTATACTCCCTGAGGTCTCTGAAGTCACGGTGCATCCTTAAAGGCTTAGAAAGCTTTTCCCTGGTTCACCTTTGTGTGTGTGTGTGTCTGTGTGTGTGTTTTGTTCTATCTAGGAGAAGCACCATAGCAGTTGCATAGTGACTGAGAAATTTGATTTTTAGGAAATGACTTTTCATATCTGTGAGTGGTCTCTCCATAGCCACTCATCTTTTCTTAAACTTGAGTATAGGAATGAATGAATGAATGATCCCTCCCTCCCTCCCTCCCTCCCTCCCTCCCTCTCTCTTCATGGGAATGAGTATCTGGTCTTGCATTGAGGGCTCCCCAGTTCTCAGCATCTCCAGCCCAACCTGTCACAAGCTGATCACACATTTGCAAACTTGGGATATATTCTGCTGAATTTTTGGGATAATGAATTTCATCAACTATGGGACTAACTTTGTTCTGACAGGACACTCACAATCTCTCCTCATCACACCCACATAGTGTAACAACTTTGTGGTTCCTCCATAATGTGCTTATTTCTGTCAGGGAACTGAAAGCCAGCCAGCTGGCCAGCCAGCCAGCCAGCCAGCCAGCCAGCCAGCCAGCCAACACTATCTACAAAGCTACAGAGAAACCCTGTCGTGAAAAACCAAAAATAAATAAATAAATAGGCATGGATTTTTTTTAAAAAATCAAACGCAAACTAAGTAGAAATAACTACTTTCAGTATGCCATTCAAGAATTAGGGAACCCTTTATCCCAGCATGTGGGAGACACAGGCAGAAGGACATCTGTGAGTTAAAGTCCAAACTCATCTACCAAGTGAGATCACAAGACTCGTGCACTGTCTTATAGGTCCTAAACTCCCATGGTCCAGTTTCTAGGGTTGGGGGCCTCTCTATAAAGCCTGGAAATTCACAGAGGTCCACCTGCCTCTGTCTCTTTGATGATAGAATAAAAGATGTGCACCACAATAACCAGGGTCAGTTTCTTGTAGATTTAGTTTAATTTCAAATTTTGTTTGTATCTCTTGGTCTGCACCAAGTGTGTCCCTGTGGGGGTGGGGGGCAGGGAAGTTGTCCTATTTTAGAA
This sequence comes from Microtus oregoni, assembly GCF_018167655.1. NCBI lineage: Eukaryota > Metazoa > Chordata > Mammalia > Rodentia > Cricetidae > Microtus > Microtus oregoni. The sequence continues at coordinate 263,550 of NW_024543840.1, read as the reverse complement.
CATTTTATTTTACTTTTATTTGAGACAGTCTTTCTGGTTGTGTAGAACTTATTTTAATTTAAAATTTTAAAGAATTTTTTTATGATTTATTTAACTTTATTTTATGTGCAGTCGTGTGAAACTGGATTTACAATCACTTATGAGCTGCTGCCTTGTGGGGGTTACATCTCAGGAGCACAAGAACCCAAATCTGTGCTGTACTCCCTGTCACCAAAAGAGGTCACTAGATCCCCACCATGTGGTTTCTGGACATTCCAGAAATTTCATCTCTCCAGTTCTCATTCTTTCATTGTTCCTCCTGCATGCCTGCGTCTAGTGAGAGAGTGGGCAACTTTCCTCCCTGCTTCTCTGTGTCTGTGTCTGTCACATCCTGGATAGCCAGAGTGCCCGCCACCTCTGCCTGAGATAGATGTGGCTGGCAGCCCTGGGGCTGGGGGAAAGGGAGAGAGTGGGTTCCCTGGAGAGCCTTGGGCAGAGGCTCTGTGGATTCCCTGCCGGAGGCCTCACTGCCTCTGAGGAGCCCATGGGGGAGGGGGAAAGGGAAGGTCAACCAGAGAGTCCTGCCTGGCTTTTGCTTTGCTTTGTTTTTGTTTTTGTTTGTTTGTTTATTTTATTTTCAGGTACAGCTGTGACCAGGTCTGGATCCAGGACAGACTCAAAAGCTAGAGAGAAATCCTGTCTCAGAAAACAAAAATAAATAAATACATAAATAAACACATAAACAAATACATAAACTAATAAATGAATGGATAGATAGATAGATAGATAGCCAGACAGAGAGAGAGATGATAAAACACCTTCAAGATCAGGGAGACCAAGGCTGGCAGATCACTGTAAGTTTAAAGCTACCTTGTTCTGCAGATTGAGATTCAGGACAGGCAAAGTGACATAGAGAAACCCTGTTTTCAAAAAAAAGGTGGGGGCTGGAGAGATGGCTCTGTGGTTAAGAGTGCTGACTGCTCTTCCAGAGGACCCAGGTTCAATTCCTACCACCCACATGGCAGTCAACAGCTGTCTGTAACTCCAAGATCTGACACCCTCAGATAGACATACATGCAGGCAAAACACCAATGCCGACAAAATAAATTATTAGGAAAATAAATATATAAAAAAGGTTGTTTAGCCTTTAATCCCAGCATTAGGAGGCAGAGGCAGATGGCTCTCTGTGAGTCTGAGGCCAGTTTTGTCTACAAAGTGAGTCCCAGGGCATACGCATACAAGGGCACACAACGAAACCCTATGTTGAACAACCACAAATAAACAAACAAATAAAGAGATAATAACAATAAAAATATTTGAGAGTTCAAATAATTGACTTCATCCACAATAAAAGAATATAAAAATAAAAATATCAAACGCATTTGAACGCATCAGCACAGGAGACCGCTTCCTAAATAGAACCCCAGTAGCACAGACACTGAGAGAAACAATTAATAAGTGAGAGAGACCTCCTGAAACTGAAAAGCTTCTGTAAAGCAAAGAACACGGCCAACAAGACAAAATGACGGCCTTACAGAATGGAAAAAGATCTTCACTAACCCCACATCAGACAGAGGTCTGTCTGATCTCCAAAACATACAAAGAACACAAGACATTGGTCATCTCAAGAACAAATAATCTAATTCACAAAATGGAGTACAGACTTAAACAGAGAACTCTCAACCGAGGAATCTAAAATGGCTGAAAGACACTTAAGGAAATGTTCAACATGCTTAGTCATCAGAGAAATGCAAATCAAAACAAGTTTCTAGAAACAAGGAGACAGTTCATAATGTTTCTTTCTTCTTTTCTTCCTTCTTTTTTTTTTTTAATTTGGGATGGGGGCCTCTCTCCAAAACCTGGGAATTCACAGAGGTACACCTGTCTCTGTCTCTTGGATGATAGAATAAAAGATGTGCACCACAGTGACAATCCAACTAAGTTTTTAGTATCTCATTCTGTTAATTTCATGTACATTTAGTTTCATTTCAAATTTTGTTTGTATCTCTTGGTCTGCACCCAAGTGTGTCCTTGGTGGGGGGGGGGGCAGGGAAGGTGCCCTATTTCAGAACATTTTACTTAACTTTTATTTGAGACAGTCTTTCCAGTTGTGTAGAACTTAGTTTCATTTCAAATTTTTAATGACCAGGAAGGATGAAAGCATTCAAAAGGACTGGTTCCATATCTGGCAGAGAGGCAGGTGGATCTCTGGGAGTTTGAGGCCAGCCTGGTCGACGAGAGCTAGTTCCAAAGACAGGCTCCAAAGCAACAGAGAAAACCCTGCCTTGAAAATCAAAACAAAAACACAAACAAAAATAAAAAACATAAATTAAATCTGTGTGTGTGTGTGTGTGTGTGTGTGTGAGTGTGTGTGTGTGTGTGTGTGTGTGTGAGAGAGAGAGAGAGAGAGAGAGAGAGAGAGAGAGAGAGAGAGAAATGATTAAACAGGAAATAAGAAAAAAACCAAAACCATAATGTCACCAAGATGACAGCCTGTTTTATATAGTGAGTTAAAGGTATTATACAGAGAAACCCTGTACCAAAAAAAAATAAAAGAAGAAAACAGAAAAAAAACAAGGAAGGAAGAAAAGAAGGAAAAAAGGAAAGAAGGAAGAAAAACTGGTGTTTTCCTTTTTTTCTTTGTTTATCTCAGGTTTTTTTTTTTTTTATTGCTGCCGCAGCAGCAGTATATTTTGGGCAGCTGCCTAGCTGGGTAATGGTGGCAGCACATTTCTTTATTCTCAGTTCTCAGCCCTCAGAGATCAGGAGAGGCAGAGGCAGGCAGATCGCTGTGAGTTTGAGGCTACCTTGTTCTGCAGGCAAAGCGACGACAGACACAGAGAAACTAAAAGTGTGTTTAGTACAGGCCTTTTATTCCGGCACTAGGAGGCAGAGGTAGAGGCAGGGGCAGCTAGATCTCTGTGAGTCTGAGGCCAGCCTTGTCTACAAAGTGAGTTCCAGGGCAAACAAGCATACAAAGGGAATCCCTATGTAGAAAAACCACAAATAAACAAATAATAATAATGATGATGATGATAATAATCTAAGAGCTCAATTAATTGACTTCACCCACAATTCAAAAATTAAAAAATAAAACAAAGAGTGTGTCTGACCGATCAGTGAAAGGACTATGTGGGCCAAGGGGCTGCCACAATTATGGATTGGTGAGAGGGAGGAAAGGAGGGAGGCAGCAAGGGCAGTTCCCAGTCACCTAAATGCCTTTCAAAGACATTTCACCATGGCAACCACTCGCTTGCTTTCTTGGGGTTTCTTTTCTTCAGTAGTTGTGTTTGTACAACCTACCCCACACCCCACTTCTCATCCTAAATACAGAGTCTGAGAAAATTAAAGCAGCTGTGGAAAAATTCCCACTTGGATATCTTTTCCTGCCCAGTAAAACAAAAACGACTATAACAGGGCTGGAGAGATGGCTCAGAGGTTAAGAGCACTGACTGCTTTTCCACAGGTCCTGAGTTCAATTCCCAGCAACCACATGGTGGCTTACAACCATCTATAATGAGACCTGGTGCCCCCTTCTGGCTTGCAGGCACACGTGGAAGGAATGCTATACACATAATATAATAAATAAATTAAAAAAAAAAACGACTATAACAAAAATATGCATATCTAAAAAAAACAAAAAAAATAAAAATAATACATATCTAAGCAGACCAATCAAGTTGTAGCCTCACCCTTTATATTATTTATTTATTTATTTATTTATTTATTTATTGGCTTTTCAAGACAAGTTTTCTCTGTAGCTTTGGTGCCTGTCCTGGAACTCCCAGAGATTTGCCTGCCTCTGCCTCCAGAGTGCTGGGATTAAAGGCGTGCGCCACCACTGCCCGCCTTAGACTCACCCTTTAATGGTTCAGCAAGGAGTTCTAGCTGTTAGGAAGGGCTGGTGACCTTGAACTTTACTAGTCTCTGAAATCTGCCTTCTCACTTTTACCAGGTGCCCTCAGGGACAGGAGTGGAGGCCAGGGCCTGTAGCTTTGGCTTGTACATTTACTTCAATTTTAATTTTTTTGTCTTGTTTTTCGAAACAGGGTTTCCCTGGGTAACAGTCCTAGCTGATCTGGAACTAGCTCTTGTAGACCAGGCTGGCTTCCAACTCCCAAGAAATTCACCTGCCTCTGCCCCCTGTGTGCTGGGAATAAAGGCATGTGCCACCACCACATTTATTTAAACCTCTCTCTCGGTGTGCCTGTGTATGTGGGGGAGACAGGGAAGGTGTCATATTTCCAAACATTTTCATAACTGCACTTAGCACTGCACTCTTTTACATTTTATTTTACTTTTAGTTGAGACAGTGTTTCCAGTTGTGTAGTTTAATTTCAATTTCTTAAAGAATTTTTTTTTATGATTTATTTAACCATGCATGTGCTGGGATTTGAACCCAATTTCTCAGGAAGAGCCAAGAAACTAGCTCTCCAGGCTCTTAATTTAAAAGTTTATTTATGTGTCTCTGGGTGTGCCTGTGCCTGTGTTTGTGTTTGGTGTGTGTGTGGGGGGGGTATAGTTTGACCTCACCAGATGAAGGCATTCAAGAGCACTGGCTCCATATCTGGCAGAGGCAGGATCTCTGGGAGTTTTAGGCCAGCCTGGTCTACAAGAAAGGAGCTAGTTCCAAGAACAGTCTCCAAATCAGCAGAGAAACCCTGTCTCATAAAGCAAAACACAAAACCAAACAAGAAATAAATAAATTGAGAGAGAGAGAGAAAGCGAGAGAGAGAGAGAGAGAGAGAGAGAGAGAGAGAGAGAAGAAATGTGGATTTACAGATAGGAAATAAGAATAAAAAGAGAACGTTACCAACAAGACAGCCTGGTCTATAAACTGAGTTCCAGGACAGCTAGGGCTGTTACACAGAGAAATCGTGCCTCAAAAAATACTAAAAGAAGAGAAAAAAAAAAAAAAAAAAGCAAGCAAGCAAGAAAATGCAGGGTTTTTTTCCCCTTTTTTATCTTTGTTAATTCCAGGCCATTCATTTTAATTTTACTTTTTCTTTTAAGATTATATTTTCAGGGGCTGTAGAGATGGCTCAGAGGTTAAGAGCACTGACTGTTCTTCCAAAGGTCCTGAGTTCAATTCCTAGCAACAATATGGTGGCTCACAACCATCTGTAATGGGGTCTTCTGGCCTGCAGTCATGCATGGAAGGAGTGCTGTATACATAATAAATAATTAATTTAAAAAAAAGATAGTATTTGCAGCATAAGTGTTCAGAAAGAAGAAGTCCTGGGCCATGTAGTAAAATAGTTTGTCTGAAACACAAATAAAAAGACAGGTCCTGTCTCAAAAAACAAAAAACAAAAAAAAAAAAAAATTAAAATGTGAAATAAAACAAAGAAGGGGCTTTTTGTTTTGTTTTGTTTTCTATGAAACCTGAAAATGGCTGAATTCAACAATTATCCAACTTCAGCAAGAAGGTACTGTTTCCCAGCTTCAACCAGAAAACAGCAAATATGCACATCTAGGCCCTGTCAACAGAAGAGGGCACTAGATTTCCACCATGTGGTTTCTGGAAAGTCCAGAAATTCCATCTCTCCATTTCTGATTCTTTCAATCACTGCAGGCAGGCCTGCATTTAGTGAGAGAGTGGACACCACTCCTCGTTCCTTCCTGTTTCTCACGTGTTCATGTCTCACGTGTTCATGTCATAAACACGCGCACATGTGTTTATGGGGTGGCTTTTGAACTAACCAAGATGACTGGTTCCATATCTGGCAGAGAGGCAGTTGGATCTCTGGGAGTTTGAGGACAGCCTGGTCGACAAGAGCTAGTTCTAAGACAACAGAGAAACCATGCCTTGAAAATCAAAACCAAAACACAAACAAAAATAAATAAATAAATAAATAAATAAATAAATGAATAAATACATAAAATAAAACATGAATTAAATGAGAAAGAGAGAGGGAGAAGAAATGTCAATTTGTCAATTTTCAGACCAGAAATAAGAAAAAACAAAACCATAATGTCACCAAGATGACAGCCTGGTTTATATAGTGAGTTAAAGGTATTATACAGAGAAACCAAAAATAAAAAATAATAAAAGAAGAAAACAGGAAGGAAGGAAGGAAGGAAGGAAGGAAGGAAAAATAGGTGCTTTCCTTTTTTTCTTTGTTTATCTCAGGTTATTTATTTTTATTTAATTTTTTTCTAAAATTGCAGCAGCAGCAGTATATTTTGGGCAGCTGACTACTATCATGGAAGCGTTCAGAAAGAAGTCCCGGGCCGTGTAGTGAGATAGATTGTCTGGAGCATAAATAAAAAGCCAATTCCTGTCTCAAAAAAAGAAAAAAAAATCAAGTTAAAATGTGAAATAATAAAATAAATAAGGGTGGTTTTTTTTGTTTCTTGTTTTTTTTTTTTTGTTTGTTTTTTTTTTTTGCAATGAGTGAATTCAAGTCAACAACTTTCAGTTTCCCAACTCCAACAGGAAAGGCTGCAGATATCCATATCAAAGAGGTCCAGTGGAGCTGTAGCCACACCCTTTAATGCTTGTGTCCCAAGGACACAGAGTTTAGGAAAGAAATGATCTTGATCTTTTTTTCAGGAGATCTGAAAACTCAAAACAGCAACCAAACACACACCAAGTAGGAAGAAATGACAGAGAGGCAGGGGGAGTTCAAGGCCAGCCTCACCTACCAAGGACATTCCAGGACTGTTCCCTAGATAAACCCTGTCTCACAAAACCAACCAAACACACACACACACACACACACACACACACACACACACACACAAAACCCAGAAGAATAAGGAAAGTGTTCCTGAAACACCACAAACCAGCTAGATTGCACTTAATAGCAATCAAAAGTGGGTGAAATATAAAATGGAGAGAAATTCTTTGATGAAATCCAACCCTCTTTCTTGGTCAAAGCTGTACAGCCAATAGAACTAGAGGGAGGGAACATGTGTCCATCTCTCAATAAAAAAAGAAAAAAGGCTAGAATCTCACTGTGAGCGTAAAAGATGAAAATCTTACAGCTGACACCATCCAGTCTCAAGTTAGAAAAACTTGAAACAATGCAACAGGAGACAGCCAGTTTCCCAATGAACTCTTGCTATTCTCCAGGGGAAGTTTTGTTCCTGAGGGTTTTTTTTTTTTTTTTTTTTTTTTTTGATTTTTCGAGACAGGGTTTCTCTGTAGCTTTGGAGCCTGTCCTGGCACTAGCTCTTCTAGACCAGGCTGGCCTCGAACTCACAGAGATCCACCTGCCTCTGCCTCCCAAGTGTTGGGATTAAAGGCATGCGCCACCACTGCCCGGCTCTGAGGGTTTTTGGAACAACTAAAATCCCTCTTATCTTTTTGTTTTGTTTTGTTTTCCATGCCCCCTCAGAGGACACCTGGATGTTTTTTAAGGATTTGGTTTTATTTTATTTAAGTATTTTGTTCCTCAGACATAACTCTGAAAACACTAATACGTAATAGCCAGTTTCTATTCAGTTCAGTTCAGATTTTTACCAAAACCTCCTGTCTGGCATGTCTCTGTCTTTGTTGAGTTCCTGTACTTACAGAAGCCAAGAGATAGCTGGCAGCCATCCATAGAAAATGCCCTCTCCCTTTGAACACGGCCCTCCTTTGGTCTGAGTTTCTCACACAGCTCTGATGATGCAGGAGGATGCCAAGGGCCCAGTTGGTGCCTCAGCCCGATGCCTGCATCTGTGCCTTGGCAGCAGCTATTCATGTCTTGCCACTCAGAGTCAAATTCCCTTAAGTTTAGCCTTCCCTAAGTGCTTGTTCACTTCAGAGGACTCAACCCTCATCTTCCGTGTCCTCCTGGCCTAATTTCTCATATTACTGATTTACTGAGTATGAATCAGTAATATGAGATGTTCCGGAGAGGGAGGAAGGGACATTCATGAAAAAAGTGAGTGTTCAACTAACTAACTCCCCATGGGTGAAGGAAGTAGTGAAAAGATTTTAATGAAGCAGAGAGAAATTTCTGGTTTTGGAAGGAGGAAATCCTGAATGGCTCCCTCTGTGTCGCAGGAGAGACTCCTGGAAAGGAAACCTCAGGTTCCGGTCAGTCGGTCGGTTGGTCAGTTCGGGGAGAAATATTAGCAAGGAGGTAAAGGCCGTGCCTCACGACATCAGCAGTCCCTTCTCTGGAAATTCTACGGTATCCCGGAGAGCTCTCGGAATTTTGTGATGTCACTCGTGTCCTAGAAATGCCAAGTGCCCTCAAGATACACTCTCTCGGTGCCTATAAGACTCAGTTCTAGACATGTTGTCTAGAGAATGGAGATCATGGAGAGGCCAGAGGGAGCAAGAAGAAAGCTGACCTCAGATCTCAGAGGAAAACACGGAGAAATAATTATTGGTCCTGGGGAAGACGAAGTGAGTTCACCACTAGCAGGGACTAGAGAGATTTCTGGATGTGATGGCTTTGAGACTTCCAGGGCTAGGGCTCAGGAACTGGGAGGTTTCTGGAATGAAATAGGTCTGTCTTGTTTCTCTGAGTTCCTAAAGGGCCAACCCACATCAAAGATTCACGATAGTTGATTTGACAAAGTCGGGAATTGACAAGGAGTGCGGAAGGAGTCAGGGAGATTTCAATACCAGCACTGCACATCACCCCCCCCTCCCCCCCCCCCCCCCCCCCGGTCCTTTTCGTTGTGTAGCAATAATAATAGAGAAAGGGGAGTAGCGCTCTGCCAAAGCCCGTATTTTTTTTTTAATATTTATTTATTTATTTATTAAGTATACAATATTCTGTCTGTGTGTATGTCTGCAGGCCAGAAGAGGGCACCAGACCTCTTTACAGATGGTTGTGAGCCACCATGTGGTTGCCGGGAATTGAACTCAGGACCTTTGGAAGAGCAGGCAATGCTCTTAACCACTGAGCCATCTCTCCAGCCCCCCGTATTTTTTTTTAATAGTCCAGGTGTGTTATTTCTTTTTGTACATCAGGCCATGAATTCGTAGGGAATGGGCTCCAGCAGCTCAGGCTCCTTCCTGTTAGTCCTCGCGAAGTGTGCTTCTCTGGGTTCGCTTGAGCTGAACCCAGGTGCCCTTCTCTTTGTCTTCCTTTTCCTTCTGGTCGTTCTCCTTCACCCGCTTCAGAAAGCTGTCTCTGCTCTTCGAGTGCTTGATGTGTTCAATCCGCACATTAATTCTCTTGGCAAGAATCTTGCCCTTAACTGGCTTGTTTACAATGATGCCCACAGCATGCTGGGTGACATTGTAGACTCTTCCGGTTTTGCCGTGGTAACATTTATGGGGCATTCCTTTTTGAACAGTGCCCATTCCCTTGATGTCTATAATATCGCCCTTCTTGTAGATTCGTGGCCAAAGGAACAACTCCATGTTTCCTAAAGGGCCTAGAGAACATATAGCGAGTGCCCCTCCTCTTTCCCTTTGTGTTTGTCATTTTGGCGAGTTACTGAAAGATGGCTACCGCGGCCGAAAGGCCCAAAGCCCATATTTTACCATGCCTTATATCACAGCCATTAGCAGGGTTGAGGCATCAAGTGCTGCAGTCAGTCTGACTCCTGTGGTCCCCTAAGGTTTCTAGCTTCCCAGTTATGAATGACACCCTGGTCTCCAGTTCAGCTTGAGAGCTCTTTAAGAGCCAATGGATGAGAGAGTGGGAAGAGACTGCCTTTTTTTTTTCTTTTTCCATTTCTTTCTTTCTTTCTTTCTTTTGCTGTTTTGTTTTGTTTTTCAAGAAAGGGTTTCTTTGTGTATCTTGGGCTGTCCTAAAACTCACTCTGTAAATCAGGCCATCTTTGAATTCACAGAGATCTGTGTGTGTGCTGTGATTAAAGGCATGCACACACCACAGCCCGGCTGAGACTGCAATTTCTTGTTAGCTCTGGGTAAGTGACAATGGCTCTGTGTTGTGAATCTCTGTGAATCCAGACTATGTTATGTCCTTCAATGACATGAGTCTGAAGCATCAAGCACCCATCCCTATACTCCCTGAGGTCTCTGAAGTCACGGTGCATCCTTAAAGGCTTAGAAAGCTTTTCCCTGGTTCACCTTTGTGTGTGTGTGTGTGTGTGTGTGTGTGTGTGTGTGTGTGTGTGTGTTTTGTTCTATCTAGGAGAAGCACCATAGCAGTTGCATAGTGACTGAGAAATTTGATTTTTAGGAAATGACTTTTCATATCTGTGAGTGGTCTCTCCATAGCCACTCATCTTTTCTTAAACTTGAGTATAGGAATGAATGAATGAATGATCCCTCCCTCCCTCCCTCCCTCCCTCTCTCTTCATGGGAACGAGTATCTGGTCTTGCATTGAGGGCTCCCCAGTTCTCAGCATCTCCAGCCCAACCTGTCACAAGCTGATCACACATTTGCAAACTTGGGATATATTCTGCTGAATTTTTGGGATAATGAATTTCATCAACTATGGGACTAACTTTGTTCTGACAGGACACTCACAATCTCTCCTCATCACACCCACATAGTGTAACAACTTTGTGGTTCCTCCATAATGTGCTTATTTCTGTCAGGGAACTGAAGGCAGCCAACCAGCCAGCCAGCCAGCCAGCCAGCCAGCCAACACTATCTACAAAGCTACAGAGAAACCCTGTCGTGAAAAACCAAAAATAAATAAATAAATAGGCATGGATTTTTTTTAAAAAATCAAATGCAAACTAAGTAGAAATAACTACTTTCAGTATGCCATTCAAGAATTAGGGAACCCTTTATCCAATATGTGTTTGTCACAAAGATTTTGTTATTTAAAGTCTGTAACAAAATATCCATGTCTCCACCCTCAGCAGCTCCCTTAGACTAGCCCCACCTATTGTGCCATGTCAGCACCTGTAGAACCACCCATTATCGAGCAAACCACTCCAATACGGGGACTGTTAGATGCTGTACTTCTACACTCCCTAACAATGCATCTTTTCTCACTCATTTTTTCCCCATCCAGACTGAGGGGACAACAAGGGGCATATTAGTGAACGTTTTTGTCCTGCAATGCATTTGATTTTCATGATGGACTAACATGAGAAACTAAAAAATTAAAGAAAACCACTGGGGACAGTGGAAAGGATAAGCACAAATCAATCATTTGTATTTTGGTCCTATAAGAAAGTTTAACACTGAAAACATAAATATAACCTGGTTCCATAGTCCAATATAAATATGGGTGCTATGCTAGGGGCAAAACCCAGTAGCAGAACATGTGCTGAATTTTGAAGCCAGGAAAAGCTGTGTTATGTTTTCTCTAAGGTTTACCTGGGAACTTGTAAGGCCTTTTGGCTTTGCAGTGTGGACACAGGTAATATTAGTTTCTTTGATCACCGTTCATGAGTAAGAGTTTCATCCTTCTCTTAATAATGTAATGTAACACAGCACCTTCAAAGCTCAGCAATGTCTGTCTTCAGAGCTCCAGTGTTGCCTGCTTAAAGCAATTACAGCTGGACTTGTTAAATATTAATATTTCTTCAAATAAGGAGGAGACAGACAAGAGCATTGGACCTTCACCTATGCATCCCTTCACTCCTCCCAGCTGGTTGTAGGTGATTAGGCCCTAATTCTATGAGATCGCAAGGTCTTCTGAGTGTAATAGAGACTAAATACTAAAAATGAGGAGGAGGTCCACCTACACAGCTTTGTGAAGCCATTATTTAAAAGGTATTATAAAACGGCCAAGGCCCAGATATTGCCAAACATCTCTCCTCTCCTAAAAACAAAGTATGCTTTACTTATTACTTTTATGTCTCGTGGCATTTTTAAATGAAAAGGAACAATACAGACACACACACACACACACACACATATATATACACACACTATAATCAGGTCAATCTCATACACACACACACACACACACACACACACACACACACACACACACTGAAATGGCTAAATATTGGCCAGGCCTTGGTGACTCACGCCTTTAATCCCAGCACTGGAGAAGCAGAGGCAGGCGGATCTCAGTGAGTTCAAGGCCAGCGTGGTCTAAAAGAGCTAGTTCCAGGAAAGGAAGAAAGAAAAGAAAGAAAGAAAGAAAGAGAAAGAAAGAAAGAAAAGAGAAAATGTGGCTATAGGTGTTGGTTCTCTGAATACCATACCTGTGTTTTGGTTCTCATTAACCAGACAGCTACAACAAAATAGTAAATACTTAAATGTCAAATCCAGGTAATCTTATTTGCTACCACCAGCCATATATAGATTCTGAAAGATATAACGGTGTATCTTCATGTTAACAAAATATGACGTAATGATATATGTCTATTCACTTATGTCTTTGTTAACTTTGTCAAATTTAACTACTCTGTGACTCCGAGTCACATAAAAATTACGAAACTGTGATAGTTTATAAAAGCATACTTTTATAAAAGGGTTCTTAAAATGAGATTCCCAGTCTCTGGATGGCCTGTATCTATGACTTAAAGTTTATCTTGATACTAAAAGAGCTTCAATACAAGGTTAAAAATTTTTAAGACTCAAAGAGCACAAAGTTATAAAATTCTAATTTATGATGGTTACTTGCTGTAAGCTCTTGAAGATTATTAAGCCATATGTGTTAATGGCCAGTGTCCTTAAAAGTTATCAAATTCTCTAACGTATGCAGAACTAGGTTTGTTGTCAAGCTAATGGAAATGTGATTCGTTGACAGAGACAAGCTTGAAAGGAGGGACCATTTCTGTCTCCCATTATGTAGACTTCTGTGTAGGTTGTCAAAGTAAATATCCTGAAACAAGTATCTCAAGACAAGATTAAAGTAACTTAAACTTTCTTTCATGTAAAATAATACTCAAAATCACGTATACTAAAAGCAAAGCCAAACCTAGCTATTGAAAAAATAATGAATGTTTGAGTAAAATAGACTACCTTTATAAGATACTTGCATGACAGGATGTCCCTAAGACCCAAGTACTTCCACTGGATGGAGCACGATCCCACCAGAGTCAATTGCATGTAAGCCTCATCATAGGATACGGGGGCACTGGAAAAATAAGATCTACCAGAAGCCTGTTGCTGCTGTCTCTGTCTATATAAACATGACCAGTTCTGTCTGTGTAGGCTTGGCCAGCTCTTGCCCTGTGGAGGATCTTGCCCCCACAGAGTCTACAAGTCTACACCCATATCCTAAATGCCTCAAACAACAGAGACAAATACCAACTACTCTGATCTTACTGTCTCCCATACTGAAATGCCAGGATGCTGCGAACAGAAGAACCTGGTACCTAGCCCACCACCTGACAGGTGCGAGACCTGCGTGCCCTCTACTCTAGGTTTCAGTTCTTCCTGTTAACAAAAACTAATTCCAGGGTCGACTCCCTTACCACCCATGTTCCGTGATTAGGGGGTAATGATTCAGACTATCCAAGTGATCTCCTTGGAAATCCAATGAAAAATGACTCAGTAGGATTCTACTTCTCTTTTAAATTGCCAATTAGGTACTGAATTTAATGGACTTGTTTTTAAAAAGGCCTCCAGGTGTTTGTTCCTTATCTGTGGGTCTGATGCAACAAACAGCTGACTACAGTTATTTTATCCTGCTATAGGACTCTGCTACGTTGTCTAACCAGTTGTACTTTACCTTACTAAACAAAACCTATGTTGCCTTTACTCTTAATGATATCCCACAAGGTTGTACAGTTACTGCCACCCGGCTTGTGTTCTTTACCATCTGTTGAGTTTTATTGTGGCCCTTGGATAAACCATCCTCTGAGGCACTCTCACTGCTGTCCTTTCTACATTGTCCCTTTTGTCAGCTCAGAAAGAATTCTGCATTCTAAACTTCTAAGAACATTTCAGGTGATCTCTGAGGGGAGGTATCCAACTTATCCCACTTGTCGCCATGCTGCACATTGCTTTTGGGACCAAAGCAGAACCAAAGCAGCTGGCCAGTAGCCTCAAAAAAAAAATCTGTTCACTTCTCTGCTTCATCAGCTCTCAAAAACCCTAGAGAAATTTCAGATCAGCTTACCATCCTTCAGAACCAACTTGTTTCTTTGGCTGCGGCAACACCTACCCCAAGGCTAGACCTGATTGCTGCTAAAGAGAGGATCTGTGTCCTCCTCTTCCAAAGATGCTTCTTTTGCACCAACAAGTCCTAACTGGTTTGAGATGAGTCCCAAAGACACAGGGACCAGCAAAAATCTAATCCTCCTTCCAGTTCGGGATTTTAGTTTCGTCCCACTGGAGATCCTCTGCTGGTCACTCCTTTCCTCCTTATTATCCACAAACTCACATTTTAACCCTGCCTTTTAATTACTGAATTTCCCCTTGTACCCATACAGAGATTCCATGTAAGTTCTCCCAGTGCCTCTCATCCCACAACAGCCACCTGTGCAACAACAATAGGAACCTCACGCGTAAAACGTACCAATCAGGTTAAGGGAGACCTGGTCTTGGTACAGCAAAGCATAGTCACTCAGTAGATTCCCTGGCTGCAGTGTTCTGCCAGTCACAGAGGACTGGACTTAATAACTACCAAAAAGGAAGGTATCTGTGCCTTTCATGGGGAGAATGCTCTTTGTATGCAACCCAGTCTGGGTGAGTACCAGAAACACTAAATGGCTATTAAAAAGATTTAAAACTGTAAAGATTCCTCTGTTGACAGTTCTATGTTTAGGTCTGTACTCCATTTCTTATTGGATTATTTGTTCCTTTGATAACCAATTTCTTGAGTTCTTTGTATATTTTGGAGATCAGACCTCTGTCTGATGTGGGGTTAGTGAAGATTTTTTTTTCCCAATTCTGTAGGCTGTCATCATGTCCTGTGCTTTACTGAAGCTTTGTAGTTTCAGGAGGTCCCATTTATTGTTTCTCTCAGCGTCTGTGCTACTGGAGTTATATTTAAGGAGTGGTATCCTGTGCGTTCACTTTCTTTTCTAAGAGGTTCAGTGTGGCTGGATTTATGTCAAAGTCTTTGATCCATTTGGACTTGAGTTTTGTGCATGGTGATAGATATGGGTCTATTTTCATTCTTCTATGTGTTTACATCCAGTTATGCCAGCACCATTTGTTAAATATGCTTTCTTTTTTCCATCTGATATATTTTGCTTCTTGGTCTAAAATCAGGTGTTGAAGGTGTATGGATTAATATCTGGGTCTTTGATTCCCTTCCATTGGTCCTCCTGTCTATTTTTATGCCATTACCAGGCTGTTTTTAGTACTTTAGCTCTGTAGTAGAGTTTGAAGTCAGGGATTGTGATGCCTCCAGAAGTTCTTTTATTGTGCAGGATTGTTTTGCCTGAAGCTCCATAATTTTTTTGTAGTTTCTATTGCTGTTATGATTCAGTTGTTGTGGCATCTTCTTCAGTTAATTGATGTTCCAGATAACAGGTTCTATAACTAATCTACTTCTGTGGGTTGAATGCTGTCTGTAGCAAATATCACTATCAATAACTCAAATAATAAATTAGAAGATTACTATGAATAAGGTACTTGTTAAGTAATAATACTATTAGTGAATAAAAGTTTTAATGACACTATATATAATAGACATTAGTTTGATTGGAAAGGAAAATAACTTAAATAAGTATTACAGTGAGACTGGTGGTATCAAGTTGTTACTTGGGAAGTTGTAAAGAGTCACGCTCATAACCGCACAAATATGTAAGACAAAGTCAAAAAAAGGGATTGATTTTTTTTGAGTTCATATTTACAGTAGACTTAAAACAACAGGAAAAATATATGGCCAAGTATCATAAACTAGGACTACCTTGAAACTTTGGGGTATGTAACAGTATGAAGAATGGGTGTAAAGAAAGAAAACAGAAGTTGGAAAAAGAAACCAATGGAAAAGTAAAGGAAGAAAAGAGAGTATAAGCAGGAAAAACAGTAAAACCATATATAATTGGAATAGGGGATGGAATACAATCTTGTACTATATAGGTAAGAAATGACTATTGTATCAACAGGGAGTACTGGGTGAAGATATAAAATAAGGGACGTTCTGGCAAATAAATAGCTACAATTCTGGGCATTGTTTCACAAACTTTAAAAGCCAGAATTAGGATTTGGAGACTGAATCTACATAAATTCAGGGCTACTATGGTTGATACAGGGAGTTTCAAGTTACCTAGGCTTCTTGGTGAGACCATATTGGGAAAAAAAAAACAAATAAACAAATAGTCAACCATAACAGAAAGGGAGTAACTGAATGGGAAAGAAGAAAGAATATCCAACAGGAAATGTAAGAAAATGAGATTAAGCCAGACAGTGGTGGCACAGCCTTTAATCCCAGCACTAAGAAGGCAGAGGAAGGTGAATCTCTGTGAGTTTGGGCAAACCTGGTCTAGAGTGAGTTCCAGGACAAGCTCCAAAGCTACAGATAAGTCCAGTCTTGATAAACACACCCCCCGCAAAAGAAGAAGAAGAAGAAGAAGAAGAAGAAGAAGAAGAAGAAGAAGAAGAAGAAGAAGAAGGACGAGGTGGAGGAGGAGGAGAAGGACAAGGAGAAGGAGGAGAAGAAGAAGAGGAGGAGGAGAAGGACAAGGAGGAGAAGAAGAAGAGGAGGAGAAGGAGAAGGAGGAGAAGGAGCAGGAGAAGGAGAAGGAAGAGGAGAAGGAGAAGGAGGAGAAGAAGAGGAGGAGAAGGAGGAGAAGGAGGAGAAGGAGGAGGAGAAGGAGAAGGAGAAGGAGAAGGAGGAGGAGGAGAAGGAGAAGGAGGAGAAGGAGGAGGAGGATTAGGAGGAGGAGATGGAGGAGGAGAAGAAGAAGAAGAAGAAGAAGAAGAAGAAGAAGAAGAAGAAGAAGAAGAAGAAAATGAGATTACTAACCTAATTGTTGATTTCTTGTAGTCTGATCTGTTGCTTTGGTTCCTTGCATCTAGTCAGATCTGTGTTCTGAATTACTTTTAAATGACCCTTTTTTGTTGTTGTTAGCTCCCAACTTTAGTGTATGGCTTTTTCTTGATTCTGTTCTATGAGCCATGGATAGCTTAGTTGAATTCCGCCCAGCAGTGGCTTCCACCCAGCTGATTCCACTGCTGATTTCCCACTGGCCTAGTACAGTGTCAAAATTTGTATAAACACTAAAATTCTCCACTAAATAAAATTAACCGATCAATGTAGTTACTCCTCCTTCTAAAGCACACAGGCTTTGATGTGGCAATTTTCTTAAGGGAAATTATTTCACAAAGCAGTTGTCTGTGCCTACCCAAGCTATTGCATGACACAACAATACATAATATTCTAGAAGTACTATTGTATGAAACTTCGCATTTAAATAAAAATTTTAAAAAACAAAAAAAAATTTTGTTTAGGTTTGGTGTTTAGGTCATTCAACTTTGCCTTTTCTAGTTGGTACATAAATATGGTGTTTCTGGCAGCAGTCACTGAGAGCAGCTCTGCTTCTTCCTTTTTTTGTTTTTTTGTTTTTTTTTTTTGTTTGTTTGTTTTGCTTTTCAAGACAGGGCTTCTCTGTATAATAGCCCTGGCAGTCCTGGAACTCCCTCTGTAGACCAGACTGGTCTTGAACTCATAGATCCATCTGCCTCTGCCTCCGAAGTGCACCAGAGCTGCCCTATTTTTTAAATTAATTATTTATTAACTTTTCATTTATAGTGCCTCTGTCTTGGAAATTTCTTTGTCTAAATGCTTTTACTCCGTTTTTACTGGGAGGAATTGCTGGTATGGCAGTGGTGACTGTTTTTGCAGTAGTTGTAGAAGTTGGTTAGTTTTTGTTAACTTGACACAGGCTAGCATCATCTGGAAAAAGGGAAACTCAATTGAAAAATAATGCCTCTTACAGATTACTTGAAGTTAAGTTCCAGAACATCTTTTGGATTGATGATTGATGTGATAGGGTCAAGGCAACTGAGGAAGGAGAGGTGTGTTGCTGCAAGCAATATTAGAAGAGTAATTCATGTATCCCTTTGAAATCAAACATAGAGCTACAGAATTAGGTCACCCTTCTCAGGTTTAGAGGCAATTTAGGGGAGTATTTCCTCTCTATGCCATTAAGGAATGGTATGTTCCTTTCAAAGGCAGGAGTCTCTTAGGAATGATACCAATTTCAATTCCAAATACCTCACCAATTCAGTGTGGGTACTGAACACAACTCACAGAGAAGAAAAGACTATGGTGTGATTAAACTAAGGACCCTGACTACTATGGTGTATATGATGGTGAAGGATTATGGGAGATGAGACGTGTGCACCTAAGTGTGTGAGCACACACTTAAGGCAGGAACCTCCATCCCTACACCAACATGACATCAATACCTAAAGTCTTGATTCTTTATGTCAGTAGAGGCATCCAGTGCCCACTGGACAGGTATGATTTCACTGTGAACAAGTTGTAATGCTATATGACACAAAGACATCAAACACACATATGCAAACACACACACACACACACATATACACAGAGATAGACACTGTGGGCAGACTCAAAGATACTGTGTTCACACATACAAACACACACAGAGGGGAAGAAGAAAGAGAGTCTGAGAGAATCACTCATTCATTCACACACTCACTCATTCACTCACTGGAGAACACCTATGGAAGCCATGGCCAAGGAAACTCTTCATTTGGCCTGTGCCACAGTCTCACTCCTTTGCCAGCACAGACCCACTGCACTTTCTTCCACTGTGACTACCGCAACATCATTACCTCTAGTCAATAAACACTGAAAAGATTACTGTAGTGCCCCCCAAAGCCTGGGATTCTCTGGATGACAGCCTTCCTGCATTTTAGGTGGGAATCTCTGGAATCTCATTGGCTTTTCAGGGGAGAAAGTGGCAGTCATCACTTGGTTACCAGGTTTTGTCTCCTCCTTGCCTTGTGTTGACACAGAAGCCCTCAGAGCAGAGTGTGCAAGATTAATGCTTAAGATTACAACAGCCACACCTGAAATTGCTTTGTTGACTCTAGACAAGTGCTGTTCCTTCAGAGCTGTGCACAGAGAAAACAGACAGAAGGTCACAAGAGTGTATCCTGGCTCACAGTGGAGCCAGGCAGTCAGGGCCTCCCATAATCTTATTTGAGTGGCCACAAGTTACATATAGATCTTTCTCCTGGAAAAAACCTTTTCTCGAGCTTTTTGACCTCTCCAAATGCTTTCTGTTTCCAACTTTCGTGCTTTCTGGCTATCACCTCAATAGAGAACTTCTTTCCCTTTCCAAATAAAAGCCTTTCAGAATCACACTTTTCTAACCACTTTGGAAATAAAAAGTTAACCATCACTAACAGTTAAGGAATCTTTTACCA
Organism: Microtus oregoni; assembly: GCF_018167655.1. Classification (NCBI taxonomy): domain Eukaryota; kingdom Metazoa; phylum Chordata; class Mammalia; order Rodentia; family Cricetidae; genus Microtus; species Microtus oregoni. The sequence goes on along the minus strand of NW_024543840.1, from coordinate 244,438 downwards.
AAAACACATTTGAATTATATTACTAAAGATGGATAACTAAAAATGACCTAATAAGAAAATGGGGGTTCTGATTTAGAGTACTTTTACCTTATCTTTGTAATAAGAAGGTGATTGATGTTTGAAACCCAGGTGCTAAGCCAGCTTTACAGGAGAACAGTGCACCTGGTGTGTGTGGGTGGGGGGGGTGTTTGTGTGGGAGTGTATGAGTGTGTTTCATGGAGGTGAAGTCTTTACCTTGGAACGCAAATATCAAGGATCTCATAGTATCCAGGTGAGTAGAAAGTGCCCTGACACAAGACCAGCTTATTTCAGAGATCAGAGAAAAACCCTTAACTTAATTAGCTTAGCATGGCTTCACATTTTAAAATGCTGGCCTCATTTTTGTACAAAAGAAAAATGACACTTACTGATACAATTCAAGAGTTTGAATATATTCTTTTTGGAACTACAAAACAAGAAGATACCTGGTATTTACAGTGTAATTTTATCCTATCTAGCTTGCATTTTCATTGAAGTCTCATGCAGTTTGCTCCCAACTCCCTTCCATAACACAAATTGTTCCTGTACAAATCTCTTTGTTTCGCTATAACCTCAAGAGTTAGGCAGCGGAACAAAAGAGAGTTGCAGGTGCTTTTGAGCTGTCCCTGTTCTGTGGGCCCCTTTTACATCGTTGGTCTGAAAGTTTCTCCCAGATATTGGCACTGTAGTCAGTTGCCAGGTTTGTACTTCTTGGTATAACCCAGAAAAAGTTCAGAGCAGGAAGTATCAATGAAGAGATGCCCAAAAAAAGGAGCAAAATCTCTCCAACTCCAAAAATTTAGCTGCCAATTCCACTTTTCACTGCAAAGAGGACAGTGTGATAGGCTGTCTGGAGAAAAGGCCTGAAATTCTAGACAGAGAGCTGCCTCCAAAGTTCACGCCAGGATTAACTGGAAAGATTCCATGGCAACAGGTCCACAAGGGAGGAGGAGGAAGATAATTCCTAAGTAGGTCCAGGTGAGAAAGAGGAAATCTTTGGATAGCTAGAGGAATCCTTGAGATCATTGCCCTTTATCTACATCTCTTTGTGAAAGGGTTTCTGATCAAGGAGTACCTTGGTGATGGGGGTCCCAGGAATGCCACAATGATCACACCATGCAACAGACCTCACACAACTGAGAAATGGCTAACTCTGAGTCGGGGTAGAGACAGTGGAAGACCAGAGAGCAAGCCTTATGGAGGTGTTGGGATATGGAGCATGCACCTAGGGAAAATTCAGGTAAGGCGGGGACAGTGGAAATGTGTCACATTGGCCCTCAGTGATGGGAAGGCATTGTTGCTGAGTCATTGAAGGCAGGGTAACGGGGTGGGTAACACCTGATTCTGGAATGTGGACAGTTCTCTAGTTAGCTAACACTTAGCATATATAATTCACACAAAGGAGAGAAGTCATAAAAAGTGATGGAGAATTCATGCAGAAACTTTCCAGAGAAAGATACACAGGTATCCCCTAGGAGAGATATATTTTCACTCATTTGAGTTAAAAATCTATTCAAAGACTTATGGAACCTTATTTGAGTTCATAGACATTGAAACAGTGCTGGAACACACCCATCAAACCCAATTACCAGGTGGTGGTGGCAGAGGCATGTGGATCTCTGAGTTCCAGGCCAGCCTGCCCTACAAAAGACATTCCAGGACAGTAAAGGCTACACAGAGAAACCTGTCTCACAAGACCAAACCAAACGAACAGAACCCCATGAGTTAGAAGCATAGTAGTGCCACTGACTGTTTCATTGAATTCTAGAGAGCAATCTAATAATTTATGTACACAATCAGTGCCAATAATTTAGTGTTTACACTAGATGCTTTGAAAGTGGAGTAAAGCTCACAGGTTTTAAGACCATTTCAAACACTCTTTTCGATTCAAAGTGCTCAAAATATCCCAAGGTTCTCTGGATAATATTCCATGTTGTATTATAGCTAGTGTTACAGCAGGTCACCGCATAGGCTCAGTGTCTGTTGTTTTCTTCCAACCAATGCTTTAGAGGTATGTCTGACTTACAGTCAGTCATTCAAATGTGATTGGGCAAGACTGTATTGTGCAACATAAATTATAATGAGGAAAGCATTCTGCGGGATTACGCTGATGAAAATGGAAGAGCTAATTTAAGTTCTTCGTATAAACCTTTAGAAGCCTGGAGTTAACCACAACCTATGGTTCCTGGAGGTTCCCAGAGGAAACATTTGCAGGGGATCCTGTGCACAGAGTCTTCATTTTTGTTTTAAGCTTGTTTATTATAACCAGACAGGGGTACTTCAAACCTCCTTAACTTAAAATCTGCCAGTTGAGTGAATGGGCAAATGTCATGCACCACTCACTCCCCTCAGCACATCCCGGTCCCCTCGTTACACCTTTTGTATCAGTCCAGTCACTTTATATGCATGGAGTCTTGAAGTGTTAGTACATTCAACTACTTGGCCTGTATAGCTTGTTCCCGTGCCCATTCCATTTCTGATGCTTAACCGGACCCTGAAAATACAGCTTTGGTCTGTAATGCTTTTGTACAAAACCTTTCATTTTATAAAACAATTTGATGTTTAAAGACAGACAATATTCAAAAGAGAAGCAGAATGTGACTTCACATGAATGAACAGACGTAAAAGCTTTATTTTGTCAAAAGGTGTTATAAAGCTCTCACGGCGTAGTTCGCAGGCGTGGAGTAAGATGATGAAAAGAAGGAAGTCTCAGCTTTCCACAGTGGGGAGGAGAACTGAAAAAGAGACTCGAAAGACAGCTTTACATTATCACACTTTACTTATGTATGATATACAGGGACCCTGCAAAACAGTTAGATGCATTTGGTCTACAAAGGAGTGCTTAGCATGCTCAAAGAGGCACAAGCTGGGTTTTTGTTTGTTTGTTTGTTTGTTTGTTTGTTTCTTTCTTTCTTTCTTTCGTTTCATTTTACCACAGGTGTAAGTTGTATGTGTTTCTCATAGATGTACCCATGGAAGAGCGATAGGTAAAACATAGTTTCCGCAGTGATGAAACTCTTGTCTGTTTAACAGTCTTAAAGATAGGCGCAAGCTGTTCTAAGCATTCTCCTTCATTACACACGACACATCTTTACACACCTCGTTTGTGGACCCAAATAGAAAGGAGCAGGGCCTTTATTATGAGAGGAGGGAAATCCTTATCTCAGGCTGTAAATTATAGCAAGAGGGAGTATTGACATGCATCCCAGCAGAAGCCAGTGTCATGAGATTGCCACAGGGTCTTACCGAGATGCTGTAGCTATGCTGTTTTGTTCACTGGTGATGCCAGTTGGTAGTAAGTAGCTGTGGCTACTGTTGCTGCTGCTGTTGCTGCTGCTGCTGCTGCTACAGCTGCACTTCCTCCTGCTGCTGCTGCACAGGTGCGGTGCTGAAAGGGGATGTCCCCAGGCTGTAAATAGCTTAGCTGGCTCTTGGAGGACAGCTGTGCAGCCCTAGTCCAGTCCTCTCTGTATACGGATGTGCACTGGTACTTGTTCCCTGGCATCAAGTTGTATAGTTTTCTTGAAGAGGCATCTGCAGGCAACAAAGTGCCCAATCTCTGAGGCTCTTTAGCTCTCCGGTGAGGCCGATACTTATAGTTCGGGTATTTCTTTCTGTGTAGGGTCTGCAGTCTCTGTGCCTCTTGGAAAAATGGCATTTTTTCGGCTTCTGTAAGGCGTTTCCACTGGTATCCCAGTTGCTTGCTGATCTCTGTGTTTTGCATGCTGGGGTTCTCCAGGGCCAACTTGCGCCTCTGACCACGAGACCACAGCATAAATGCATTCATGGGGCGCTTGACATGGCCTTCTATGCCCTCTTTATGACTGCCATCCGTGCCAAAGGATATCTTTTCTCCAGAGCCGATGATATCCTGAGGCTGTAAGCGAGGACTGCAGTAATCATGATTCAATATGCTGAACATTGTGGATGAGTTATATTGTAACCAAAGAGAGAGAGAGAGAGAGAGAGAGAGAGAGAGAGAGAGAGAGAGAGAGAGAACACTAGGTGTAGGAGCAGTAGGGGTGGGGAGAAAAAAGCCAAAATTAAAGTGTAAGAGCTGAAAGTTACTATCCAATATGTGTTTGTCACAAAGATTTTGTTATTTAAAGTCTGTAACAAAATATCCATGTCTCCACCCTCAGCAGCTCCCTTAGACTAGCCCCACCTATTGTGCCATGTCAGCACCTGCTGAACCACCAATTATCGAGCAAACCACTCCAATATGGGGACTGTTAGATGCTGTACTTCTACACTCCCACACAAACACCCCCCCCACCCACACACACCAGGTGCACTGTTCTCCTGTAAAGCTGGCTTAGCACCTGGGTTTCAAACATCAATCACCTTCTTATTACAAAGATAAGGTAAAAGTACTCTAAATCAGAACCCCCATTTTCTTATTAGGTCATTTTTAGTTATCCATCTTTAGTAATATAATTCAAATGTGTTTTTGGTAAAAGATTCCTTAACTGTTAGTGATGGTTAACTTTTTATTTCCAAAGTGGTTAGAAAAGTGTGATTCTGAAAGGCTTTTATTTGGAAAGGGAAAGAAGTTCTCTATTGAGGTGATAGCCAGAAAGCACGAAAGTTGGAAACAGAAAGCATTTGGAGAGGTCAAAAAGCTCGAGAAAAGGTTTTTTCCAGGAGAAAGATCTATATGTAACTTGTGGCCACTCAAATAAGATTATGGGAGGCCCTGACTGCCTGGCTCCACTGTGAGCCAGGATACACTCTTGTGACCTTCTGTCTGTTTTCTCTGTGCACAGCTCTGAAGGAACAGCACTTGTCTAGAGTCAACAAAGCAATTTCAGGTGTGGCTGTTGTAATCTTAAGCATTAATCTTGCACACTCTGCTCTGAGGGCTTCTGTGTCAACACAAGGCAAGGAGGAGACAAAACCTGGTAACCAAGTGATGACTGCCACTTTCTCCCCTGAAAAGCCAATGAGATTCCAGAGATTCCCACCTAAAATGCAGGAAGGCTGTCATCCAGAGAATCCCAGGCTTTGGGGGGCACTACAGTAATCTTTTCAGTGTTTATTGACTAGAGGTAATGATGTTGCGGTAGTCACAGTGGAAGAAAGTGCAGTGGGTCTGTGCTGGCAAAGGAGTGAGACTGTGGCACAGGCCAAATGAAGAGTTTCCTTGGCCATGGCTTCCATAAGTGTTCTCCAGTGAGTGAATGAGTGAGTGTGTGAATGAATGAGTGATTCTCTCAGACTCTCTTTCTTCTTCCCCTCTGTGTGTGTTTGTATGTGTGAACACAGTATCTTTGAGTCTGCCCACAGTGTCTATCTCTGTGTATATGTGTGTGTGTGTGTGTGTTTGCATATGTGTGTTTGATGTCTTTGTGTCATATAGCATTACAACTTGTTCACAGTGAAATCATACCTGTCCAGTGGGCACTGGATGCCTCTACTGACATAAAGAATCAAGACTTTAGGTATTGATGTCATGTTGGTGTAGGGATGGAGGTTCCTGCCTTAAGTGTGTGCTCACACACTTAGGTGCACACGTCTCATCTCCCATAATCCTTCACCATCATATACACCATAGTAGTCAGGGTCCTTAGTTTAATCACACCATAGTCTTTTCTTCTCTGTGAGTTGTGTTCAGTACCCACACTGAATTGGTGAGGTATTTGGAATTGAAATTGGTATCATTCCTAAGAGACTCCTGCCTTTGAAAGGAACATACCATTCCTTAATGGCATAGAGAGGAAATACTCCCCTAAATTGCCTCTAAACCTGAGAAGGGTGACCTAATTCTGTAGCTCTATGTTTGATTTCAAAGGGATACATGAATTACTCTTCTAATATTGCTTGCAGCAACACACCTCTCCTTCCTCAGTTGCCTTGACCCTATCACATCAATCATCAATCCAAAAGATGTTCTGGAACTTAACTTCAAGTAATCTGTAAGAGGCATTATTTTTCAATTGAGTTTCCCTTTTTCCAGATGATGCTAGCCTGTGTCAAGTTAACAAAAACTAACCAACTTCTACAACTACTGCAAAAACAGTCACCACTGCCATACCAGCAATTCCTCCCAGTAAAAACGGAGTAAAAGCATTTAGACAAAGAAATTTCCAAGACAGAGGCACTATAAATGAAAAGTTAATAAATAATTAATTTAAAAAATAGGGCAGCTCTGGTGCACTTCGGAGGCAGAGGCAGATGGATCTATGAGTTCAAGACCAGTCTGGTCTACAGAGGGAGTTCCAGGACTGCCAGGGCTATTATACAGAGAAGCCCTGTCTTGAAAAGCAAAACAAACAAACAAAAAAAAAAAACAAAAAAACAAAAAAAGGAAGAAGCAGAGCTGCTCTCAGTGACTGCTGCCAGAAACACCATATTTATGTACCAACTAGAAAAGGCAAAGTTGAATGACCTAAACACCAAACCTAAACAAAATTTTTTTTTGTTTTTTAAAATTTTTATTTAAATGCGAAGTTTCATACAATAGTACTTCTAGAATATTATGTATTGTTGTGTCATGCAATAGCTTGGGTAGGCACAGACAACTGCTTTGTGAAATAATTTCCCTTAAGAAAATTGCCACATCAAAGCCTGTGTGCTTTAGAAGGAGGAGTAACTACATTGATCGGTTAATTTTATTTAGTGGAGAATTTTAGTGTTTATACAAATTTTGACACTGTACTAGGCCAGTGGGAAATCAGCAGTGGAATCAGCTGGGTGGAAGCCACTGCTGGGCGGAATTCAACTAAGCTATCCATGGCTCATAGAACAGAATCAAGAAAAAGCCATACACTAAAGTTGGGAGCTAACAACAACAAAAAAGGGTCATTTAAAAGTAATTCAGAACACAGATCTGACTAGATGCAAGGAACCAAAGCAACAGATCAGACTACAAGAAATCAACAATTAGGTTAGTAATCTCATTTTCTTCTTCTTCTTCTTCTTCTTCTTCTTCTTCTTCTTCTTCTTCTTCTTCTTCTTCTTCTCCTCCTCCATCTCCTCCTCCTAATCCTCCTCCTCCTTCTCCTCCTTCTCCTTCTCCTCCTCCTCCTTCTCCTTCTCCTTCTCCTTCTCCTCCTCCTTCTCCTCCTTCTCCTCCTTCTCCTCCTCTTCTTCTCCTCCTTCTCCTTCTCCTCCTCCTTCTCCTTCTCCTGCTCCTTCTCCTCCTTCTCCTTCTCCTCCTCTTCTTCTTCTCCTCCTTGTCCTTCTCCTCCTCCTCTTCTTCTTCTCCTCCTTCTCCTTGTCCTTCTCCTCCTCCTCCACCTCGTCCTTCTTCTTCTTCTTCTTCTTCTTCTTCTTCTTCTTCTTCTTCTTCTTCTTCTTCTTCTTTTGCGGGGGGTGTGTTTATCAAGACTGGACTTATCTGTAGCTTTGGAGCTTGTCCTGGAACTCACTCTAGACCAGGTTTGCCCAAACTCACAGAGATTCACCTTCCTCTGCCTTCTTAGTGCTGGGATTAAAGGCTGTGCCACCACTGTCTGGCTTAATCTCATTTTCTTACATTTCCTGTTGGATATTCTTTCTTCTTTCCCATTCAGTTACTCCCTTTCTGTTATGGTTGACTATTTGTTTATTTGTTTTTTTTTTCCCAATATGGTCTCACCAAGAAGCCTAGGTAACTTGAAACTCCCTGTATCAACCATAGTAGCCCTGAATTTATGTAGATTCAGTCTCCAAATCCTAATTCTGGCTTTTAAAGTTTGTGAAACAATGCCCAGAATTGTAGCTATTTATTTGCCAGAACGTCCCTTATTTTATATCTTCACCCAGTACTCCCTGTTGATACAATAGTCATTTCTTACCTATATAGTACAAGATTGTATTCCATCCCCTATTCCAATTATATATGGTTTTACTGTTTTTCCTGCTTATACTCTCTTTTCTTCCTTTACTTTTCCATTGGTTTCTTTTTCCAACTTCTGTTTTCTTTCTTTACACCCATTCTTCATACTGTTACATACCCCAAAGTTTCAAGGTAGTCCTAGTTTATGATACTTGGCCATATATTTTTCCTGTTGTTTTAAGTCTACTGTAAATATGAACTCAAAAAAAATCAATCCCTTTTTTTGACTTTGTCTTACATATTTGTGCGGTTATGAGCGTGACTCTTTACAACTTCCCAAGTAACAACTTGATACCACCAGTCTCACTGTAATACTTATTTAAGTTATTTTCCTTTCCAATCAAACTAATGTCTATTATATATAGTGTCATTAAAACTTTTATTCACTAATAGTATTATTACTTAACAAGTATCTTATTCATAGTAATCTTCTAATTTATTATTTGAGTTATTGATAGTGATATTTGCTACAGACAGCATTCAACCCACAGAAGTAGATTAGTTATAGAACCTGTTATCTGGAACATCAATTAACTGAAGAAGATGCCACAACAACTGAATCATAACAGCAATAGAAACTACAAAAAAATTATGGAGCTTCAGGCAAAACAATCCTGCACAATAAAAGAACTTCTGGAGGCATCACAATCCCTGACTTCAAACTCTACTACAGAGCTAAAGTACTAAAAACAGCCTGGTAATGGCATAAAAATAGACAGGAGGACCAATGGAAGGGAATCAAAGACCCAGATATTAATCCATACACCTTCAACACCTGATTTTAGACCAAGAAGCAAAATATATCAGATGGAAAAAAGAAAGCATATTTAACAAATGGTGCTGGCATAACTGGATGTAAACACATAGAAGAATGAAAATAGACCCATATCTATCACCATGCACAAAACTCAAGTCCAAATGGATCAAAGACTTTGACATAAATCCAGCCACACTGAACCTCTTAGAAAAGAAAGTGAACGCACAGGATACCACTCCTTAAATATAACTCCAGTAGCACAGACGCTGAGAGAAACAATAAATGGGACCTCCTGAAACTACAAAGCTTCAGTAAAGCACAGGACATGATGACAGCCTACAGAATTGGGAAAAAAAAATCTTCACTAACCCCACATCAGACAGAGGTCTGATCTCCAAAATATACAAAGAACTCAAGAAATTGGTTATCAAAGGAACAAATAATCCAATAAGAAATGGAGTACAGACCTAAACATAGAACTGTCAACAGAGGAATCTTTACAGTTTTAAATCTTTTTAATAGCCATTTAGTGTTTCTGGTACTCACCCAGACTGGGTTGCATACAAAGAGCATTCTCCCCATGAAAGGCACAGATACCTTCCTTTTTGGTAGTTATTAAGTCCAGTCCTCTGTGACTGGCAGAACACTGCAGCCAGGGAATCTACTGAGTGACTATGCTTTGCTGTACCAAGACCAGGTCTCCCTTAACCTGATTGGTACGTTTTACGCGTGAGGTTCCTATTGTTGTTGCACAGGTGGCTGTTGTGGGATGAGAGGCACTGGGAGAACTTACATGGAATCTCTGTATGGGTACAAGGGGAAATTCAGTAATTAAAAGGCAGGGTTAAAATGTGAGTTTGTGGATAATAAGGAGGAAAGGAGTGACCAGCAGAGGATCTCCAGTGGGACGAAACTAAAATCCCGAACTGGAAGGAGGATTAGATTTTTGCTGGTCCCTGTGTCTTTGGGACTCATCTCAAACCAGTTAGGACTTGTTGGTGCAAAAGAAGCATCTTTGGAAGAGGAGGACACAGATCCTCTCTTTAGCAGCAATCAGGTCTAGCCTTGGGGTAGGTGTTGCCGCAGCCAAAGAAACAAGTTGGTTCTGAAGGATGGTAAGCTGATCTGAAATTTCTCTAGGGTTTTTGAGAGCTGATGAAGCAGAGAAGTGAACAGATTTTTTTTTTGAGGCTACTGGCCAGCTGCTTTGGTTCTGCTTTGGTCCCAAAAGCAATGTGCAGCATGGCGACAAGTGGGATAAGTTGGATACCTCCCCTCAGAGATCACCTGAAATGTTCTTAGAAGTTTAGAATGCAGAATTCTTTCTGAGCTGACAAAAGGGACAATGTAGAAAGGACAGCAGTGAGAGTGCCTCAGAGGATGGTTTATCCAAGGGCCACAATAAAACTCAACAGATGGTAAAGAACACAAGCCGGGTGGCAGTAACTGTACAACCTTGTGGGATATCATTAAGAGTAAAGGCAACATAGGTTTTGTTTAGTAAGGTAAAGTACAACTGGTTAGACAACGTAGCAGAGTCCTATAGCAGGATAAAATAACTGTAGTCAGCTGTTTGTTGCATCAGACCCACAGATAAGGAACAAACACCTGGAGGCCTTTTTAAAAACAAGTCCATTAAATTCAGTACCTAATTGGCAATTTAAAAGAGAAGTAGAATCCTACTGAGTCATTTTTCATTGGATTTCCAAGGAGATCACTTGGATAGTCTGAATCATTACCCCCTAATCACGGAACATGGGTGGTAAGGGAGTCGACCCTGGAATTAGTTTTTGTTAACAGGAAGAACTGAAACCTAGAGTAGAGGGCACGCAGGTCTCGCACCTGTCAGGTGGTGGGCTAGGTACCAGGTTCTTCTGTTCGCAGCATCCTGGCATTTCAGTATGGGAGACAGTAAGATCAGAGTAGTTGGTATTTGTCTCTGTTGTTTGAGGCATTTAGGATATGGGTGTAGACTTGTAGACTCTGTGGGGGCAAGATCCTCCACAGGGCAAGAGCTGGCCAAGCCTACACAGACAGAACTGGTCATGTTTATATAGACAGAGACAGCAGCAACAGGCTTCTGGTAGATCTTATTTTTCCAGTGCCCCCGTATCCTATGATGAGGCTTACATGCAATTGACTCTGGTGGGATCGTGCTCCATCCAGTGGAAGTACTTGGGTCTTAGGGACATCCTGTCATGCAAGTATCTTATAAAGGTAGTCTATTTTACTCAAACATTCATTATTTTTTCAATAGCTAGGTTTGGCTTTGCTTTTAGTATACGTGATTTTGAGTATTATTTTACATGAAAGAAAGTTTAAGTTACTTTAATCTTGTCTTGAGATACTTGTTTCAGGATATTTACTTTGACAACCTACACAGAAGTCTACATAATGGGAGACAGAAATGGTCCCTCCTTTCAAGCTTGTCTCTGTCAACGAATCACATTTCCATTAGCTTGACAACAAACCTAGTTCTGCATACGTTAGAGAATTTGATAATTTTTAAGGACACTGGCCATTAACACATATGGCTTAATAATCTTCAAGAGCTTACAGCAAGTAACCATCATAAATTAGAATTTTATAACTTTGTGCTCTTTGAGTCTTAAAAATTTTTAACCTTGTATTGAAGCTCTTTTAGTATCAAGATAAACTTTAAGTCATAGATACAGGCCATCCAGAGACTGGGAATCTCATTTTAAGAACCCTTTTATAAAAGTATGCTTTTATAAACTATCACAGTTTCGTAATTTTTATGTGACTCGGAGTCACAGAGTAGTTAAATTTGACAAAGTTAACAAAGACATAAGTGAATAGACATATATCATTACGTCATATTTTGTTAACATGAAGATACACCGTTATATCTTTCAGAATCTATATATGGCTGGTGGTAGCAAATAAGATTACCTGGATTTGACATTTAAGTATTTACTATTTTGTTGTAGCTGTCTGGTTAATGAGAACCAAAACACAGGTATGGTATTCAGAGAACCAACACCTATAGCCACATTTTCTCTTTTCTTTCTTTCTTTCTCTTTCTTTCTTTCTTTCTTTCTTTTCTTTCTTCCTTTCCTGGAACTAGCTCTTTTAGACCACGCTGGCCTTGAACTCACTGAGATCCGCCTGCCTCTGCTTCTCCAGTGCTGGGATTAAAGGCGTGAGTCACCAAGGCCTGGCCAATATTTAGCCATTTCAGTGTGTGTGTGTGTGTGTGTGTGTGTGTGTGTGTGTGTGTGTGTGTATGAGATTGACCTGATTATAGTGTGTGTATATATATGTGTGTGTGTGTGTGTGTGTGTCTGTATTGTTCCTTTTCATTTAAAAATGCCACGAGACATAAAAGTAATAAGTAAAGCATACTTTGTTTTTAGGAGAGGAGAGATGTTTGGCAATATCTGGGCCTTGGCCGTTTTATAATACCTTTTAAATAATGGCTTCACAAAGCTGTGTAGGTGGACCTCCTCCTCATTTTTAGTATTTAGTCTCTATTACACTCAGAAGACCTTGCGATCTCATAGAATTAGGGCCTAATCACCTACAACCAGCTGGGAGGAGTGAAGGGATGCATAGGTGAAGGTCCAATGCTCTTGTCTGTCTCCTCCTTATTTGAAGAAATATTAATATTTAACAAGTCCAGCTGTAATTGCTTTAAGCAGGCAACACTGGAGCTCTGAAGACAGACATTGCTGAGCTTTGAAGGTGCTGTGTTACATTACATTATTAAGAGAAGGATGAAACTCTTACTCATGAACGGTGATCAAAGAAACTAATATTACCTGTGTCCACACTGCAAAGCCAAAAGGCCTTACAAGTTCCCAGGTAAACCTTAGAGAAAACATAACACAGCTTTTCCTGGCTTCAAAATTCAGCACATGTTCTGCTACTGGGTTTTGCCCCTAGCATAGCACCCATATTTATATTGGACTATGGAACCAGGTTATATTTATGTTTTCAGTGTTAAACTTTCTTATAGGACCAAAATACAAATGATTGATTTGTGCTTATCCTTTCCACTGTCCCCAGTGGTTTTCTTTAATTTTTTAGTTTCTCATGTTAGTCCATCATGAAAATCAAATGCATTGCAGGACAAAAACGTTCACTAATATGCCCCTTGTTGTCCCCTCAGTCTGGATGGGGAAAAAATGAGTGAGAAAAGATGCATTGTTAGGGAGTGTAGAAGTACAGCATCTAACAGTCCCCGTATTGGAGTGGTTTGCTCGATAATGGGTGGTTCTACAGGTGCTGACATGGCACAATAGGTGGGGCTAGTCTAAGGGAGCTGCTGAGGGTGGAGACATGGATATTTTGTTACAGACATTAAATAACAAAATCTTTGTGACAAACACATATTGGATAGTAACTTTCAGCTCTTACACTTTAATTTTGGCTTTTTTCTCCCCACCCCTACTGCTCCTACACCTAGTGTTCTCTCTCTCTCTCTCTCTCTCTCTCTCTCTCTCTCTCTCTCTCTTTGGTTACAATATAACTCATCCACAATGTTCAGCATATTGAATCATGATTACTGCAGTCCTCGCTTACAGCCTCAGGATATCATCGGCTCTGGAGAAAAGATATCCTTTGGCACGGATGGCAGTCATAAAGAGGGCATAGAAGGCCATGTCAAGCGCCCCATGAATGCATTTATGCTGTGGTCTCGTGGTCAGAGGCGCAAGTTGGCCCTGGAGAACCCCAGCATGCAAAACACAGAGATCAGCAAGCAACTGGGATACCAGTGGAAACGCCTTACAGAAGCCGAAAAAATGCCATTTTTCCAAAAGGCACAGAGACTGCAGACCCTACACAGAAAGAAATACCCGAACTATAAGTATCGGCCTCACCGGAGAGCTAAAGAGCCTCAGAGATTGGGCACTTTGTTGCCTGCAGATGCCTCTTCAAGAAAACTATACAACTTGATGCCAGGGAACAAGTACCAGTGCACATCCGTATACAGAGAGGACTGGACTAGGGCTGCACAGCTGTCCTCCAAGAGCCAGCTAAGCTATTTACAGCCTGGGGACATCCCCTTTCAGCACCGCACCTGTGCAGCAGCAGCAGGAGGAAGTGCAGCTGTAGCAGCAGCAGCAGCAGCAACAGCAGCAGCAACAGTAGCCACAGCTACTTACTACCAACTGGCATCACCAGTGAACAAAACAGCATAGCTACAGCATCTCGGTAAGACCCTGTGGCAATCTCATGACACTGGCTTCTGCTGGGATGCATGTCAATACTCCCTCTTGCTATAATTTACAGCCTGAGATAAGGATTTCCCTCCTCTCATAATAAAGGCCCTGCTCCTTTCTATTTGGGTCCACAAACGAGGTGTGTAAAGATGTGTCGTGTGTAATGAAGGAGAATGCTTAGAACAGCTTGCGCCTATCTTTAAGACTGTTAAACAGACAAGAGTTTCATCACTGCGGAAACTATGTTTTACCTATCGCTCTTCCATGGGTACATCTATGAGAAACACATACAACTTACACCTGTGGTAAAATGAAACGAAAGAAAGAAAGAAAGAAACAAACAAACAAACAAACAAACAAAAACCCAGCTTGTGCCTCTTTGAGCATGCTAAGCACTCCTTTGTAGACCAAATGCATCTAACTGTTTTGCAGGGTCCCTGTATATCATACATAAGTAAAGTGTGATAATGTAAAGCTGTCTTTCGAGTCTCTTTTTCAGTTCTCCTCCCCACTGTGGAAAGCTGAGACTTCCTTCTTTTCATCATCTTACTCCACGCCTGCGAACTACGCCGTGAGAGCTTTATAACACCTTTTGACAAAATAAAGCTTTTACGTCTGTTCATTCATGTGAAGTCACATTCTGCTTCTCTTTTGAATATTGTCTGTCTTTAAACATCAAATTGTTTTATAAAATGAAAGGTTTTGTACAAAAGCATTACAGACCAAAGCTGTATTTTCAGGGTCCGGTTAAGCATCAGAAATGGAATGGGCACGGGAACAAGCTATACAGGCCAAGTAGTTGAATGTACTAACACTTCAAGACTCCATGCATATAAAGTGACTGGACTGATACAAAAGGTGTAACGAGGGGACCGGGATGTGCTGAGGGGAGTGAGTGGTGCATGACATTTGCCCATTCACTCAACTGGCAGATTTTAAGCTAAGGAGGTTTGAAGTACCCCTGTCTGGTTATAATAAACAAGCTTAAAACAAAAATGAAGACTCTGTGCACAGGATCCCCTGCAAATGTTTCCTCTGGGAACCTCCAGGAACCATAGGTTGTGGTTAACTCCAGGCTTCTAAAGGTTTATACCCAGAACTTAAATTAGCTCTTCCATTTTCATCAGCGTAATCCCGCAGAATGCTTTCCTCATTATAATTTATGTTGCACAATACAGTCTTGCCCAATCACATTTGAATGACTGACTGTAAGTCAGACATACCTCTAAAGCATTGGTTGGAAGAAAACAACAGACACTGAGCCTATGCGGTGACCTGCTGTAACACTAGCTATAATACAACATGGAATATTATCCAGAGAACCTTGGGATATTTTGAGCACTTTGAATCGAAAAGAGTGTTTGAAATGGTCTTAAAACCTGTGAGCTTTACTCCACTTTCAAAGCATCTAGTGTAAACACTAAATTATTGGCACTGATTGTGTACATAAATTATTAGATTGCTCTCTAGAATTCAATGAAACAGTCAGTGGCACTACTATGCTTCTAACTCATGGGGTTCTGTTCGTTTGGTTTGGTCTTGTGAGACAGGTTTCTCTGTGTAGCCTTTACTGTCCTGGAATGTCTTTTGTAGGGCAGGCTGGCCTGGAACTCAGAGATCCACATGCCTCTGCCACCACCACCTGGTAATTGGGTTTGATGGGTGTGTTCCAGCACTGTTTCAATGTCTATGAACTCAAATAAGGTTCCATAAGTCTTTGAATAGATTTTTAACTCAAATGAGTGAAAATATATCTCTCCTAGGGGATACCTGTGTATCTTTCTCTGGAAAGTTTCTGCATGAATTCTCCATCACTTTTTGTGACTTCTCTCCTTTGTGTGAATTATATATGCTAAGTGTTAGCTAACTAGAGAACTGTCCACATTCCAGAATCAGGTGTTACCCACCCCGTTACCCTGCCTTCAATGACTCAGCAACAATGCCTTCCCATCACTGAGGGCCAATGTGACACATTTCCACTGTCCCCGCCTTACCTGAATTTTCCCTAGGTGCATGCTCCATATCCCAACACCCCCATAAGGCTTGCTCTCTAGTCTTCCACTGTCTCTACCCCAACTCAGGGGCAGCAGCTCATAAGTGATTGTAAATCCAGTTTCACACGACTGCACATAAAATAAAGTTAAATAAATCATAAAAAATTTTTTAAAAATTTGAAATTAAAATAAGTTCTACACAACCAGAAAGACTGTCTCAAATAAAAGTAAAATAAAATGTTCTAAAATAGGACAACTTCCCTGCCCCCCACCCCCACAGGGACACACTTGGTGCAGACCAAGAGATACAAACAAAATTTGAAATTAAACTAAATCTACAAGAAACTGACCCTGGTTATTGTAGTGCACATCTTTTATTCTATCATCAAAGAGACAGAGGCAGGTGGACCTCTGTGAATTTCCAGGCTTTATAGAGAGGCCCCCAACCCTAGAAACTGGACCATGGGAGTTTAGGACCTATAAGACAGTGCACGAGTCTTGTGATCTCACTTGGTAGATGAGTCTGGATTTTAACTCACAGATGTCCCTCTGCCTGTGTCTCCCACGTGCTGGGATAAAGGGTTCCCTAATTCTTGAATGGCATACTGAAAGTAGTTATTTCTACTTAGTTTGCGTTTGATTTTTTTAAAAAAATCCATGCCTATTTATTTATTTATTTTTGGTTTTTCACGACAGGGTTTCTCTGTAGCTTTGTAGATAGTGTTGGCTGGCTGGCTGGCTGGCTGGCTGGCTTTCAGTTCCCTGACAGAAATAAGCACATTATGGAGGAACCACAAAGTTGTTACACTATGTGGGTGTGATGAGGAGAGATTGTGAGTGTCCTGTCAGAACAAAGTTAGTCCCATAGTTGATGAAATTCATTATCCCAAAAATTCAGCAGAATATATCCCAAGTTTGCAAATGTGTGATCAGCTTGTGACAGGTTGGGCTGGAGATGCTGAGAACTGGGGAGCCCTCAATGCAAGACCAGATACTCGTTCCCATGAAGAGAGAGGGAGGGAGGGAGGGAGGGAGGGATCATTCATTCATTCATTCCTATACTCAAGTTTAAGAAAAGATGAGTGGCTATGGAGAGACCACTCACAGATATGAAAAGTCATTTCCTAAAAATCAAATTTCTCAGTCACTATGCAACTGCTATGGTGCTTCTCCTAGATAGAACAAAACACACACACACACACACACACACACACACACAAAGGTGAACCAGGGAAAAGCTTTCTAAGCCTTTAAGGATGCACCGTGACTTCAGAGACCTCAGGGAGTATAGGGATGGGTGCTTGATGCTTCAGACTCATGTCATTGAAGGACATAACATAGTCTGGATTCACAGAGATTCACAACACAGAGCCATTGTCACTTACCCAGAGCTAACAAGAAATTGCAGTCTCAGCCGGGCTGTGGTGTGTGCATGCCTTTAATCACAGCACACACACAGATCTCTGTGAATTCAAAGATGGCCTGATTTACAGAGTGAGTTTTAGGACAGCCCAAGATACACAAAGAAACCCTTTCTTGAAAAACAAAACAAAACAGCAAAAGAAAGAAAGAAAGAAATGGAAAAAGAAAAAAAAAAAGGCAGTCTCTTCCCACTCTCTCATCCATTGGCTCTTAAAGAGCTCTCAAGCTGAACTGGAGACCAGGGTGTCATTCATAACTGGGAAGCTAGAAACCTTAGGGGACCACAGGAGTCAGACTGACTGCAGCACTTGATGCCTCAACCCTGCTAATGGCTGTGATATAAGGCATGGTAAAATATGGGCTTTGGGCCTTTCGGCCGCGGTAGCTATCTTTCAGTAACTCGCCAAAATGACAAACACAAAGGGAAAGAGGAGGGGCACTCGCTATATGTTCTCTAGGCCCTTTAGGAAACATGGAGTTGTTCCTTTGGCCACGAATCTACAAGAAGGGCGATATTATAGACATCAAGGGAATGGGCACTGTTCAAAAAGGAATGCCCCATAAATGTTACCACGGCAAAACCGGAAGAGTCTACAATGTCACCCAGCATGCTGTGGGCATCATTGTAAACAAGCCAGTTAAGGGCAAGATTCTTGCCAAGAGAATTAATGTGCGGATTGAACACATCAAGCACTCGAAGAGCAGAGACAGCTTTCTGAAGCGGGTGAAGGAGAACGACCAGAAGGAAAAGGAAGACAAAGAGAAGGGCACCTGGGTTCAGCTCAAGCGAACCCAGAGAAGCACACTTCGCGAGGACTAACGGGAAGGAGCCTGAGCTGCTGGAGCCCATTCCCTACGAATTCATGGCCTGATGTACAAAAAGAAATAACACACCTGGACTATTAAAAAAAAATACGGGGGGCTGGAGAGATGGCTCAGTGGTTAAGAGCATTGCCTGCTCTTCCAAAGGTCCTGAGTTCAATTCCCGGCAACCACATGGTGGCTCACAACCATCTGTAAAGAGGTCTGGTGCCCTCTTCTGGCCTGCAGACATACACACAGACAGAATATTGTATACTTAATAAATAAATAAATAAATATTTAAAAAAAAATACGGGCTTTGGCAGAGCGCTACTCCCCTTTCTCTATTATTATTGCTACACAACGAAAAGGACCGGGGGGGGGGGGGGGGGGGTGATGTGCAGTGCTGGTATTGAAATCTCCCTGACTCCTTCCGCACTCCTTGTCAATTCCCGACTTTGTCAAATCAACTATCGTGAATCTTTGATGTGGGTTGGCCCTTTAGGAACTCAGAGAAACAAGACAGACCTATTTCATTCCAGAAACCTCCCAGTTCCTGAGCCCTAGCCCTGGAAGTCTCAAAGCCATCACATCCAGAAATCTCTCTAGTCCCTGCTAGTGGTGAACTTACTTCGTCTTCCCCAGGACCACTAATTATTTCTCCGTGTTTTCCTCTGAGATCTGAGGTCAGCTTTCTTCTTCCTCCCTCTGGCCTCTCCATGATCTCCATTCTCTAGACAACATGTCTAGAACTGAGTCTTATAGGCACCGAGAGAGTGTATCTTGAGGGCACTTGGCATTTCTAGGACACGAGTGACATCACAAAATTCCGAGAGCTCTCCGGGATACCGTAGAATTTCCAGAGAAGGGACTGCTGATGTCGTGAGGCACGGCCTTTACCTCCTTGCTAATATTTCTCCCCGAACTGACCAACCGACCGACTGACCGGAACCTGAGGTTTCCTTTCCAGGAGTCTCTCCTGCGACACAGAGGGAGCCATTCAGGATTTCCTCCTTCCAAAACCAGAAATTTCTCTCTGCTTCATTAAAATCTTTTCACTACTTCCTTCACCCATGGGGAGTTAGTTAGTTGAACACTCACTTTTTTCATGAATGTCCCTTCCTCCCTCTCCGGAACATCTCATATTACTGATTCATACTCAGTAAATCAGTAATATGAGAAATTAGGCCAGGAGGACATGGAAGATGAGGGTTGAGTCCTCTGAAGTGAACAAGCACTTAGGGAAGGCTAAACTTAAGGGAATTTGACTCTGAGTGGCAAGACATGAATAGCTGCTGCCAAGGCACAGATGCAGGCATCGGGCTGAGGCACCAACTGGGCCCTTGGCATCCTCCTGCATCATCAGAGCTGTGTGAGAAACTCAGACCAAAGGAGGGCCGTGTTCAAAGGGAGAGGGCATTTTCTATGGATGGCTGCCAGCTATCTCTTGGCTTCTGTAAGTACAGGAACTCAACAAAGACAGAGACATGCCAGACAGGAGGTTTTGGTAAAAATCTGAACTGAACTGAATAGAAACTGGCTATTACGTATTAGTGTTTTCAGAGTTATGTCTGAGGAACAAAATACTTAAATAAAATAAAACCAAATCCTTAAAAAACATCCAGGTGTCCTCTGAGGGGGCATGGAAAACAAAACAAAACAAAAAGATAAGAGGGATTTTAGTTGTTCCAAAAACCCTCAGAGCCGGGCAGTGGTGGCGCATGCCTTTAATCCCAACACTTGGGAGGCAGAGGCAGGTGGATCTCTGTGAGTTCGAGGCCAGCCTGGTCTAGAAGAGCTAGTGCCAGGACAGGCTCCAAAGCTACAGAGAAACCCTGTCTCGAAAAATCAAAAAAAAAAAAAAAAAAAAAAAAAAAAAAAAAAACCCTCAGGAACAAAACTTCCCCTGGAGAATAGCAAGAGTTCATTGGGAAACTGTCTGTCTCCTGTTGCATCGTTTCAAGTTTTTCTAACTTGAGACTGGATGGTGTCAGCTGTAAGATTTTCATCTTTTACGCTCACAGTGAGATTCTAGCCTTTTTTCTTTTTTTATTGAGAGATGGACACATGTTCCCTCCCTCTAGTTCTATTGGCTGTACAGCTTTGACCAAGAAAGAGGGTTGGATTTCATCAAAGAATTTCTCTCCATTTTATATTTCACCCACTTTTGATTGCTATTAAGTGCAATCTAGCTGGTTTGTGGTGTTTCAGGAACACTTTCCTTATTCTTCTGGGTTTTGTGTGTGTGTGTGTGTGTGTGTGTGTGTGTGTGTGTGTGTGTGTGTGTGTGTTTGGTTGGTTTTGTGAGACAGGGTTTATCTAGGGAACAGTCCTGGAATGTCCTTGGTAGGTGAGGCTGGCCTTGAACTCCCCCTGCCTCTCTGTCATTTCTTCCTACTTGGTGTGTGTTTGGTTGCTGTTTTGAGTTTTCAGATCTCCTGAAAAAAAGATCAAGATCATTTCTTTCCTAAACTCTGTGTCCTTGGGACACAAGCATTAAAGGGTGTGGCTACAGCTCCACTGGACCTCTTTGATATGGATATCTGCAGCCTTTCCTGTTGGAGTTGGGAAACTGAAAGTTGTTGACTTGAATTCACTCATTGCAAAAAAAAAAAACAAACAAAAAAAAAACAAGAAACAAAAAAAACCACCCTTATTTATTTTATTATTTCACATTTTAACTTGATTTTTTTTTCTTTTTTTGAGACAGGAATTGGCTTTTTATTTATGCTCCAGACAATCTATCTCACTACACGGCCCGGGACTTCTTTCTGAACGCTTCCATGATAGTAGTCAGCTGCCCAAAATATACTGCTGCTGCTGCAATTTTAGAAAAAAATTAAATAAAAATAAATAACCTGAGATAAACAAAGAAAAAAAGGAAAGCACCTATTGTTCCTTCCTTCCTTCCTTCCTTCCTTCCTTCCTTCCTGTTTTCTTCTTTTATTATTTTTTATTTTTGGTTTCTCTGTATAATACCTTTAACTCACTATATAAACCAGGCTGTCATCTTGGTGACATTATGGTTTTGTTTTTTCTTATTTCTGGTCTGAAAATTGACAAATTGACATTTCTTCTCCCTCTCTCTTTCTCATTTAATTCATGTTTTATTTTATGTATTTATTCATTTATTTATTTATTTATTTATTTATTTATTTTTGTTTGTGTTTTGGTTTTGATTTTCAAGGCATGGTTTCTCTGTTGTCTTAGAACTAGCTCTTGTCGACCAGGCTGTCCTCAAACTCCCAGAGATCCAACTGCCTCTCTGCCAGATATGGAACCAGTCATCTTGGTTAGTTCAAAAGCCACCCCATAAACACATGTGCGCGTGTTTATGACATGAACACGTGAGACATGAACACGTGAGAAACAGGAAGGAACGAGGAGTGGTGTCCACTCTCTCACTAAATGCAGGCCTGCCTGCAGTGATTGAAAGAATCAGAAATGGAGAGATGGAATTTCTGGACTTTCCAGAAACCACATGGTGGAAATCTAGTGCCCTCCTCTGTTGACAGGGCCTAGATGTGCATATTTGCTGTTTTCTGGTTGAAGCTGGGAAACAGTACCTTCTTGCTGAAGTTGGATAATTGTTGAATTCAGCCATTTTCAGGTTTCATAGAAAACAAAACAAAACAAAACAAAAAGCCCCTTCTTTGTTTTATTTCACATTTTAATTTTTTTTTTTTGTTTTTTGTTTTTTGAGACAGGACCTGTCTTTTTATTTGTGTTTCAGACAAACTATTTTACTACATGGCCCAGGACTTCTTCTTTCTGAACACTTATGCTGCAAATACAATCTTTTTTTTAAATTAATTATTTATTATGTATACAGCACTCCTTCCATGCATGACTGCAGGCCAGAAGACCCCATTACAGATGGTTGTGAGCCACCATATTGTTGCTAGGAATTGAACTCAGGACCTTTGGAAGAACAGTCAGTGCTCTTAACCTCTGAGCCATCTCTACAGCCCCTGAAAATATAATCTTAAAAGAAAAAGTAAAATTAAAATGAATGGCCTGGAATTAACAAAGATAAAAAAGGGGAAAAAAACCCTGCATTTTCTTGCTTGCTTGCTTTTTTTTTTTTTTTTTTTCTCTTCTTTTAGTATTTTTTGAGGCACGATTTCTCTGTGTAACAGCCCTAGCTGTCCTGGAACTCAGTTTATAGTCCAGGCTGTCTTGTTGGTAACGTTCTCTTTTTATTCTTATTTCCTATCTGTAAATCCACATTTCTTCTCTCTCTCTCTCTCTCTCTCTCTCTCTCTCTCTCTCTCTCAATTTATTTCTTTCTTGTTTGGTTTTGTGTTTTGCTTTATGAGACAGGGTTTCTCTGCTGATTTGGAGACTGTTCTTGGAACTAGCTCCTTTCTTGTAGACCAGGCTGGCCTAAAACTCCCAGAGATCCTGCCTCTGCCAAATATGGAGCCAGTGCTCTTGAATGCCTTCATCTGGTGAGGTCAAAATATACCCCCCCCACACACACACACCAAACACAAACACAGGCACAGGCACACCCAGAGACACATAAATAAACTTTTAAATTAAGAGCCTGGAGAGCTAGTTTCTTGGCTCTTCCTGAGAAATTGGGTTCAATTCCCAGCACCTGCATGGTTAAATAAATCATAAAAAAAAATTCTTTAAGAAATTGAAATTAAACTACACAACTGGAAACACTGTCTCAACTAAAAGTAAAATAAAATGTAAAAGAGTGCAGTGCTAAGTGCAGTTATGAAAATGTTTGGAAATATGACACCTTCCCTGTCTCCCCCACATACACAGGCACACCGAGAGAGAGGTTTAAATAAATGTGGTGGTGGCACATGCCTTTATTCCCAGCACACAGGGGGCAGAGGCAGGTGAATTTCTTGGGAGTTGGAAGCCAGCCTGGTCTACAAGAGCTAGTTCCAGATCAGCTAGGACTGTTACCCAGGGAAACCCTGTTTCGAAAAACAAGACAAAAAAATTAAAATTGAAGTAAATGTACAAGCCAAAGCTACAGGCCCTGGCCTCCACTCCTGTCCCTGAGGGCACCTGGTAAAAGTGAGAAGGCAGATTTCAGAGACTAGTAAAGTTCAAGGTCACCAGCCCTTCCTAACAGCTAGAACTCCTTGCTGAACCATTAAAGGGTGAGTCTAAGGCGGGCAGTGTTGGCGCACGCCTTTAATCCCAGCACTCTGGAGGCAGAGGCAGGCAAATCTCTGGGAGTTCCAGGACAGGCACCAAAGCTACAGAGAAAACTTGTCTTGAAAAGCCAATAAATAAATAAATAAATAAATAAATAAATAAATAAATAATATAAAGGGTGAGGCTACAACTTGATTGGTCTGCTTAGATATGTATTTTTTTTATTTTTTTTTTTTAGATATGCATATTTTTGTTATAGTCGTTTTTTTTTTTTAAATTTATTTATTATATTATGTGTATAGCATTCCTTCCACGTGTGCCTGCAAGCCAGAAGGGGGCACCAGGTCTCATTATAGATGGTTGTAAGCCACCATGTGGTTGCTGGGAATTGAACTCAGGACCTGTGGAAAAGCAGTCAGTGCTCTTAACCTCTGAGCCATCTCTCCAGCCCTGTTATAGTCGTTTTTGTTTTACTGGGCAGGAAAAGATATCCAAGTGGGAATTTTTCCACAGCTGCTTTAATTTTCTCAGACTCTGTATTTAGTATGAGAAGTGGGGTGTGGGGTAGGTTGTACAAACACAACTACTGAAGAAAAGAAACCCCAAGAAAGCAAGCGAGTGGTTGCCATGGTGAAATGTCTTTGAAAGGCATTTAGGTGACTGGGAACTGCCCTTGCTGCCTCCCTCCTTTCCTCCCTCTCACCAATCCATAATTGTGGCAGCCCCTTGGCCCACATAGTCCTTTCACTGATCGGTCAGACACACTCTTTGTTTTATTTTTTAATTTTTGAATTGTGGGTGAAGTCAATTAATTGAGCTCTTAGATTATTATCATCATCATCATTATTATTATTTGTTTATTTGTGGTTTTTCTACATAGGGATTCCCTTTGTATGCTTGTTTGCCCTGGAACTCACTTTGTAGACAAGGCTGGCCTCAGACTCACAGAGATCTAGCTGCCCCTGCCTCTACCTCTGCCTCCTAGTGCCGGAATAAAAGGCCTGTACTAAACACACTTTTAGTTTCTCTGTGTCTGTCGTCGCTTTGCCTGCAGAACAAGGTAGCCTCAAACTCACAGCGATCTGCCTGCCTCTGCCTCTCCTGATCTCTGAGGGCTGAGAACTGAGAATAAAGAAATGTGCTGCCACCATTACCCAGCTAGGCAGCTGCCCAAAATATACTGCTGCTGCGGCAGCAATAAAAAAAAAAAAATAATAACCTGAGATAAACAAAGAAAAAAAGGAAAACACCAGTTTTTCTTTTTTTCCTTTTTTCCTTCTTTTCTTCCTTCCTTGTTTTTTTTCTGTTTTCTTCTTTTATTATTTTTTTGGTACAGGGTTTCTCTGTATAATACCTTTAACTCACTATATAAACCAGGCTGTCATCTTGGTGACATTATGGTTTTGTGTTTTTTCTTATTTCCTGTTTAATCATTTCTCTCTCTCTCTCTCTCCCTCTTCTCTCTCTCTCTCTCACACACACACACACACTCACACACACACACACACACACACACAGATTTAATTTATGTTTTTTATTTTTGTTTGTGTTTTTGTTTTGATTTTCAAGGCAGGGTTTTCTCTGTTGCTTTGGAGCCTGTCTTTGGAACTAGCTCTCGTCGACCAGGCTGGCCTCAAACTCCCAGAGATCCACCTGCCTCTCTGCCAGATATGGAACCAGTCCTTTTGAATGCTTTCATCCTTCCTGGTCATTAAAAATTTGAAATGAAACTAAGTTCTACACAACTGGAAAGACTGTCTCAAATAAAAGTTAAGTAAAATGTTCTGAAATAGGGCACCTTCCCTGCCCCCCCCCCCCCACCAAGGACACACTTGGGTGCAGACCAAGAGATACAAACAAAATTTGAAATGAAACTAAATGTACATGAAATTAACAGAATGAGATACTAAAAACTTAGTTGGATTGTCACTGTGGTGCACATCATTTATTCTATCATCCAAGAGACAGAGACAGGTGTACCTCTGTGAATTCCCAGGTTTTGGAGAGAGGCCCCCATCCCAAATTAAAAAAAAAAAGAAGGAAGAAAAGAAGAAAGAAACATTATGAACTGTCTCCTTGTTTCTAGAAACTTGTTTTGATTTGCATTTCTCTGATGACTAAGCATGTTGAACATTTCCTTAAGTGTCTTTCAGCCATTTTAGATTCCTCGGTTGAGAGTTCTCTGTTTAAGTCTGTACTCCATTTTGTGAATTAGATTATTTGTTCTTGAGATGACCAATGTCTTGTGTTCTTTGTATGTTTTGGAGATCAGACAGACCTCTGTCTGATGTGGGGTTAGTGAAGATCTTTTTCCATTCTGTAAGGCCGTCATTTTGTCTTGTTGGCCGTGTTCTTTGCTTTACAGAAGCTTTTCAGTTTCAGGAGGTCTCTCTCACTTATTAATTGTTTCTCTCAGTGTCTGTGCTACTGGGGTTCTATTTAGGAAGCGGTCTCCTGTGCTGATGCATTCAAATGCGTTTGATATTTTTATTTTTATATTCTTTTATTGTGGATGAAGTCAATTATTTGAACTCTCAAATATTTTTATTGTTATTATCTCTTTATTTGTTTGTTTATTTGTGGTTGTTCAACATAGGGTTTCGTTGTGTGCCCTTGTATGCATATGCCCTGGGACTCACTTTGTAGACAAAACTGGCCTCAGACTCACAGAGAGCCATCTGCCTCTGCCTCCTAATGCTGGGATTAAAGGCTAAACAACCTTTTTTATATATTTATTTTCCTAATAATTTATTTTGTCGGCATTGGTGTTTTGCCTGCATGTATGTCTATCTGAGGGTGTCAGATCTTGGAGTTACAGACAGCTGTTGACTGCCATGTGGGTGGTAGGAATTGAACCTGGGTCCTCTGGAAGAGCAGTCAGCACTCTTAACCGCAGAGCCATCTCTCCAGCCCCCACCTTTTTTTTGAAAGCAGGGTTTCTCTATGTCACTTTGCCTGTCCTGAATCTCAATCTGCAGAACAAGGTAGCTTTAAACTTACAGTGATCTGCCAGCCTTGGTCTCCCTGATCTTGAAGGTGTTTTATCATCTCTCTCTCTGTCTGGCTATCTATCTATCTATCTATCTATCTATCTATCTATCCATTCATTTATTAGTTTATGTATTTGTTTATGTGTTTATTTATGTATTTATTTATTTTTGTTTTCTGAGACAGGATTTCTCTCTAGCTTTTGAGTCTGTCCTGGATCCAGACCTGGTCACAGCTGTACCTGAAAATAAAATAAACAAACAAACAAAAACCAAAACAAAGCAAAGCAAAAGCCAGGCAGGACTCTCTGGTTGACCTTCCCTTTCCCCCTCCCCCATGGGCTCCTCAGAGGCAGTGAGGCGTCTGGCAGGGAATCCACAGAGCCTCTGCCCAAGGCTCTCCAGGGAGCCCACTCTCTCCCTTTCCCCCAGCCCCAGGGCTGCCAGCCACATCTATCTCAGGCAGAGGTGGCGGGCACTCTGGCTATCCAGGATGTGACAGACACAGACACAGAGAAGCAGGGAGGAAAGTTGCCCACTCTCTCACTAGACGCAGGCATGCAGGAGGAACAATGAAAGAATGAGAACTGGAGAGATGGAATTTCTGGAATGTCCAGAAACCACATGGTGGGGATCTAGTGATCTCTTTTGGTGACAGGGAGTACAGCACAGATTTGGGTTCTTGTGCTCCTGAGATGTAACCCCCACAAGGCAGCAGCTCATAAGTGATTGTAAATCCAGTTTCACACGACTGCACATAAAATAAAGTTAAATAAATCATAAAAAAATTCTTTAAAAATTTGAAATTAAAATAAGTTCTACACAACCAGAAAGACTGTCTCAAATAAAAGTAAAATAAGAGGTTCTAAAATAGGACAACTTCCCTGCCCCCCACCCCCACAGGGACACACTTGGTGCAGACCAAGAGATACAAACAAAATTTGAAATTAAACTAAATCTACAAGAAACTGACCCTGGTTATTGTGGTGCACATCTTTTATTCTATCATCAAAGAGACAGAGGCAGGTGGACCTCTGTGAATTTCCAGGCTTTATAGAGAGGCCCCCAACCCTAGAAACTGGACCATGGGAGTTTAGGACCTATAAGACAGTGCACGAGTCTTGTGATCTCACTTGGTAGATGAGTCTGGATTTTAACTCACAGATGTCCTTCTGCCTGTGTCTCCCACGTGCTGGGATAAAGGGTTCCCTAATTCTTGAATGGCATACTGAAAGTAGTTATTTCTACTTAGTTTGCGTTTGATTTTTTAAAAAAAATCCATGCCTATTTATTTATTTATTTTTGGTTTTTCACGACAGGGTTTCTCTGTAGCTTTGTAGATAGTGTTGGCTGGCTGGCTGGCTGGCTGGCTGGCCAGCTGGCTGGCTTTCAGTTCCCTGACAGAAATAAGCACATTATGGAGGAACCACAAAGTTGTTACACTATGTGGGTGTGATGAGGAGAGATTGTGAGTGTCCTGTCAGAACAAAGTTAGTCCCATAGTTGATGAAATTCATTATCCCAAAAATTCAGCAGAATATATCCCAAGTTTGCAAATGTGTGATCAGCTTGTGACAGGTTGGGCTGGAGATGCTGAGAACTGGGGAGCCCTCAATGCAAGACCAGATACTCGTTCCCATGAAGAGAGAGGGAGGGAGGGAGGGAGGGAGGGAGGGATCATTCATTCATTCATTCCTATACTCAAGTTTAAGAAAAGATGAGTGGCTATGGAGAGACCACTCACAGATATGAAAAATCATTTCCTAAAAATCAAATTTCTCAGTCACTATGCAACTGCTATGGTGCTTCTCCTAGATAGAACAAAACACACACACACACACACACACACACACACACAAAGGTGAACCAGGGAAAAGCTTTCTAAGCCTTTAAGGATGCACCGTGACTTCAGAGACCTCAGGGAGTATAGGGATGGGTGCTTGATGCTTCAGACTCATGTCATTGAAGGACATAACATAGTCTGGATTCACAGAGATTCACAACACAGAGCCATTGTCACTTACCCAGAGCTAACAAGAAATTGCAGTCTCAGCCGGGCTGTGGTGTGTGCATGCCTTTAATCATAGCACACACACAGATCTCTGTGAATTCAAAGATGGCCTGATTTACAGAGTGAGTTTTAGGACAGCCCAAGATACACAAAGAAACCCTTTCTTGAAAAACAAAACAAAACAGCAAAAGAAAGAAAGAAAGAAATGGAAAAAGAAAAAAAAAAGGCAGTCTCTTCCCACTCTCTCATCCATTGGCTCTTAAAGAGCTCTCAAGCTGAACTGGAGACCAGGGTGTCATTCATAACTGGGAAGCTAGAAACCTTAGGGGACCACAGGAGTCAGACTGACTGCAGCACTTGATGCCTCAACCCTGCTAATGGCTGTGATATAAGGCATGGTAAAATATGGGCTTTGGGCCTTTCGGCCATGGTAGCCATCTTTCAGTAACTCGCCAAAATGACAAACACAAAGGGAAAGAGGAGGGGCACTCACTATATGTTCTCTAGGCCCTTTAGGAAACATGGAGTTGTTCCTTTGGCCACGAATCTACAAGAAGGGCGATATTATAGACATCAAGGGAATGGGCACTGTTCAAAAAGGAATGCCCCATAAATGTTACCATGGCAAAACCGGAAGAGTCTACAATGTCACCCAGCATGCTGTGGGCATCATTGTAAACAAGCCAGTTAAGGGCAAGATTCTTGCCAAGAGAATTAATGTGCGGATTGAACACATCAAGCACTCGAAGAGCAGAGACAGCTTTCTGAAGCGGGTGAAGGAGAACGACCAGAAGGAAAAGGAAGACAAAGAGAAGGGCACCTGGGTTCAGCTCAAGCGAACCCAGAGAAGCACACTTCGCGAGGACTAACGGGAAGGAGCCTGAGCTGCTGGAGCCCATTCCCTACGAATTCATGGCCTGATGTACAAAAAGAAATAACACACCTGGACTATTAAAAAAAAAAATACGGGGGGCTGGAGAGATGGCTCAGTGGTTAAGAGCATTGCCTGCTCTTCCAAAGGTCCTGAGTTCAATTCCCGGCAACCACATGGTGGCTCACAACCATCTGTAAAGAGGTCTGGTGCCCTCTTCTGGCCTGCAGACATACACACAGACAGAATATTGTATACTTAATAAATAAATAAATAAATATTTAAAAAAAAATACGGGCTTAGGCAGAGCGCTACTCCCCTTTCTCTATTATTATTGCTACACAACGAAAAGGACCGGGGGGGGGGGGGGGGGGGGGGTGATGTGCAGTGCTGGTATTGAAATCTCCCTGACTCCTTCCGCACTCCTTGTCAATTCCCGACTTTGTCAAATCAACTATCGTGAATCTTTGATGTGGGTTGGCCCTTTAGGAACTCAGAGAAACAAGACAGACCTATTTCATTCCAGAAACCTCCCAGTTCCTGAGCCCTAGCCCTGGAAGTCTCAAAGCCATCACATCCAGAAATCTCTCTAGACCCTGCTAGTGGTGAACTCACTTCGTCTTCCCCAGGACCACTAATTATTTCTCCGTGTTTTCCTCTGAGATCTGAGGTCAGCTTTCTTCTTCCTCCCTCTGGCCTCTCCATGATCTCCATTCTCTAGACAACATGTCTAGAACTGAGTCTTATAGGCACCGAGAGAGTGTATCTTGAGGGCACTTGGCATTTCTAGGACACGAGTGACATCACAAAATTCCGAGAGCTCTCCGGGATACCGTAGAATTTCCAGAGAAGGGACTGCTGATGTCGTGAGGCACGGCCTTTACCTCCTTGCTAATATTTCTCCCCGAACTGACCAACCGACCGACTGACCGGAACCTGAGGTTTCCTTTCCAGGAGTCTCTCCTGCGACACAGAGGGAGCCATTCAGGATTTCCTCCTTCCAAAACCAGAAATTTCTCTCTGCTTCATTAAAATCTTTTCACTACTTCCTTCACCCATGGGGAGTTAGTTAGTTGAACACTCACTTTTTTCATGAATGTCCCTTCCTCCCTCTCCGGAACATCTCATATTACTGATTCATACTCAGTAAATCAGTAATATGAGAAATTAGGCCAGGAGGACACGGAAGATGAGGGTGAGTCCTCTGAAGTGAACAAGCACTTAGGGAAGACTAAACTTAAGGGAATTTGACTCTGAGTGGCAAGACATGAATAGCTGCTGCCAAGGCACAGATGCAGGCATCAGGCTGAGGCACCAACTGGGCCCTTGGCATCCTCCTGCATCATCAGAGCTGTGTGAGAAACTCAGACCAAAGGAGGGCCGTGTTCAAAGGGAGAGGGCATTTTCTATGGATGGCTGCCAGCTATCTCTTGGCTTCTGTAAGTACAGGAACTCAACAAAGACAGAGACATGCCAGACAGGAGGTTTTGGTAAAAATCTGAACTGAACTGAATAGAAACTGGCTATTACGTATTAGTGTTTTCAGAGTTATGTCTGAGGAACAAAATACTTAAATAAAATAAAACCAAATCCTTAAAAAACATCCAGGTGTCCTCGGAGGGGGCATGGAAAACAAAACAAAACAAAAAGATAAGAGGGATTTTAGTTGTTCCAAAAACCCTCAGAGCCGGGCGGTGGTGGCGCATGCCTTTAATCCCAACACTTGGGAGGCAGAGGCAGGTGGATCTCTGTGAGTTCGAGGCCAGCCTGGTCTAGAAGAGCTAGTGCCAGGACAGGCTCCAAAGCTACAGAGAAACCCTGTCTCGAAAAAAAAAAAAAAAAAAAAAAAAAAACCCTCAGGAACAAAACTTCCCCTGGAGAATAGCAAGAGTTCATTGGGAAACTGTCTGTCTCCTGTTGCATCGTTTCAAGTTTTTCTAACTTGAGACTGGATGGTGTCAGCTGTAAGATTTTCATCTTTTACGCTCACAGTGAGATTCTAGCCTTTTTTCTTTTTTCATTGAGAGATGGACACATGTTCCCTCCCTCTAGTTCTATTGGCTGTACAGCTTTGACCAAGAAAGAGGGTTGGATTTCATCAAAGAATTTCTCTCCATTTTATATTTCACCCACTTTTGATTGCTATTAAGTGCAATCTAGCTGGTTTGTGGTGTTTCAGGAACACTTTCCTTATTCTTCTGGGTTTTGTGTGTGTGTGTGTGTGTGTGTGTGTGTGTGTGTGTGTGTTTGGTTGGTTTTGTGAGACAGGGTTTATCTAGGGAACAGTCCTGGAATGTCCTTGGTAGGTGAGGCTGGCCTTGAACTCCCCCTGCCTCTCTGTCATTTCTTCCTACTTGGTGTGTGTTTGGTTGCTGTTTTGAGTTTTCAGATCTCCTGAAAAAAAGATCAAGATCATTTCTTTCCTAAACTCTGTGTCCTTGGGACACAAGCATTAAAGGGTGTGGCTACAGCTCCACTGGACCTCTTTGATATGGATATCTGCAGCCTTTCCTGTTGGAGTTGGGAAA
Source organism: Microtus oregoni (assembly GCF_018167655.1). NCBI lineage: Eukaryota > Metazoa > Chordata > Mammalia > Rodentia > Cricetidae > Microtus > Microtus oregoni. Next base: position 212,920 of record NW_024543840.1, on the reverse strand, counting down.
CTGAAAGTTGTTGACTTGAATTCACTCATTGCAAAAAAAAAAAACAAACAAAAAAAAAACAAGAAACAAAAAAAAACACCCTTATTTATTTTATTATTTCACATTTTAACTTGATTTTTTTTTCTTTTTTTGAGACAGGAATTGGCTTTTTATTTATGCTCCAGACAATCTATCTCACTACATGGCCCAGGACTTCTTTCTGAACGCTTCCATGATAGTAGTCAGCTGCCCAAATATACTGCTGCTGCTGCAATTTTAGAAAAAAATTAAATAAAAATAAATAACCTGAGATAAACGAAGAAAAAAAGGAAAGCACCTATTTTTCCTTCCTTCCTTCCTTCCTTCCTTCCTGTTTTATTCTTTTATTATTTTTTATTTTTGGTTTCTCTGTATAATACCTTTAACTCACTATATAAACCAGGCTGTCATCTTTGTGACATTATGGTTTTGTTTTTTCTTATTTCTGGTCTGAAAATTGACAAATTGACATTTCTTCTCCCTCTCTCTTTCTCATTTAATTCATGTTTTATTTTATGTATTTATTCATTTATTTATTTATTTATTTATTTATTTTTGTTTGTGTTTTGGTTTTGATTTTCAAGGCATGGTTTCTCTGTTGTCTTAGAACTAGCTCTTGTCGACCAGGCTGTCCTCAAACTCCCAGAGATCCAACTGCCTCTCTGCCAGATATGGAACCAGTCATCTTGGTTAGTTCAAAAGCCACCCCATAAACACATGTGCGCGTGTTTATGACATGAACACGTGAGACATGAACACGTGAGAAACAGGAAGGAAGGAGGAGTGGTGTCCACTCTCTCACTAAATGCAGGCCTGCCTGCAGTGATTGAAAGAATCAGAAATGGAGAGATGGAATTGCTGGACTTTCCAGAAACCACATGGTGGAAATCTAGTGCCCTCTTCTGTTGACAGGGCCTAGATGTGCATATTTGCTGTTTTCTGGTTGAAGCTGGGAAACAGTACCTTCTTGCTGAAGTTGGATAATTGTTGAATTCAGCCATTTTCAGGTTTCATAGAAAACAAAACAAAACAAAAAAAAAGCCCCTTCTTTGTTTTATTTCACATTTTAATTTGTTTTTTTTTTTTTGTTTTTTGTTTTTTGAGACTGGACCTGTCTTTTTATTTGTGTTTCAGACAAACTATTTTACTACATGGCCCAGGACTTCTTCTTTCTGAACACTTATGCTGCAAATACAATCTTTTTTTTTAAATTAATTATTTATTATGTATACAGCACTCCTTCCATGCATGACTGCAGGCCAGAAGACCCCATTACAGATGGTTGTGAGCCACCATATTGTTGCTAGGAATTGAACTCAGGACCTTTGGAAGAACAGTCAGTGCTCTTAACCTCTGAGCTATCTCTACAGCCCCTGAAAATATAATCTTAAAAGAAAAAGTAAAATTAAAATGAATGGCCTGGAATTAACAAACATAAAAAAGGGGAAAAAACCCTGCATTTTCTTGCTTGCTTGCTTTTTTTTTTTTTTTTTTTCTCTTCTTTTAGTATTTTTTGAGGCACGATTTCTCTGTGTAACAGCCCTAGCTGTCCTGGAACTCAGTTTATAGACCAGGCTGTCTTGTTGGTAACGTTCTCTTTTTATTTTTATTTCCTATCTGTAAATCCACATTTCTTCTCTCTCTCTCTCTCTCTCTCTCTCTCTCTCTCTCTCTCTCTCTCGCTTTCTCTCTCTCTCTCAATTTATTTATTTCTTGTTTGGTTTTGTGTTTTGCTTTATGAGACAGGGTTTCTCTGCTGATTTGGAGACTGTTCTTGGAACTAGCTCCTTTCTTGTAGACCAGGCTGGCCTAAAACTCCCAGAGATCCTGCCTCTGCCAGATATGGAGCCAGTGCTCTTGAATGCCTTCATCTGGTGAGGTCAAAATATACCCCCCCCACACACACACCAAACACAAACACAGGCACAGGCACACCCAGAGACACATAAATAAACTTTTAAATTAAGAGCCTGGAGAGCTAGTTTCTTGGCTCTTCCTGAGAAATTGGGTTCAATTCCCAGCACCTGCATGGTTAAATAAATCATAAAAAAAAATTCTTTAAGAAATTGAAATTAAACTACACAACTGGAAACACTGTCTCAACTAAAAGTAAAATAAAATGTAAAAGAGTGCAGTGCTAAGTGCAGTTATGAAAATGTTTGGAAATATGACACCTTCCCTGTCTCCCCCACATACACAGGCACACCGAGAGAGAGGTTTAAATAAATGTGGTGGTGGCACATGCCTTTATTCCCAGCACACAGGGGGCAGAGGCAGGTGAATTTCTTGGGAGTTGGAAGCCAGCCTGGTCTACAAGAGCTAGTTCCAGATCAGCTAGGACTGTTACCCAGGGAAACCCTGTTTCGAAAAACAAGACAAAAAAATTAAAATTGAAGTAAATGTACAAGCCAAAGCTACAGGCCCTGGCCTCCACTCCTGTCCCTGAGGGCACCTGGTAAAAGTGAGAAGGCAGATTTCAGAGACTAGTAAAGTTCAAGGTCACCAGCCCTTCCTAACAGCTAGAACTCCTTGCTGAACCATTAAAGGGTGAGTCTAAGGCGGGCAGTGTTGGCGCACGCCTTTAATCCCAGCACTCTGGAGGCAGAGGCAGGCAAATCTCTGGGAGTTCCAGGACAGGCACCAAAGCTACAGAGAAAACTTGTCTTGAAAAGCCAATAAATAAATAAATAAATAAATAATATAAAGGGTGAGGCTACAACTTGATTGGTCTGCTTAGATATGTATTTTTTTTATTTTTTTTGTTTTTTTTAGATATGCATATTTTTGTTATAGTCGTTTTTTTTTTTAATTTATTTATTATATTATGTGTATAGCATTCCTTCCACGTGTGCCTGCAAGCCAGAAGGGGGCACCAGGTCTCATTATAGATGGTTGTAAGCCACCATGTGGTTGCTGGGAATTGAACTCAGGACCTGTGGAAAAGCAGTCAGTGCTCTTAACCTCTGAGCCATCTCTCCAGCCCTGTTATAGTCGTTTTTGTTTTACTGGGCAGGAAAAGATATCCAAGTGGGAATTTTTCCACAGCTGCTTTAATTTTCTCAGACTCTGTATTTAGGATGAGAAGTGGGGTGTGGGGTAGGTTGTACAAACACAACTACTGAAGAAAAGAAACCCCAAGAAAGCAAGCGAGTGGTTGCCATGGTGAAATGTCTTTGAAAGGCATTTAGGTGACTGGGAACTGCCCTTGCTGCCTCCCTCCTTTCCTCCCTCTCACCAATCCATAATTGTGGCAGCCCCTTGGCCCACATAGTCCTTTCACTGATCGGTCAGACACACTCTTTGTTTTATTTTTTAATTTTTGAATTGTGGGTGAAGTCAATTAATTGAGCTCTTAGATTATTATCATCATCATCATTATTATTATTTGTTTATTTGTGGTTTTTCTACATAGGGATTCCCTTTGTATGCTTGTTTGCCCTGGAACTCACTTTGTAGACAAGGCTGGCCTCAGACTCACAGAGATCTAGCTGCCCCTGCCTCTACCTCTGCCTCCTAGTGCCGGAATAAAAGGCCTGTACTAAACACACTTTTAGTTTCTCTGTGTCTGTCGTCGCTTTGCCTGCAGAACAAGGTAGCCTCAAACTCACAGCGATCTGCCTGCCTCTGCCTCTCCTGATCTCTGAGGGCTGAGAACTGAGAATAAAGAAATGTGCTGCCACCATTACCCAGCTAGGCAGCTGCCCAAAATATACTGCTGCTGCGGCAGCAATAAAAAAAAAAAAATAACCTGAGATAAACAAAGAAAAAAAGGAAAACACCAGTTTTTCTTCCTTCTTTCCTTTTTTCCTTCTTTTCTTCCTTCCTTGTTTTTTTTCTGTTTTCTTCTTTTATTATTTTTTTGGTACAGGGTTTCTCTGTATAATACCTTTAACTCACTATATAAACCAGGCTGTCATCTTGGTGACATTATGGTTTTGTGTTTTTTCTTATTTCCTGTTTAATCATTTCTCTCTCTCTCTCTCTCTCTCTCTCTCTCTCTCTCTCTCTCACACACACACACACACACATACAGAGATTTAATTTATGTTTTTTATTTTTGTTTGTGTTTTTGTTTTGATTTTCAAGGCAGGGTTTTCTCTGTTGCTTTGGAGCCTGTCTTTGGAACTAGCTCTCGTCGACCAGGCTGGCCTCAAACTCCCAGAGATCCACTTGCCTCTCTGCCAGATATGGAACCAGTCCTTTTGAATGCTTTCATCCTTCCTGGTCATTAAAAATTTGAAATGAAACTAATTTCTACACAACTGGAAAGACTGTCTCAAATAAAAGTTAAGTAAAATGTTCTGAAATAGGGCACCTTCCCTGCCCCCCCACCCCACCAAGGACACACTTGGGTGCAGACCAAGAGATACAAACAAAATTTGAAATGAAACTAAATGTACATGAAATTAACAGAATGAGATACTAAAAACTTAGTTGGATTGTCACTGTGGTGCACATCTTTTATTCTATCATCCAAGAGACAGAGACAGGTGTACCTCTGTGAATTCCCAGGTTTTGGAGAGAGGCCCCATCCCAAATTTAAAAAAAAAGAAGGAAGAAAAGAAGAAAGAAACATTATGAACTGTCTCCTTGTTTCTAGAAACTTGTTTTGATTTGCATTTCTCTGATGACTAAGCATGTTGAACATTTCCTTAAGTGTCTTTCAGCCATTTTAGATTCCTCGGTTGAGAGTTCTCTGTTTAAGTCTGTACTCCATTTTGTGAATTAGATTATTTGTTCTTGAGATGACCAATGTCTTGTGTTCTTTGTATGTTTTGGAGATCAGACAGACCTCTGTCTGATGTGGGGTTAGTGAAGATCTTTTTCCATTCTGTAAGGCCGTCATTTTGTCTTGTTGGCTGTGTTCTTTGCTTTACAGAAGCTTTTCAGTTTCAGGAGGTCTCTCTCACTTATTAATTGTTTCTCTCAGTGTCTGTGCTACTGGGGTTCTATTTAGGAAGTGGTCTCCTGTGCTGATGCATTCAAATGCGTTTGATATTTTTATTTTTATATTCTTTTATTGTGGATGAAGTCAATTATTTGAACTCTCAAATATTTTTATTGTTATTATCTCTTTATTTGTTTGTTTATTTGTGGTTGTTCAACATAGGGTTTCGTTGTGTGCCCTTGTATGCGTATGCCCTGGGACTCACTTTGTAGACAAAACTGGCCTCAGACTCACAGAGAGCCATCTGCCTCTGCCTCCTAATGCTGGGATTAAAGGCTAAACAACCTTTTTTATATATTTATTTTCCTAATAATTTATTTTGTCGGCATTGGTGTTTTGCCTGCATGTATGTCTATCTGAGGGTGTCAGATCTTGGAGTTACAGACAGCTGTTGACTGCCATGTGGGTGGTAGTAATTGAACCTGGGTCCTCTGGAAGAGCAGTCAGCACTCTTAACTGCAGAGCCATCTCTCCAACCCCCACCTTTTTTTTGAAAACAGGGTTTCTCTATGTCACTTTGCCTGTCCTGAATCTCAATCTGCAGAACAAGGTAGCTTTAAACTTACAGTGATCTGCCAGCCTTGGTCTCCCTGATCTTGAAGGTGTTTTATCATCTCTCTCTCTGTCTGGCTATCTATCTATCTATCTATCTATCCATTCATTTATTAGTTTATGTATTTGTTTATGTGTTTATTTATGTATTTATTTATTTTTGTTTTCTGAGACAGGATTTCTCTCTAGCTTTTGAGTCTGTCCTGGATCCAGACCTGGTCACAGCTGTACCTGAAAATAAAATAAACAAACAAACAAAAACAAGAACAAAGCAAAGCAAAAGCCAGGCAGGACTCTCTGGTTGACCTTCCCTTTCCCCCTCCCCCATGGGCTCCTCAGAGGCAGTGAGGCCTCCGGCAGGGAATCCACAGAGCCTCTGCCCAAGGCTCTCCAGGGAACCCACTCTCTCCCTTTCCCCCAGCCCCAGGGCTGCCAGCCACATCTATCTCAGGCAGAGGTGGCGGGCACTCTGGCTATCCAGGATGTGACAGACACAGACACAGAGAAGCAGGGAGGGAAGTTGCCCACTCTCTCACTAGACGCAGGCATGCAGGAGGAACAATGAAAGAATGAGAACTGGAGAGATGGAATTTCTGGAATGTCCAGAAACCACATGGTGGGGATCTAGTGACCTCTTTTGGTGACAGGGAGTACAGCACAGATTTGGGTTCTTGTGCTCCTGAGATGTAACCCCCACAAGGCAGCAGCTCATAAGTGATTGTAAATCCAGTTTCACATGACTGCACATAAAATAAAGTTAAATAAATCATAAAAAAATTCTTTAAAAATTTGAAATTAAAATAAGTTCTACACAACCAGAAAGACTGTCTCAAATAAAAGTAAAATAAAATGTTCTAAAATAGGACAACTTCCCTGCCCCCCACCCCCACAGGGACACACTTGGTGCAGACCAAGAGATACAAACAAAATTTGAAATTAAACTAAATCTACAAGAAACTGACCCTGGTTATTGTGGTGCACATCTTTTATTCTATCATCAAAGAGACAGAGGCAGGTGGACCTCTGTGAATTTCCAGGCTTTATAGAGAGGCCCCCAACCCTAGAAACTGGACCATGGGAGTTTAGGACCTATAAGACAGTGCACGAGTCTTGTGATCTCACTTGGTAGATGAGTCTGGATTTTAACTCACAGATGTCCTTCTGCCTGTGTCTCCCACGTGCTGGGATAAAGGGTTCCCTAATTCTTGAATGGCATACTGAAAGTAGTTATTTCTACTTAGTTTGCGTTTGATTTTTTTAAAAAAAATCCATGCCTATTTATTTATTTATTTTTGGTTTTTCACGACAGGGTTTCTCTGTAGCTTTGTAGATAGTGTTGGCTGGCTGGCTGGCTGGCTGGCTGGCCAGCTGGCTGGCTTTCAGTTCCCTGACAGAAATAAGCACATTATGGAGGAACCACAAAGTTGTTACACTATGTGGGTGTGATGAGGAGAGATTGTGAGTGTCCTGTCAGAACAAAGTTAGTCCCATAGTTGATGAAATTCATTATCCCAAAAATTCAGCAGAATATATCCCAAGTTTGCAAATGTGTGATCAGCTTGTGACAGGTTGGGCTGGAGATGCTGAGAACTGGGGAGCCCTCAATGCAAGACCAGATACTCGTTCCCATGAAGAGAGAGGGAGGGAGGGAGGGAGGGAGGGAGGGATCATTCATTCATTCATTCCTATACTCAAGTTTAAGAAAAGATGAGTGGCTATGGAGAGACCACTCACAGATATGAAAAATCATTTCCTAAAAATCAAATTTCTCAGTCACTATGCAACTGCTATGGTGCTTCTCCTAGATAGAACAAAACACACACACACACACACACATACACACAAAGGTGAACCAGGGAAAAGCTTTCTAAGCCTTTAAGGATGCACCGTGACTTCAGAGACCTCAGGGAGTATAGGGATGGGTGCTTGATGCTTCAGACTCATGTCATTGAAGGACATAACATAGTCTGGATTCACAGAGATTCACAACACAGAGCCATTCACTTACCCAGAGCTAACAAGAAATTGCAGTCTCAGCCGGGCTGTGGTGTGTGCATGCCTTTAATCACAGCACACACACAGATCTCTGTGAATTCAAAGATGGCCTGATTTACAGAGTGAGTTTTAGGACAGCCCAAGATACACAAAGAAACCCTTTCTTGAAAAACAAAACAAAACAGCAAAAGAAAGAAAGAAAGAAATGGAAAAAGAAAAAAAAAAGGCAGTCTCTTCCCACTCTCTCATCCATTGGCTCTTAAAGAGCTCTCAAGCTGAACTGGAGACCAGGGTGTCATTCATAACTGGGAAGCTAGAAACCTTAGGGGACCACAGGAGTCAGACTGACTGCAGCACTTGATGCCTCAACCCTGCTAATGGCTGTGATATAAGGCATGGTAAAATATGGGCTTTGGGCCTTTCGGCCGCGGTAGCCATCTTTCAGTAACTCGCCAAAATGACAAACACAAAGGGAAAGAGGAGGGGCACTCGCTATATGTTCTCTAGGCCCTTTAGGAAACATGGAGTTGTTCCTTTGGCCACGAATCTACAAGAAGGGCGATATTATAGACATCAAGGGAATGGGCACTGTTCAAAAAGGAATGCCCCATAAATGTTACCACGGCAAAACCGGAAGAGTCTACAATGTCACCCAGCATGCTGTGGGCATCATTGTAAACAAGCCAGTTAAGGGCAAGATTCTTGCCAAGAGAATTAATGTGCGGATTGAACACATCAAGCACTCGAAGAGCAGAGACAGCTTTCTGAAGCGGGTGAAGGAGAACGACCAGAAGGAAAAGGAAGACAAAGAGAAGGGCACCTGGGTTCAGCTCAAGCGAACCCAGAGAAGCACACTTCGCGAGGACTAACGGGAAGGAGCCTGAGCTGCTGGAGCCCATTCCCTACGAATTCATGGCCTGATGTACAAAAAGAAATAACACACCTGGACTATTAAAAAAAAAAAATACGGGGGGCTGGAGAGATGGCTCAGTGGTTAAGAGCATTGCCTGCTCTTCCAAAGGTCCTGAGTTCAATTCCCGGCAACCACATGGTGGCTCACAACCATCTGTAAAGAGGTCTGGTGCCCTCTTCTGGCCTGCAGACATACACACAGACAGAATATTGTATACTTAATAAATAAATAAATAAATATTTAAAAAAAATACGGGCTTTGGCAGAGCGCTACTCCCCTTTCTCTATTATTATTGCTACACAACTAAAAGGACCGGGGGTGGGGGGGGGGGTGGGGTGATGTGCAGTGCTGGTATTGAAATCTCACTGACTCCTTCCGCACTCCTTGTCAATTCCCGACTTTGTCAAATCAACTATCGTGAATCTTTGATGTGGGTTGGCCCTTTAGGAACTCAGAGAAACAAGACAGACCTATTTCATTCCAGAAACCTCCCAGTTCCTGAGCCCTAGCCCTGGAAGTCTCAAAGCCATCACATCCAGAAATCTCTCTAGACCCTGCTAGTGGTGAACTCACTTCGTCTTCCCCAGGACCACTAATTATTTCTCCGTGTTTTCCTCTGAGATCTGAGGTCAGTTTTCTTCTTCCTCCCTCTGGCCTCTCCATGATCTCCATTCTCTAGACAACATGTCTAGAACTGAGTCTTATAGGCACCGAGAGAGTGTATCTTGAGGGCACTTGGCATTTCTAGGACACGAGTGACATCACAAAATTCCGAGAGCTCTCCGGGATACCGTAGAATTTCCAGAGAAGGGACTGCTGATGTCGTGAGGCACGGCCTTTACCTCCTTGCTAATATTTCTCCCCGAACTGACCAACCGACCGACTGACCGGAACCTGAGGTTTCCTTTCCAGGAGTCTCTCCTGCGACACAGAGGGAGCCATTCAGGATTTCCTCCTTCCAAAACCAGAAATTTCTCTCTGCTTCATTAAAATCTTTTCACTACTTCCTTCACCCATGGGGAGTTAGTTAGTTGAACACTCACTTTTTTCATGAATGTCCCTTCCTCCCTCTCCGGAACATCTCATATTACTGATTCATACTCAGTAAATCAGTAATATGAGAAATTAGGCCAGGAGGACACGGAAGATGAGGGTTGAGTCCTCTGAAGTGAACAAGCACTTAGGGAAGACTAAACTTAAGGGAATTTGACTCTGAGTGGCAAGACATGAATAGCTGCTGCCAAGGCACAGATGCAGGCATCGGGCTGAGGCACCAACTGGGCCCTTGGCATCCTCCTGCATCATCAGAGCTGTGTGAGAAACTCAGACCAAAGGAGGGCCGTGTTCAAAGGGAGAGGGCATTTTCTATGGATGGCTGCCAGCTATCTCTTGGCTTCTGTAAGTACAGGAATTCAACAAAGACAGAGACATGCCAGACAGGAGGTTTTGGTAAAAATCTGAACTGAACTGAATAGAAACTGGCTATTATGTATTAGTGTTTTCAGAGTTATGTCTGAGGAACAAAATACTTAAATAAAATAAAACCAAATCCTTAAAAAACATCCAGGTGTCCTCTGAGGGGGCATGGAAAACAAAACAAAACAAAAAGATAAGAGGGATTTTAGTTGTTCCAAAAACCCTCAGAGCCGGGCGGTGGTGGCGCATGCCTTTAATCCCAACACTTGGGAGGCAGAGGCAGGTGGATCTCTGTGAGTTCGAGGCCAGCCTGGTCTAGAAGAGCTAGTGCCAGGACAGGCTCCAAAGCTAAAGAGAAACCCTGTCTCGAAAAAAAAAAAAAAAAAAAAAAAAAAAACCCTCAGGAACAAAACTTCCCCTGGAGAATAGCAAGAGTTCATTGGGAAACTGTCTGTCTCCTGTTGCATCGTTTCAAGTTTTTCTAACTTGAGACTGGATGGTGTCAGCTGTAAGATTTTCATCTTTTACGCTCACAGTGAGATTCTAGCCTTTTTTCTTTTTTCATTGAGAGATGGACA